>NC_091455.1:66122237-66436737 GCF_027789765.1 Dendropsophus ebraccatus | reverse complement strand
TCGCATCAAATCCAGAATAATTGTAATAAAAAGCGATCAAAAAGTCATATATGCGCAATCAAGGTACCGATAGAAAGATCACATCATGGCGCAAAAAATGACACCTCACACAGACCCATAGACCAAAGGATAAAAGCGCTATAAGCCCGGGAATGGAGCGATTTTAAGGAACGTATATTGGTTAACAACGGTTTGAATTTTATACAGGCCATCAGATACAATATAAGTTATACATGTTACATATCGTTTTAATCGTAACGACTTGAGGAACATGCATAACAAGTCAGTTTTACCCCAGGGCGAATGGCGTAAAAACACATTTCCCCCAAATAAAAGAAATGCGTTTTTTTTTTTCAATTTCACCACACATATAATTTTTTTCTGGTTTCCCGGCACATTTTAGGCAAAAATTACATCTGCCTTAGCAAAGTACAATTAGTTGCGCAAAAAATAAGGGCTCATTTGGGTCTCTAGGTGGAAAAATGCAGGCGCTATGGCCTTATATACACGAGGAGGGAAAAACGAAAACGCAAAAATGAAAACTGGCTGTGTCCCCTAAGGGTTAATAGATCTGACATTTTCGCAGGCTATGATATATAATATGTTTATTTATTTTACATATTTTGATTTTTATAATGTGCAAGGGGGTATTTTAAACTTTTATTTGGGAGGGTTTATAAGGTTTTTTTAATACTTTAAAAAATTATTACACTTTAAAAAAAACACTTTAATTTTACTGTAAAACATGCAATTAATCCCAATCAGTCAGTGACAGGGGCTTGTGCTGTCACTGACTACCTTAAATGCTGCAATCACTGTGCATTGTGGCGTTTAAAAGGGTTCAAGGACAACTCCCATGAAAAACTTTTTTCCCAGTAATTGAAGCACATTACAAAGTTATATAACTCTGTAATGTGCTTTAATCACCTATCTGCCTCCCTTCCCTGTCTTTTCCCCCCTCCACCCCCCACCAGGAAGTGTAGGAAACTCACACATACCTAATTACTGTCGTCACCAGTTTCTTCTCTCAGCTCCTTCTTGTGACGATGAGTCATCAGCAGGAGGGCTGCTCTAGCTCCTGTTACACCCGCCTCCCCCTCCCCTGCCTTGTCACGTGACTCGGCTTGCTCAGCTCCCATTGGCTGAGCAACTGCAAGCCATCTGAGTCATGTCACTCTCCAGACAGACTCCCGGCACATAGGCAGCTCCCCCCTCCCCTCATACTCTCTGCTGCTGCCGAGTGGACTCAGTGAGTGAATGAGTCATGTCACTAGGGAAGATAAGCAAGTGACAAGGACTCAGCTTGCAGTTGCTAAGCCAATGGGAGCTGAGCAAGTTGAGTCACCTGACAAGGCAGGGGGAGGCTGGTTTAACAGGAGCTAGAGCAGGCCTCCTGCTTATGACTCATCGTCACAAGAAGGAGCTGAGAGAGCAGCCTGGTGACGACAGTAATTAGGTATCTGTGAGTTTAGCGCACTTCCTGGTGGAGGGGGGAAAAGACAGGGAAGGTAGGCAGATATGTAATGTAATGTGCTTCAATTACTGGGAAAAAGTTTTTCATGGGAGTTGTCCTTTTAATGACACACAGAACAGGGTATGTGCAAGAGGAACGTATATATACACATTGCTGACATAAAGGAGTTAAAGGATTTTTCATCAATTTACCTAGAATATAACGGTTCATTTTCCGTCTGCCTCCATATGACAGAACATGAGGTCTTAGCTTTGTTTTAAGCTTAGTGGTGAGAATAGAAACTGCAAGTTTTTACGATTAAAGGAGAAGTCCGGCCAAAATTATTTTTTTATATGTTATTACTTATGAAAAGGTATACAATTTTCTAATGTACATTAATTATGGGAAATGCTCATATACTGCTATTTCCCTTAATTTAGTGTATCAGGAAGTGTTAGAATTCTCTCAGATCCAGTGACGTCACAACGAAAGGTGTAATTCCTATGGAGTGTCCAGCAGGTGGCGCTCTTTATATAGAAGTCAATGAGTACCATTGACTTCTATATATAGTGCGCCCCTGCTGGACACTCCATAGGAATTACAGTGTATGTAATGTAATGTTATGCACTGTACTTTTGGGGACTTCATGAATACATTTATATATAGAATACTTTGGGGAGCAAGTGTCCTTGCTCCCCAAAGTATCCCATAATTGTATTCAATAAATAGATTTGCTGGGCACCGAGCAGGGAGGCAGAGAGGTGCTATCTACCTTCCCCCTCCCTCCCTGCTCGGTGCTGGGAACATATACAAAGTACTACTCCCCCATTATCTGCAGATAATGGGGGAGTAGTACCTGTGCTATCCCTATCGCCGCCGCCGCTGCTCACACAGGGGCTGCCTCTGACTGCCGCTGACTGCCGCTCACTCCCACCCACCCGCCCGCGCCGCTACTCACTATCCAGCCGGCCGCTCACTCCCACCCGCCCGCGCCGCTACTCACTATCCAGCCGGCCGCTCGCTCACTCCCACCCGCCCGCGCAGCTACTCACTATCCGTCCGGCCGCGCCGCTACTCACGATCCCTGACTCCCGCCCGCACGCCCCGTTCCTCACCGCTCCTCACACTATCTGGCCAGCCGCCGCTCTCTGCTCATGCATGACGGCCATGTCAGCCCGCCCCCACCCCGGCCGGGGACACCAGCACCGAGCAGGGAGGGAGGGGGAGGTAGATTGCACCTCTCTCCCTCCCTGCTCGGTGCCCAAGCAAATCTGTTCATTGAATACATTTATGGGATACTTTGGGGAGCAAAGTATCTATAATAGAGCATAGAGCAAGTATTCTATAAATGTATTCATAAAGTCCCCAAAAGTACAGTGCATAACATTACATTACATACACTGTAATTCCTATGGAGTGTCCAGCAGGGGCGCACTATATATAGAAGTCAATGGTACTCATTGACTTCTATATAAAGAGCGCCACCTGCTGGACACTCCATAGGAATTACACCTTTCGTTGTGACGTCACTGGATCTGAGAGAATTCTAACACTTCCTGATATACTGCTATTTTCCTTAATTTAGTGTATGAGCATTTCCCATAATTAATGTACATTAGAAAATTAATTAAGTAATAACATATAAAAAAAAATTTTTGGCCGGACTTCTCCTTTAATTTAAAATAAAGATGGATATAACCTAGGGTTGCCGAGTTCTTTGTTGAGCTCAGCCAGTGTGATAGTCTGCTGCGGGCCCTGTATCTGCCTGTGTTTTGAGCCAGCAGTCTATGAACTGGACTTGCCTTTCACTATAATGTTGCACAGATCAGTCTCCATATCACAGAACATGAGGTCTTAGCTTTGTTTTAGGTGTAGTGGTCATAATGGAAACTGCAGGATTTCAGGATTAGTTTAAAATAAAGATAGTAAAATGGAAAGTTAAAAAATATATATTTGAGAAAATATGTTTAAAATAAAAACCTGGTTTAATACAATAGGTCAGTTTCTGTTGACACATTCCTTTTATCCCTTTCCCGCACGAGGACGTAACTGTACGTCCTGGTGCGGGCGTTCAGAGTGGGGCCGCGCGGCGACCCCGCTCTAAACCGCCGCGATCCTGGGTGCCTCATGTAGCCCGGGACCGCGGCTATTAGCGGCCACGGTCCGATCGCCGTGCCCGCTAATTAGATAATCGGAGGCAGCTGTCAAAGATGATAGCTGCCTCCAATTACCGGATTCAGTCGCTCCCTGGTGTCTAGTGGGGGAGATCACTCCCTACTGAAGCCGGCCGGGGACCGCTCCAAGATGGCGTTGTCCCCGGCTCGGCACTCGTTTGTTTTCGGCTGCAACAGCCGAAAGCAAACGAGTGCCGATCTCATTGATCTTTGCTGTATAAGTATACAGCAAAGATCTCAATGAGAGATCAGAGTGTATATACTAGAAGTCCCCCAGGGGGGCTTCTAGTATATGTGTAAAAAAAATTGTTGTCAATAAAAAGCCCCCTCCCCTAATAAAAGTCTGAATCACCCCCCTTTTCCCATGTTATAAATAAAAGTAAATAAATAAACATGTTTGCTATCGCCGCGTGCGTAATCGCCCGAACTATTAATTAATCACATTCCTGATCTCGCACGGTAAACGGCCTCAGCGCATTAATATCCCAAAGTGCAAAATTGCGCATTTTTGGTCGCATCAAATCCAGAAAATTTGTAATAAAAAGCGATCAAAAAGTCGCATATGCGCAATAAAGGTATCAATAGAACGAACACATCATGGCGCAAAAAATGACACCTCACACAGCCCCATAGACCAAAGCAGAAAAGCGATATAAGCCTGGGAATGGAGCGATTTTAAGGAACATATATTTGTTAACAATGGTTTGAATTTTTTACAGGCCATCAGATAAAAGAAAAGTTATACATATTATTATATATCGTTTTAATCGTAACGACTTGAGGAACATATAAAACATGTCAGTTTTTCCATAGGACACACGGCGTAAAAACACGATCCCCCCCCCAAAGAAAAAGATGTGTTTTTTTTTTTTTTTTTTCAATTTCACTGCGCATATAATTTTTTCTGGTTTTGCAGCATATTTTATGCAAAAGTTCAGCCTGTCATTGCAAAGTACAATTAGTGACGCAAAAAATAAGGGCTCATGTGGGTCTGTAGGTGTAAAAATGCAAGTGCTATGGCCTTTTAAGCACAAGGAGTAAAAAACAAAAATTAGCCTGGTCCCAAAGGGGTTAAAGGGGTTGTGTGGTCCTTACTGAAAAAGATGCTAGTTATGTGTACTTCTCCATCCCACCGCAGCCAGTTTCCAAGCCGCCTGGTGTCTTCCATTTTCCTCTCTGCACGCAAGCAGAAGTTTTGAAAAAGACACCAGGCGCCTGGGAATCTGCAGTGGTGGTGGAGCGGAACAGGTAAGTATACACCATTGTGTCCCTAGCGACATCTTTAATTTTTAAGGACCTGTCAACTCCTTTAAGTGAAGTTAAAAGTGCAGGCTAATGTGAAACTAGGGGCAAATGTTAAAATTACAGATTTTGTCAATAATAAATGTAGACAGAATATTACTTGCCTTACTCACCCATGCCTGGAGCACTTCTTGCTGGCCCGCCATGCAAGTGTGCTCTGGATAGATAGTTTTTTGACTTGCCCAGGATCCTACGGAAAACATCCTTCTGTCAGAGGTTTCTGACAAGTCATGATACCCACTGAGTGGTACTTAAAGGGGTTATGCAGTGTTAGAAAAACATTGACACTATTTCCCAGAGCATGACTCCATATTGGGGTTTTGCAACTCGGTTCCGTTGAAATAAATGCACCTTTTTGTAAACCACACCTGAACTGGAGAGAAGATTTGTGTTGTCTCTAGAAGATAGTGGCCATGTGTTGTTGTTGTTGTTATTATTGTTATTATTATTATTATTATTTAACCCCTTAACGACATCGGGCGTAAACTTACGCCCTGGTGCCCTGGTACTTAGCGCATCAGGGCGTAAATTTACGCCCGATGTTTCCCCGATCGCTGCGTGTTCACACACAGCGGTCGGGGAAGATGGCCTGCTATAAATCATAGCAGGCCATCATAGCTTCTCGGCACGGGGGGTGGTTAACACCCCCCGTGCTTACGATCGCTGCTATAGGCTGATCAATTCAGATCAGCCAATAGCGCTGATCGGAACCTTTCCGGGTCATCGGTGACCCGATGACCCGGAAAAAAATGGCGGTCGGTGCTGTCCGAGGACGGCACCGACCGCCATTACTGTAAAAAGTAATGTTGATCGCCGTGCCACCGGCCCGATCGCCGTGAACGGCCGGCCGGCCGTTCACGGCGATCGGGCCGGTGGCACGGCGATCAGAGTCCCACAAAATAGTAAATACCTGCCCTGGACCCCTCAGCTAGGTAGCGGAGGGGTCCAGAGCAGGTATTTGTACATTACTCACCTGTCCCGGGCTCCTGATCGGCGGCTTCCGGGTTCGCGGCGTCCTCCGTCATTCCGTTCGGTCTTCGGGTCTTTCCGGCGGTCCTCGTCGTCTTCTTTCGGCTATTTTCGGCTCCAGCCTCGTCATTTTCCGGATTTTGCGCTCTGCTGCCCCCTAGCGGCTGATATGTGTAATACACTTATCAGCAGCTACAGGGATATTCAGAATATAGAAAAAAAAAAAAAAATTTTCCCAAATTTTTTTTTTCTATTTTCCGCACCCTATCGCCGCTGAGTGTTGATCAGCATCGCACGAAAGTGCGCTGCTAATCAGCAACTCCTCCTTTTTGGCGTAGGGTGTTTTTTTTCTCTATCCTACTGCCACGGTCTGCTTATAAGTGCCGCACATAAGTGCGGCATTTATCAGCAACTCCTTTGTTGGCGTAGGTTTTTTTTATACTTACTGTAAAAAAAACACGTAAAAAACACTACATTACACCACACTACATTGAATAAAGTTTGACACTACACCACTACATACCCCATATACTAGTCCCCATATAAAGATGGCCCCCAGGGTGTTTTCGGTGTCAGAGGGATACGTTATTATTGCCTCCGACACCGAAACAGCCAGTGAGGATGAATGGGGGGGATCGGTCTTTCCTCCATTCATCCTCATCATCCAGTGACGTGTCTGGGGGTAGCGTAGCGTACGCTGCCCCCCAGACACGTCTTTTCCGCCAGTACCGTCCCAATAAGAGATGACGGTATGGTGTGAAATTCTACAAACTGTGTGAGCGTACCTCAGGGTACACTTACAGATTTAGGGTACATGCACACTGCGGAATGGCGAAGGATAACCCTTTGTGCATTCCGCAGCTGGCACCCGCCGGCGGACTGATGGAGGCGCGCGTCTCCACCCGTGTCATAGACTCCATGTTATGCACGGGCGGATTCCGTCGTCCATCCAAAGAATGAACACGTTGGACGGAGAGCGGAATCCGCCTGTGCATAGAATGGAGTCTATGACACGGACGGAGACGTGCGCCTGCATCAGTCTGCCGGCGGGTGCCAACTGCGGAATGCACGAAGGGTTATCTGTCGCGATTCCGCAGTGTGCATGTACCCTTAGAGTGTATGTAGGAAGGAACACCCGAATCCAGCCCCAGATGCCCCCTCCCCCCCCCCCCATCCTCGGAACAAGTGGGAAGATCGTCCGGGAACTGATCTTCCCACTGCTGGATAAAGGTTACCACCTGTACGGGGATAACCTTTATACCAGCGCCCCCTCTTCCGGTCCCTCGCTGCCCTGTAGCTTGCGGCACGATCCGAACATATCAGAAGTAGTAATAGCGCCCTAATATTTAGCAGCCATGGAGCGGACCCAGCGCTTCTGGATATGAAGGACCCCGTATCGCACCAGGACAACATTCTCCAGGTGACGTCCCCCACACTGGAAAACAGGAGACCCCAGAAGAAGTGCAGAGTGTGGGGTAATAGGGGTATCAGGAAGGACACCATTTCCAGTGTGACACCTGTCCTGATCCCCCCGGCCTCTGCATACTGGATCGCTCCAAGGCGCACCACACGTCACTGGGGTTCTACATTATCTAAATTCTGTCCCTTATTCCTATTTCAGGGGTCACGTTGGTCCGGGGATTATTCTGATCGCCATTATGGAGTCGGGAAGGAATTTTTCCCTGTGATGAGGCTACTGTCGTCTGCCTCACGAGGGGTTTTTGCCTTCCTCTGGATCAACACAGGTTGAATTTGATGGACACCTGTCATTTCCAACCTTATAAACTAATAATTGCCCTAATACCCCCAAATAAATTAGAATTGTCCCTTTTTCCCAGCTAAATAGGTATGGCCGCCATTCCCATTAGAGGATGCCATGATGCAATTACAAAGCCTCTGTGCGGCCAGGACAGTAGAAACCCCCCACAAGTGACCCCATTCTGGAAACTACACCCCATAAGGAATCTAACAAGGGGGGCAGCGGGGATATGGCCCCCTGGTGACGGCCACATTTGGGACGTGAAAATGAAAAAAATGGTATTTTTTATTTTCTCGGCACATGTTCTACGTAAGTGCCTGTCACCAGTGGGGTCCATATGCTCACTGCACCCCTTGTTAGATTCCTTATGGGGTGTAGTTTCCAGAATGGGGTCACTTGTCGGGGGTATCTACTGACCTGGCAGCACAGGAGCTTTGTAATTGCGACATGGCCTCCATCCTCCATTCCAGCCTCTAAATGGCGCTCTGTCCCTTTGGTGGCTTGCCCTGTGCCCATATGGCACATTATGCCCACATATGGGGTATTTTCGTAATCAGGGGAAACTACCCTACACGTTTTGTGTTAATTTTCTTTTTTAACCCCTTGTGGAAATGGAAAAAATCAAGGCTAGACCAACATTTAGTGTAATTTTTGTAAAATGTTTACTCTAAATCATTAATCTTGTCATGATTTTTTCATTTTCACAAGGGGCTAAAAGATAAAAAAAAACCACTAAATGTGTAGAGCAATTTCCCCTGAGTACGGAAATACCCCACTTGTGTACATAAAGCGCCATTCGGGTGCAGGGTAAGCCTCCGAAGGGAAGGAGCGCCATTTCGTTTTTGAAGGCTGGATTTGGATGGAATGGATTTTAAGGGGCCATGTTGCATTCAAAAGGCCTCTGTGTTGCCAAGACAGTTGAACCCCCCCACAAGTGACCCCATTATGGAAACTACACCCCTCAAGGAATGTAACAAGGGGTGTAGTGAGCATATGGACCCCACTGGTGACGGGCACAAATGTGGAACAATGTGGCGTGAAAATGAAATATTACATTTTTTACACTATAATGTTGGTTTAGCCTTGAATTTATCATTTTCACAAGGGGTTAAAAGAGAAAAAAAACACACAATATGTGTAGAGCAATTTCCCCCGAGTCCGTAAATACCCCACATGTGGACATAAAGCGCCATGTGGGCGCAGGGCAAGCCTCCAAAGGGAAGGAGCGCCATTTGGATTTTGGAGGTTGGATTTGGCTAGAATGGATGATGAACGCCATGTCGCATTTACAGAGCCCTCGTGCTGCCAAAACACTGGAAACCCCCCACAAGTGACCCCATTCTGGAAACTGCACCCCTCAAGGAATCTAACAAGGGGTGCAGTGAGGATATGGACCCCTTGATGACGGGCACATTTGTGCCATGAAAGTGAAAAAATGAAATTTTTTACTTTTACGTCACATTGTTCCACATTTGTGCCCGTCACCAGTGGGGTCCATATGCTCACTGTGCCCCTTGTTAGATTCCTTGAGGGGTGTAGTTTCCAGAATGGGGTCACTTGTGGGGGGTTTCCAGTGTCTTGGCAGCACGAGGGCTCTGTAAATGCGACATGGCCCTTGAAATCCTTTCCAGTGAAATTCAGCTTCCAAAAGCCAATTGGCGCTCCTTCCCTTTGGAGGCTCGTCCTGCGCCCCCTTGGCACTTTATCGCCACATGTGGGGTATTTCCGTACTCGGGAGAAACTGCGCTACACATTTTGTGTCTTTTTTTTCCTCTTATCCCTTTAAGAAAATGAAAAATTGAAGGCTAGAACAACGTTTTAGTGTAAAAAATACATTTTTCTTTTTTCACGCCATATTGTTCGGAAAATCTGTGAAGCACCTGTGGGGTCCAAATGCTCACCGCACCCCTTGTTACATTCCTTGAGGGGTGTAGTTTTCTAAATGGTGTCCCTTTAGGGGTGTTTTTTAGGTTTTGGCACCCCAGAGCCTCTGCCAACCTGAAGTGGTACAGTCAGAAATGACCAAATATAACGGAGGCGTTGAAATTCACTAGGCGCTCCTTTGTATCTGAGGCTTGTGGTTGCGTCAAATAGCGCAATAGGGCCACATATGGGGTATTTCTATAAACTGCAGAAACGGGGCAATAATTATTGGGGTGCATTTCTCTGGTTATAGGTTTATAATTATGAAAAATATTGGATTACAATAAAATCTCTGCACAGAAAATTAAAATTTTCAAATTTCTTACACACTTGGCTTTTATTTCTGTGACTCCCCTAAAGGGTTAAAACACTTTATGGATATGCTTTTGCAGAGTGTGGGGGGTGCAGTTTCTGAAATGGGGTGCTTTGTGGGGCTTTCTAACATACAGGCCCCTCAAATACACTTTAAACCTGAACAGGTCCCTAAAAATATCTGATTTTGAAATTTTACTGAAAATTTGGAAATTTGCTGCTAATGTTTTAAGCTTCCTATTGTCTAAAAAAAATTAAAGATCATTTAATAAATGCCGCCAACATAAAGTAGACATGTTGCTAATGCTCTTTAATATATAATTTATGTGGTATAACCACTTTCTGTATACGCAAAAAAGTTTCAAAGTTGGAAAAATGCAGTTTTTCACATTTTTTCACATTATTTGGGTTTTTTTCATAAAGATTTGTTATGATTATCGACTCCAATTTACCAGAAATGTAAAGTACAATATGTCACGAGAAAACAATCTCAGAATCAGCCGGATAGGTAAAAGCATCCCGAAGTTATTAATGACTAAAGTGACACAGGTCATATTCATAAAATTTGTCTCTGTCATTAAGGCCATTTCAGGCTCTGTCCTTAAGGGGTTAAAATAAATATATATATATATATATATATATATATATATATATATATATATATATATATATATATATATATATATATATATATAATATATAATTTTTTTTTTTTTATATTGCTGGACAAACCCTGTAAGCCTGAGGGATTTCTTCACATAGAAGAAGAGTCCCAACCTGAAACATTTATGTTGGATGAAAAAATTTTTTTATTTATTTTTTTAATTATGTGAAATGGAATCTATGATGAGACATTTGCACGTTAAATAATGTTAAGAAAGGATTTGATTGTGAAACTCCTGCAGATGAAACAATTGAAGATATCTCCAGCTGGAGCTATGACGTCACCTCATCTGGTTAGACATTCTCGTCTCTGAAGTCTTACTGGACACATTGTTTAAGCAGTACAAAATTCTTAACAAGCCTGGTATTGTGTGCTAAGCACAATGATGACTTTCAGGCAGCTACGATTTTTTTTAGTTATCACAGATAATTTATCTTTGGATTATAGGTATTGATGTGGTTGTGAGGCACAATAGGGATGCTTACATGGTTTTATCTTATTATAGCAACCAGGAGATATGTTGTACAGTCTATCTGGTTTTTAAGAAATAGTTAATTTTTGTAAAATTGTAACAAAGTCTATGCTAGCATTTCACTGAAGGGCATAGTATATGTTGGATGACCCTTCCAATGTATACCTCTGACGGAAGGGTTCAGTGTATCCCATGGCACATCCCATATATTCTCATTATTTAAAACAAACCAAAAATTCCATGCAGATCCAAATGTAGTAATATTGCTAAGTAGGTATAAGCGAAAACCAGCAGTGTAGCTTCAGTTAATCTTACAAGATGTCCTTGGCTTTATGCTTAAACGGAGGAGAATTCAGCGCTCTGTCAATGCCGATTGTTGGCGATGTTGGAATCCCCAGGCTGTGGGCCTCTTCTAACCTCTAGCCTTCATGGCCTGCTTACTGACAAATAGTATGGAAACATTAATCATCCGGAAGAAGGATTGTGGTAAGCAAGACTTACGTCTCTGTTGTAATGCTCTCGGTGTCTTCTGCAACACTACTGTCATACACTAAATCTCTAGCACAATATTAATATACTATACTGGCTTTCTCAGAGCTATACCCTCTTTGCATCAGCTTGTTTAATGGTGAAATATGGGGCAAACCATATCTCTTAGCAGCTATTCAAGCCTCATTCTCAGGGTAGGTTTTATTTTAGAGGAACACTATAGTCTTACTAACCTATTCCACCGGACGATTATCGTTCAGATTATCGTTAAATCGTTCGAATCTAAACGATAATTGTTCGGTTGAAATGCAGTTAACGATTAACGACCGAACAAGAAATCGTTGATCGCTTTATGACCTGGACCTATTTTTATCATTGCTCGTTGCTCGCAAATCGTTCTCATTGAATAAGACATCGTTCGGTCGTTCGCAATAGATACGTACGCAATAGCGAATAAATAGCGAAGAAAAAACGATCATAAGTAAAGATTATCGTTCCATTGAAATGAGTGAACGTTTTCAGGTCTTTCGCAATAGAGGTCGTTTGCATAATCGTTAACTATCTCAAACGATAATCGTCCGGTGGAATAGGGCCCTAACTCTATACTGTAGTTAGCTGCCATACTGTATGTCTAATTGTTGTCAGGCTCCTATACTGTAAGTTACCTTACCCCTTAGGGGACACAGACAGTTTTCATTTTGGCGCTTTTTTTGGTTTTTTCCTCCTTGTGTATATAAGGCCATAGCACATGCATTTTTCAACCTGGAGAGGCTGATGAGCCCTTCTTTTTTGCGTCACTATTTGTACTTTGCAATGGCAGATGTAATTTTGCCTAAAATATGCCGTGAAACCAGAAGAAAATTATATGTGTGGTGAAATTGGAAAAAAAAAAATGCATTTTTTTTTTTTTATTTGGGGGAGGTTTGTTTTTACGCCATTCGCCCTGGGGTAAAACTGACTGTTATGCATGTTCCTCAAGTTGTTACAATTACAACATTATAAAACTTTTATTTTATTTGATAGCTTTAAAAAAATTAAAACCTTTAAAAAAAATGTTCCTTAAAATCGCTTTATTCCCATGCTTATAGTGCTTTTATTCTTTGCTCTATGGGTCTGTGTGTGGTGTAATTTTTTTGTGCCATGATGTGTACTTTCTATCGGTACCTTGTTTGCTTTTTGATTGCTTTTTATTACATTTTTTCTAGATTTGATGCGACCAAAATGCGCAATTTTGCACTTTGGTTTTTTTCTTTGCGCTTACACACATACTAGAAGTCCCTTGGGGGACTTCTAGTATTACTGCTCTGATCTCTCATAGAGATCTATGCAGTATAGTTATACTGCATAGATCAATGAGATCTGGGCTCTATTCCTTTTCAGCTGCTGCAGCCGAAAGCAATAGATTGCTGAGCCGGGATCAGCGCCATTATGGCGCAGACCCCGTCCGGCTTCAGATGTGGGGATCACCCCTCTGCGATTCCCCCACTAGACCACCAGGGAAGGGCTACTATAAGTATTTAGATGCAGCTGTAAACTTTGACAGCTGCATCTAAATACTTAATTAGCAGGCACGGCGATTGGACCGTGCCCTCTAACAGCCGCGTGACCTCCCCTCTGACTCCCATAGCTGCACGAGGACGTTCATTAACGTCCTGGTGCAGCTATGGGTTAAAGTTGGGACTCCATACTGTATACCTCCTTCTGTTGCATTGTTACATCGTCCCTCTGCAGGTAGTCCAAATACTTTATACCGTCCTCCGCTTGTAGTTGGCCCACGTACCCTCTGTGCCCCCATATTCCACCCAGTGTCATGGATTCGGTCAGCTGACTTGAACTAGGGCTTATTTTTGGAGTAGGGCTGCAAAAATGGAGTAGCCTGCAAAATGAAGCTAGGTCTTATTTTTGGAGGAACATTGTAGTAATCTATGTTGCAAACCACATTGATTGCACACCCCAGAAATTGTCTTTTCACCACAATACCAGCAACTCTTGAAAGTTAGTTTCTTATAAACTGATGTATTTAATAATCTAGAGAATCATGTGCATCCCATCCGCTCTGCCTAGAAATTGCGCTTTGAACTCCATCTTAGATGGGCTCAATTACAAATCTGTATCTCCCAGGAGTTATACAGTGTATAGAGTCTCAGCTAGCGTGTCTCTGGTCATTACTACAGAAAAATGCATAAAAAGTCATACAGACATTATTCGTTATTGACTTCAACACTAAAACCTTTCTCCTCTCTCTCCCAGTTAGCTACATTTACTCATTGTGCTAAAACATTAATGCAATGAAACTAGAGAAATGTGTCACCTTGAGCAGTAGATCAAGATGTTATAAGATCATTGCAGCCTGGATCTGCTGGGACCTAGCTGCTTTTTCCTAAGACATAGATCAATTTATTGTCTTTCAATTGTCATATGCTAAACAGAATAGACTAAGATCCCTGAAAAAAATGATGTATAGAAGGGAAAAATCCTTCCTCATGCAAGCTGATAAATAGGAAGATGGCCCCTGTCCATATGACCTATGGCTGCCAACCACTATTAAAGGCAAATAACGGCCGTTATTACAAAAGAAAGCTGTAGTTTTTGAATGTTCACCGTCATTTCCGAAAACTCTCGATTTTGTAACCTATGCGAATTTTAACATATTTGTAAATCACTTTTTTTTACTTAAAGTGACTCCTTACCCCAGAAAAAGCTGGAAAATCTTGGCCACTAAGTATCTTGCTTCCCTGCAAACTGCTGTCCACACCTGTTGGCTTCCCTCCTATCTCAGACCACCATTAAAGATCAAGTAAACGCGGAAATAACTACCAGACTAAGGGCCGTATTATATATGAAGATTATCGTTTGAAAACTTGTTAGATCATTCGGATTTGAATGATAATCGTTCAGTGTAATAGCAGCCAACAATTAAACGACCAAAGAGAATCATTTGATGGAATCTGGACCTATTTTTATCGTTGATCGTTCACAAATCGTCGAACATCGTTCAGTTTGGTAACCCGTCGTTCAGTCGTTCCCTGGTCTATCAACCAGGAAAGGACGAGCGCAAGAACGACCGTAAGTAACGATCATCCTCCTGCGTAATAGGATGAATAGGATTAAGATAGATAGTTTATGGTTTATCGTTAATCACTGAAAAATCGTCCAGTGTAATACCACCCGAAGTCATATCATTAGGCCTGAGCGCAGAGTGTATCAGAAAAGAAAGTCCCATGTAATCTGGGGCAGGTGGATAGACACATCGGACCTACCCAGGCCTATTTTATTGCAGGTTTGCCGAATTGATATGCAAATGTTTATACATAGTATCTTGTAGAAGCAGTTATGTGGTAATGTACTTAGGAATCCCCTGTGGTGCAGGTTGACTTGGGTCAAGTAGTGGCTGGTCTCACTAAAGGGGCATAAATGTATCCAAAACTAAAAATGGGGTATGGCAAATAGTGATGAAGGAGCTTGATCACATGAAGAGCTTACCATAATAGGCCTGTTAAAAAAGGTTTTATATATGTTATCTGTTTTTTATTTTCTCTTCCTATTGCCTGAACCATGATCCTCTGTTTTACTGTTTTATCTTGACTACCTCACAACTGTGACTTTGTTGACAGAAGGACATTTTATATCCTGTACCAGTTTGTATTGTTCCAACTATGTACAAAAGACATTACACCCAGCGAGCTGTTGGGATACTAATGTTTATTTTGGTTTATGTACAAAATGATAAAAATGATCTGATTAAAAATTTATATATCTTTACACATGTACACAGTGCTGCCTCCTAAATGCAGTCCTGTCTACTCTATTCATCTTGTCATCCGCAGCAGAAGCACTGATCTGATTTCCTTTTTGTAATGTCATCCATCTACTGTTTTCCTTTCTGCTCTTAACACACTTTGCAAACCCAGCGCATCAATAACCCCCTTCACTCAATCGCTACAAGATTTCTAAAGTAGTATAACTGTCTAAATCATCCCTTAGCACACTTCCCACCTGTTCAGTTCACGTTCTCCAGCACTGTAATGGCATAACAGAAAGGCCTTAGTTCTCTGGCCAATTACAGATGTAGGTACAACCCATCTCTGTTCCCACCACCTGATGTGGAAAGAATAAAAAAAGAGCTGTGCACCATGGAGGGGGCTCCCAGGGGCATAGTATTAGCGGTAAGAGCCTTAAATCACCTTGTCACCTCTCTGAAGGGTCCCATTCAAGTTTTTAAAGTACAAGTATGCCTATAATTGTCTTATTATTGGCTTAATGATTATTGCATGGCTTTCCATCTACAGAGTGCTCAGCACAGTCACAGGAGTCTGAGTAAAGAAATCTCCACCTTTCTCAGTACTTTGGAAGACTCAAAAGGTAAGACAAAGTCTGTGCTGCATTGTATTTAATATAAATGTTCATTTTATCAATAGTCACAAAAGGATGTTCATATCGCAATAAATTTGATATAAACTAGAATATATTTAAAGAGTACCTGTCTATGAAACTAACTTTCGGCATGTTATCAGACATGGTAAAAGTAATTGATAAGTGTGATCAGAAGATATAGCCAGGGAAAGATATGCGATGCAATCCACGACCGGTGGAATAGTCCGTCATTATTTATAATAAAAGTCGATAGGAAATTATTGGCAGGCTGAGCCACTGGCCAGTGAGGATCTCGCTGCTGCGATCTTTCCATGGATATCTCTTCTGATCACAGTGGGTCTCAGCAGTGAGGCCTGCTCTGATCAATAACTTTTGACATGTCTGATGACATAAACAAAAAATGCTGCAGTAACCTGCAAGTGTCAGGACTCATCATATATGCTTAGTCTGTTGTATGCCCGATTAAAAACCTGCTCTAAAGATTTTTTTTTTTTTTTTAAATAAGGTTCTTAGCAAATCATTCGATCAAATAGAGTGCACCATGTCACCATATCAAGGGAAGTCCGGAGTCAGACTTTTTTTTTTTTTCTTCAAAAAGCTGCTGGAGCCAGGGAGGTGGGTGCACGTTGTTATTTTCAGTCACCTCGCCGACTCCAGCGCTGGGGTCCCCTGACTGGCTTAGCGGGCCTGACACGTCACGACTTGGGTCCCTGATCAGACCACGAAGCTGCTGGGTGAATTGGAAGTGGAGCAGGGGACAGCTGACCCCAGCACTAGAGCTGGGGGGTTAGGTACATGTTATGCCCAGCCACCTCCTTTTCGACTCTTTTTTTGAAAAAAAGAAAAAATAGTCCAACTTTGGACTTCTCCTTTTAACCTTAACCTTGGCTACCTCCTTTTGGTTTGCACTCCACTCATCTCTTGTGGGTTTTTTTTAAACAGTTTAGTTGGATGCTTTATGCCCAATACTGTAGACTAAGGGTCCTATTCCACGGGCCGAGGAGGGCCCGATCAACGATGTAAACGAGCGGCGATCTCCTAGATCGGCGCTCGTTTACTGGGCCTATTCCATGGCCCGATGATCGTTGAGCGAGGGCTGCAAGGACATCGTTACCGATGTCCTTGCAGCAGCATACATTATCTGTCCGAGCTTCTGCTCCGCGCTGTCTTCATCCCCGGGTCCCGCGCGCTCTATCTTCAGAATGGCCGGTCAGCTGACAGGCCACACTCAGCCAATCACAGGCCGCGGCGGTCCCGCCCTGTGATTGGCTGAGCGCTCCGTCAGCTGACCGGCCATTTTGAAGATAGAGCGCCTGGACAGGTAATGTATGCTGCTGCTGCTTGTCAAATCGTCGGTCGCCCGCCGCGCACCGCTATTCAACCGTAGCGATGCGCGGTGGGGGAGTGATGATTTTAGATCTGGCCCTAAATGAAAGATCAGCCGATGACACGATCATCGGCTGATCGTTCTCTCTATTTCACCGAACGATAATCGGCCGAATCGGGCCAAATGGGGTCGATCCGGCCGATTATCGTTACCCTTAGGGTCCTATTCCACGGGCTGATAAGGGTTAAATCAATAATCTAAACGTTTACTGGGCCTATTATATGGCCCGATAATCATTTAGCGAAGGCTGCAAGGGCATCGTTGCCAATGTCCTTGCAGCCCTTGTTTAAACACCATACTTTACCTAAACATGTTGCAGGGCTTCTCCAGCGCTCCTTCTTCCTCCCGATCCCGCGCGCAGCAGCAGCAGCTTCTGTGCAGCCTGTTTGAGCTGACAGACCGCTCAGCCAATCACTGGCCGCGGTGGTCCTGGCCAGTGATTGGCTGAGCGGTCTGTCAGCTAAGACAGGCTGCACCGAAGCTGCTGCGCAGGAGAAGCCCTGCAACATGCTTTGGTAAAGCATGGTGCTTTTGAAAGCGTCAGTCACATGGCTATTCCACGCAGCGATGCGTGTTCAGTGCTCGATTTCAGGTTTGAACCTAAATAAATGATCAGCCAATGACGACACGATCGACGGCTCATCTTTGTCTCTATTCCATGGAGCGATAATCGGCCGAATCAGGCCGATTATCGCTCCGTGGAATGGGATCCTTATAGTCTAAGACAGGCCAGTGTTAGGAACCATCTCTCACTCTATTTGATTGAATGGTTGCTAAGAACCTAATTAAAAAAAAATAAAAATCTTTAGAACAGATTTTTAATCATGTGTACAATGGACTACATTTGGAGTATATATGATGAGTCCTGACACTGGCAGGTTGCCGCAGCATTTTTTCTGTATGTGTGTATTAGCCACGGCAGCGTGAAAACTGCACAGTTTGAACAGTGGTATTGGATTGCTGGCCATTTTTTTTTTTTTTTTGTTTCAAATGTCGGAAGACATTTAACAGTTAATTTTAGTGACGGTGACCATTTAAATGTATGACTTAGGTGTTATATAAACTGTATACTCTATCTTTCGTTGCAGATAGTACTAGAATTATAGTGAATTTTGCTTAATAAATTTCCCACAATGTTCTAATATTCTTATGTTTCAGAATTCTGTCAAAAAGATGTTCAGATGCATAGTGACGTGTGCTTACGACACAGCTATTGGGTACTACAGCGAAAAATTTCTTCTTTCAAATCAACAATTTACTTTTACTTAAAAATCTCCAGTCTTCCAGTACTTATCAACTGCTGTATGGCCTACAGGAAGTGGTATTCTTTTCAGACTGGAGAGCAGGAGAAGTTTTGTATAGGGATTTGCTGCTGCTCTGGACAGTTCCTATCATGGACAGGGGTGGCAGTAGAGAGCACTGTGTCAGACTGAAAAGAATACACCACTTCCTGAAGAACATACAGTAGCTGATAGGTACTGAAAGACTGGAAATTTTGAAATAGTAAAAAGTAAATTGCTATTTTTTTGGCAGTTTCTGACATCAGTTGATTTGAAAGAATATGTTTTTCATTGCCGTTCCCCTTTACATGTAGTCTACTTATGACTGTTGGATCTGGTTTACGCTGATTATACTTCCTTTTTTTCTTTGTTTATTTTAAAGATTTTTTAAATATTTTTGTTGATACATGACAAAACACAAAATACTGTACAGTCATGTCAATGGTGTGTACACATCTTTATACATTTTCTTTTTGTTACATGTATTATTGTAGCCTGCTTTACCGTCTAGAGGCCAATGTCTACAGCAACCCTGTACAGCTTGGCTGAAAGTAGCTTTACTAGGTTGTGAATTGATGACCTCAATCTTTAAGCAGAGAAATCTATCCTAATCCTCTGAGGATAAACCTTTTATTTGATTAACTTACAAAAGTACTTGGCTTCTTGGATCTGTTTTAACAGTCGAGTGGTATAGTAAAATATGCATTGTGAGATTAGCAATAATCTGTAAAACATGGCTTTGTGAGTAAAACTTGGAAAAGAGGTGATAAATTACTTAAAAAATTGATGCCTGAAAGGCACGCTGATATTTATCTGCATAATTGAATGCAGGCATTATAGTAGGAAATGGAAGCTCTTAATTTTATTTTAAAGCGCCACTTACTCCAGGCTTCTGTACATGTAAATGTAGTTTCCATACTTTTGTTTAGCCCCTGGTACCCTACAGTAAGTCTGATGTTTTTATTTTGTTGCTATCCCCCCCCCCCCCCCCCCCCAATACACTTTTTCCTGAATAGTGAGATGGACGGGGAACTTCTTTTTGATAAGGGGAGTGAATAGGAGGGAATAGGGGGAAGTGAATTGGGCTGAGGGAGATGTGAGGCTTAGGGGGTGTGAATGAGGCTCAGGAAGATGTGAGGATGAGGCAGAGGTGCTGTGAATGAGGCTCAGGAAGATGTGAGTGTTAAATAAGGTGTGTTTACACAGAGAGATTTATCTGACAGATTTTTGAAGCCAAGGCCAGAAATTGATTTATGAAGAGGCGAAATCTCAGTATTTCCTTTATGAGCTGTTCTCTTTTTTTAGTCTGTTCCTGGCTTTGGCTTCAAAAATCTGTCAGATAAATATCTCTGTGTAAACTCCCCATTAGTCAGACTAGTACCACCTGAGTCTAGACTAAGTGAATGAGTCTAAATTCCCTGAGCTTACCCCTGTATGTAAATTGCATTTTATGTGTTTTAAATATAGGATGCTTTTATCTGATCACCTGAGCGCTGGATGGAAGTTCTTAGATTCAAGTGCCTAGCGATAGGTTGATAGGTTTGTAAATAAAAAAAACACAACCAACACCCTCCTCGCTGCTGCCACCATAATGCAGCTCTGGTCCCCACTGTGTTGTGCTTACAGGTTTGGGGACATGACGTCATGGGCCCACTTAGCTACGAAAGGACAATTCTACGACTGCTGAATGGATGAGCGGTCCTGTGATATTGTTCTCCTACACTCTGAAGCACCTCACAGGGACCCAGAGCTGCATAATACCAGCGGCAGCACAGGAGTGAGGAAGCTGTAACTTATTTCTCTTTGGTTACCCAAGCTCAGTTGTCGGAGAGGGTAGATATGGAACAGAGGCAGGTGAGAAGCCATAGTTATGTTTCATTCAAACCCATGAAGCCTCGAATATGAGTAATGGAGGCTGTGAGTGTTTATTGCAGTCAGCATGCAATGTGTGTTCCATAATGCTCTAACAATAGGGACTGTGGAGGATCAGGCCTCAAATGTGTTAGGGTATGTCTACACTACGGAATCCCGGAGGATCACCCGTCGGGGATTCTGCAGCTCGCCCCACTCGCGGATTCATTCTTCGGGCGGAGGGGGAATCTACCAAACCATAGAATGAAGCCTATGGGACCAGCAGAGATGTGCATAGCTGCAAGCGGGGGTGAGCTGTGGAATCAACGGCGGGTCTTTTGCCGGGATTGCGTAGTGTGAACATACCCTCAGAGAAATAAGCAAGAGGTTGTGGATCAGTGATAGCAGATGTGACACCCTTAATCTTTAGTAGGTGGCCGATTATTTCCAATGAACAAAAATATTTATTTGCTAGGTGTAGCGGCTTGAGGAATTCTGGGGGTAGTGTCACACATTTAGAATTACCCCCCCCCCCCCCCCCCCCCCCCCCCCACAACCACCACATCATTGGGGTCAGGATCCCCCATTCACATAAGATGGGCTACTGGTCCCACAAAAATCATTGTTTGGTTAGCATTAAACTCGTGTATGGCGTGCGTAAGGCCTTATTCACAAGATGAATGAAGAAGACTATACAGAGGACTCCATGTGCGGCCATACGATTCTCCTATGCAATATATTGAAGGTAATCTCCATTAGAAGCAATGCTTCCTGTGGAGGGTGTCTCTGTAAGAGGACATGCAATGATGCATTTCTTTTCTGTCAGATTCATATGAAATCCAACACAAATTCTTTCTTTTTTGTATGCCTCCACATAAAATTAAAGGTATATGGAGGTAACGTTTTCTTTAAGTACCTGTGGCTGTCTTGTGCCTAAGTTGTGTCTTAATATTACAGCTCAGTCCAGGGGCGTAGCTAGGATTCATGGGGCCCGATAGCAAAAAAATTTAAAGGGCCCCCATCCCCTACGCACAACACAAAGCACTGCGCATATATACATACACAGTATATGTGCTGTGATGTGGCCAAAAAATTAAATCTTTTGTGGCCAGAGGCAGAATCCTGGCTGCAGCCACAAGTGTGACTGGCAGAGCAGAGAGCCAATGGTTGGTTGCTATGGTTTTACTTATAAGGGCCCATTAGGAGCCCTAATGGTTAAATACATAGGTGCAGGAGCAGACTACCTTCTACTTAAAGGCCCTATTCCACGGAATAATATTCGGCCGATATCTGCTGTTACGGCCGATAGTCGTCCCGTGGAATAGAGGGCAACGATCAGCCAACATCATTCATGTCGGCTGATCGTTGCGTCGCTTGTTTTTCAAACATGTTGAAAAACAAGTGACTATGATAGCAGCGATCTGCTGTTGCCACTCCGTGGAATAGGAGCTGCGGCAGCAGACCGCCACTATCCCCATGGGCTGCCCGGACGATCTAGCGATTGCCTGGGCAGCCCCCCGCGGCCCCTCCCGTACTCACCTGCTCGCTGCAGACATGTGGAATGGCTGTGGCAGCGGGCGGGTAACGAGGAGTAAACAAGCGCTGACATCGCTCGTTTGCTCCTCTGCATCGCCCCGTAGAATAGGGGCTTAACCCCCTACGTAATGCAATGTGTGACCCAATGTTCAGAAGACAAGGAGATATTTGCTTTACTGCTGGTGCACTGATAACCCCTGACCTCTGCACATAGCTCTGCACATTTTCCTTTCCTACTTGATTGCCAGCTAAAGAACAGAGGTCAGAGGTTATCAGTGCAGTGAAGCAGAGATCTTTGTCTTTTGCTTGTTAACCCTGTTTATTTGTTGCAGCATGTAAGTAAACATTGGGTCACTTACACACTGCAGTACATAAGGGGTTAAGCAGAAAGACACAGGCTCTTACCTTCTTCCCCAGGCCCCCTTCCTGCACGGATCCCTTAGCAACTGCCTACGCTGCCTCTATGGTAGTTATGCCACTGCCTCAGTGCCACTTTTGGGCCATTGCATCATACTTTCCATAAGAAATAAAATGCCCACTTTTTCTTTTTCTCAGTGGAGTCTTTCAAATAAAAGCTAAAATGTGACGGGTCCCACTCATACATGTGATGGCTCTACTCATACAAAAATATAAAAAATCTTGTTCATATGAGCATATAGATAATATTGATTAAAATCAATAAATTTAAAAATTAGAATGAAATAGGAGCTGGCATAGATTTCCGCTACAACCAGTTCCCTGACATAAATTGTAGTAATCTAACATGCACAGCCCCTCCCCTTACACTAAGCTCTGCTCACTTGTATAAAAGTGGCAAAGGTGGCATAAATATTTAAAAAGTCAGGGCTTGTGTGAATTTTAACTTTAATGCCCAGGTGTATTAGCTTGTATCCTCTTGTCTCCTGCCCCCTCCCCATCACTCCTATGTTCCCCATGCCTTTCTCGTTGCCATTGCCCTCTTGTCTTTAATTATTCTTTGCATTTTTCAGATCTCAGTCCTGTTACCCTGCAGCACATTAAAAACATAGCTGATGCATCCCAAGAAACCTGCAGAGCTTTAGCTGACTGTCTACTTCTTTTTACCAGGCATGATAAGGTCTGTATACTGTCTAATAACCCTACCATTATGCCTTATATTATCGGGAAACCTGTTCTTTGGTTATGAAGAGGCAGGAGTGTACTTTGCCTCTTGTAATGTGATTTGTGTGTAGACAATGTGGCCTCGATTGTGCTTTGTGTAGGTGAATGTGCAGCGTTAGGCTTGTTTTACACCTCGTTTTTTAGCCAAAAGCAGGAGTAAGTCCAAAACAGAGACAAAGGTGCAAATCTTTCTATAACAGTGCAATCTATGGACGTAGTACCCCATTAGTCACCTGCGATACTTAAAGAGGACCTGTCCCCAGCTATAGGAGGAAAAACCAGGAGGTTTACCCAAAGACTGCTGCCATTTTATTTGTTTTTTAATACACACTTTTCATTTGCTGAATGAATAGAGCGCATGTGTGATGTGCCCTGTTTATTCCAGGGGCCATTTCACCTCTGTTCTCATGGTCGGTTGATGTCCTATTGGTCAGACCCCCCACTGATCAGCTACTTCTCCCCTAGTTTATGAATAAGGGATAGCTTTTAATTGTGGCATAACCCATTTAAGATGGATTTAGACATAAAGGGGGACATTTATCGTATACGAGTAGGCTGGTATAAATTGTGTTGCTCAGCAGAAAAGAGTATATACATAACGTTGCTTCCTTTTTGTGTTTCCTTCATTTGCATCACTTGGCATGTGGTTTCCTAACGCTGTACTCTGCTCTTGTGGCTGCTCACACAGTGCCCTCATAGTCATGTTCTTCTGGCACAAGAGGAGTGACTTGCCACTGGGAAGAAGCAGTTTGAAGAGAGAACCTATGTAGCAGAGCTCATCTCGGTGTATCCTGTGCTTTTAAATTCATGCTTTTTTCCATTACATAGATACTGAAACCACTAAATGTCTTATCTGCAGACTCCTAATACATTATTACATTATACTGTGGCATAGTTTACAGGACTTTATAACGTATAGTCATTTTGCAGTGTTCTCTGTAAATTCTCAGTTTCTGCAAAGAAGCCTCAATTAAGCTCATAACATTTCAGCTTGATGGTTAAGCAAGTGTTAAACATTTGTCTTGCCTCATAGCGAAGCATGTAATGTAGCTTACGCCAGTACACCAGAGTAAAGAGCCGTGTTAGCCGGGGAGTTTACTGAGGGAATAAACACAATGGCCAATTACAGGGGACAGAAGGAGCCAATGGAAGTTGTGCCGTGTGACCAATAGCAGATTTGCTTACATGGAAGATTTGCTGGCAGGAAAGAACATTGTGCTGCCTTCCCATGCAGCTGCTTGGGCTCTGTGCACAGGATTGTTTTTTTTTTATTTGCTGAGATGAGAATCGGGGAATGAAATTACCAGCCAACACTCATGCATAGGATTCTATACAGGAGGGGAAAAGTGAAGGATCCTACTGAGAGGTAAAGTGCATCACGGTATCTATGGATGTAATAAGAGCTAGTGTAATGTTGTATGCAGGTACAGTGTGGCTGTATATATGTGTGTGTGTAATATATATATATATTATACATTAGATAGATAGATAGTGATTACTTGAATACTTATGATGATAATGTTCTTCTAGTGCTTTTGGGATATATAATAAAACTCAGACCAGGAAAAGCATTGTAATAAAGATACTGTTTGTTTTGATGTGCATGTAGTTTATCATCTGATGTAGAACATGATATTTTTTATAAATCGTTTACTCCTGGTAAGTGTATGCAGCCATGCTTCTAGCCCTGTGTGTGCCAGCGTAGAGGCTTTTAGGGATGATCTCCCTGGATTAGCCCGGTGAGGACACCCACGGTATGCTGTCGCACGTGCTAAATATGCACTTCTGACCTTGCCAGGCTAAGCGTTTTTCAGGAGGCACTAATGAATACAATTGTTTATAATTTATCATTACACGTATGAACACAAAAGGGTGAAAAACCCAGGGAAGATTAGGAATATGCAAGAGTTAACAGAAGCTTCCCCCAAGAAGTGTGATTTACAAGAAGGTGATCTGTCTTCTCGCTGATGCACAAACCTGTGAATATGGGTGGAGGGGCTTTTCATAGCACAGTGGGAGAAATATATAAGAGGCTTAGGTAGTTTCCACAATGAAATGCTTATGTATAGGTGTAGAGCTGAGATTGTCGTCTTCATGCAGTGGTATAGGTGAGATTGGTAGGTTTTCTTTTAGTCCTCTGGGATATAACAACCTCTGCTACATTGATGAGACTGTATCTGGTATAAAATATTCAGGCGCACAGTTTCCTATATTTAGTTATATTGCTTATAATGAACCATCACAACGTTATTAAGGACATTCTGTTTTATGCACTATAGTCAATATCCATTTAGTGTTCCACATTGTTTTCTCCCTTACATTGATATAAGACAGCAAATGTCTACTTTGTAATAATTTACATTGGCTTTACTATGGGAATTAAACAATTTCCTGTTTTATCATTAAAAAAAATATCAAGGCCCGAACCTCACCACAAATAGTGTATGAATAAAGCCTTGCCATTGTTACCCCAGTGAATGAACAAAATTTTTCATCATTCAGCACTTCATTTCCACATGTTTTCTATCTATTTGTGCAGATTACTTAGAATACTCGAGGGAAATTTGTTACTAACCACCTATTTCTTGGAACATAACATTTTCTTCGTACTTTGCTACATGGAGGCTGCTGGCACTAGGTGTTAGATTGCTTATTATGGCTCTAGCGGGTTTGTCCCATAAATATCAATACAATTCTGCTTTTATGTTAGGTTGTTTATCTGACAGTGTTGTGCGGTTTACTTGCCTCGGTATAGTGAGACATTTATTGTCAAGCAGTTTCCATTACCGGTGGGTGGAGGCCATGTGTGGGACTATTCAAGTATGCAGTAGTAATTCCTGAATGGAACCCAAGGCATTTCTTGTAGCTGGCAAATTAACGCTGGCCTTTGAGAGCCTGCCAGGGGAATACTGACTCTAATATCTTATGTCCACCTATTATGTAATGCTATATATGTACATGGGTGATGCTCATTGGTCCTTTCTTACTGGCAGAGGATGAATTAACCTTGGGGCCGCACCATCATAGGGTGGTATTACACGGAACGATTATCGTTCGAAAAATCGTTAAATCGTTCGGATTTGAACGATCAATTCATGTAATAGCAGGCAACGATTAAACGACCAACGAGAAATCATTGATCGTTTAATAGGATCCAGACCTATTTTTATCGTTTGATCGTTCGCACATCGTTCGGTGGAATAAGAATTCACAGCTGAAACGTACGCAATAGCGACGACTACACGGCCGCAAGAACGAACATAAGTAACAATCAACGTTCCGTGTAATTGGGCGAACGATTTTGGGTCGTTTGCCTTATCGGTCGTTTAAGATCGTTTATCATTAATCGTTAGTCGTCGAAAAATTGCTTGGTGTAATAGTAATAGCAATTTTTGGGCTGTAAAAAAAAAAAAAAATCCCCTACAAAAAATGCCCTAAAAATTGGCATCAGTTTGCCGTTTTCTGGTCGATTTTCTAGTTTTTTTTTTTTTTATTATTATTTAAGGTTAAGATAGTATAAGAGTTTTTTTTTAATCCTGGAGTTTTGTGATTTCTTTCATCATGTGATTCCAAGATTTGGGCAAAAATGCCAATATCCATATAGACATGGCCTTTGTCTCTTCTTTTTTTTTACATCCCCCCCCCCTCTAGAAGTCTGTGGGAGGAATAATGGCTTTATTAAAAGCCATGCAGGTATTACGTTTTATATTTCTCTGTTGATCTTCAGCCAACATCTGGCCGCACCATTTTTGAGCCCCAAAAATGCCATTGCATAAATTTTTATTTTATCACAGTTTTTTTCCAGCGATGCTGTTTCCATTAGCTCTATAAAGAATGAATGCGGCTCACTGAAGTATCACTTTATTCAGTATTCAACCTGGGGAGGCCAGCTCCCAATCTCAAGATTATAGAGGTCCCAAACCCCCCAAATTCAGACACTTATGCCTTATCTCATGGATAGGGAATACTTTTGTAGTCACTGAAATACCCCTTTAGGGTACAGTACGTTAACATTTACCGGATTCGCAGCAGATTTCATTTAAATAACTGAACACAGCATCAAATCTGCTGCGGATCCTGTAGATGTGAACGCACCCTTAACAGGACTCCCAAGCACAGTAAGCAAAAAGACCAGCAGTACATTGCCTTCTTTCCTATAACCAAACCCTGTGAACCTGAGGATTTTGGTGTGCTTGGACAAGCAACCACAACTACGTTCAGTGTGTGGTGGATCTGTTGTACAGTGGACATCAGCAGCACACGCAAGACCCCATTGACTTTTGTTGTGTTGCCAAAAACTAGTGGTGCATGCTGTGATATTTATTTTTTTCTCTATCAAATATGATGGAATCTCCAGCAGATGTTTTACATAGAGCCTTTGGCACATATGTGTTCACAGTCTTACGTGTGTAAGGGAACCAAACAGCGTTGAAGCATCAATGATGTGGGACTCCATCACTGTCTAGAGCAGAGTATTCTCCTCTCCCGGTTACTTTAACCATGCCACTTTGCCACTTGGCTGTTTATAGGGTAGTTTGTAGCGGTTGGCCTAAGAATTTTATGTCATTGTGACGGATGCTTCTTATAAAAATAGTATATCCTTTTAGTAATTTAGTTATCTTTAGGTATATATGTATAATTGTAATGGATAGAATACAATTATTAACTAAAGTGTAGCTTCAAGTTGATGATGTCAGCCAGTGATGGGGGATTGAGGGGGCAGATTGTTTAATTACATTCTGCTAATCCAGCTAGCTGAGCTCTATGGACAAGATACTTAGCATAAATCCTTCAAAGTCTGTGGATGACTAGAGATGTATCCCATCCATACTGCACCTGTATGGAAAAGCACCATACACATAAATGAATGGCACACCTGCTGGTGGGACAGTCTCTGTGAACAATAATAATTTTGCCCCAGACCCATTGATGCACTAGAGTGAAGTCTAGCTGGTCTGATCCAATGCCATAGGATGCTGGCTGTGATAGGTGTCGGAACACACAGTGCATTACAGTTTGTATATTGGACAGTGTAGTTACAGTCCAGTTGGAGTGCCTTACCACTGACTACTGATGAAAACACCTACAAAAGTCATGTGAGAGGCAATACTGGTCAATGAAGCAAATGGAGAAGGAAGCTTGGTCTGATGAACCTTGTATTTGTATGTCTGGGGCAAAAAGGGCACCAGGATGCATTATAGTGCATTATAGGAAGAGGGCTTACTGGTGGAGACAGTGTGATGATCTGGGCAATGTTCTGCTGGGAAACTGTAGGCATTCATGTGGATATTCCTTTAAAACTCAGCAGCTATCTTAGAGGGGATCTGTCAGATTTCTATGAGGTATTGAGTGGCAGACCCCAGCAGTTAGGTCATAGCAAGATAGAAAACCATTGTGTAATATGAAGAATGTCTCTCAAAGTTATAAGAACACTCTTCTTGTAAGCTTTAATAGTCAGAGAGGCGGTGCAGAGCGGTAGCAGCAGCACACCCACTCCCGCCTTACTCTGCAGGATTGACCAGCATAGAACCCTATACATCAATCAGGGAAAGCAGGGCAGGGATGAGGTGCGCTGCTGCGCGCCTCTGACTGTTTAGCCATGCAAGAAAAGCGTTCTTATAACTTTAAGGCTTCGTCAATGGCCAAATGTAAATATATCTATATATATATATATATATATCTATATCTATATATATATATCTATATATATATATATATATATATATATATATATATATATATATATATATATATATAGAGGTGGCTGAGGGAAACAACGTCCACTCACCTCCCCGGTTCCAGCGGCGGGTCCGAGGCGTGACTACTCAAGTCCGCTCAGCCAGTCAGTGACGGAGGCGGAATCCGTTTCAAGTCCGCTGAGATCCCGCCTCTGTCACTGACTGGACCTGAGACGTATCGTAGCTCCGCGATGCGGGACCCGCCGCTGGAATCGGGGAGGTGAGTGGACATTGTTTCCCTCAGCCACCTCTTCCCCGGTCCCAGGAAAAAAAATGCCCCCCCCCCCCCCCCCCCCCGCCGGAGTACCCCTTTAAAGGGGTTGTCCGGCGATAAAAAATTATTCACAGAATAACACACATTACAAAGTTATACAACTTTGTAATGTATGTTATGTCTGTGAATGGCCCCCTTCCCCGTGTCCCACCACCCCCACCCGTGTACCCGGAAGTGTGGTGCGCTATACATTACCTGTCACGTGCCGACCACGGTCTCCGATCCTCAGCAGTGACGTCTTCTTCGGGAGGCCGGCGGATCTTCCCGAGTGCCAGCCGCCCTCTGCAGCGTCATCCGAAGCTCAGCCGCGATTGGCTGAGCATAACTGTGCTCAGCCAATCGCGGCTGATGACGCGGCCACGTCATCAGCTGCTCAGCCGCGATTGGCTGAGCACAGTTATGCTCAGCCAATCGCGGCTGAGCTTCGGATGACGCTGCAGAGGGTGGCCGGCACTCGGGAAGATCCGCCGGCCTCCCGAAGAAGACGTCCCTGCTGAGGATCGGAGACCGTGGACGACACGAGATGCGGTGAGTATAATGCACCACACTTCCGGGTCTAGCGTGGGTGGGGGGAAACACGGGGAAGGGGGCCATTCACAGACATAACATACATTACAAAGTTGTATAACTTTGTAATGTGTGTTATTCTGTGAATAATTTTTTATCGCCGGACAACCCCTTTAATGGTATGGTTAGAGAGTATACCATAGTAAACATAATCAAACATAAACATAATTCTCAGAGTCTTCCTTCATTCATTTATTTATTTATTTTAATTTCTCAGTGTATATTGTGGTACCAATAAAATATAAATGAAATAACATTTGTGCTGTCAAAAAAAAGTCATGACTTTTGGAAGATAAGGATAAAAAAAACGAAATGAACAAAAAGCGACTGCACCACAACATAAAATTCAATTTTAGGATGCCTCCACTCCTCTTTTCAACAAATGGATTTTCTAACCTAGTCCTCTTATCTTAGGGATTGTGTAGGACAGCGATATACAATGTGTGGCATCAATAGACCTGGGGGTGGGGTAGGGGGGTGTTCCTTAATAGAGATTAACTATATGTTGTCAACGCTCATGCATTTGCCGAAAAACACTTCCACTATCTATACTCTATAGTTATGCTGTGTTTTGCAGTCGGAGCATTGCAGAGCTGATGTGCGGTTGTCTCATCAGGCCTCATACACGATGAATGGCAATCTGTTTCCTTTTTGTAACATATTGTATGTATTATATATTGTGATGTACATTGTACGTCGTCTTACTGGACTTCTGCATTTGCCTTTTTGAAAAGGTGTCTTTCCTTTCCATATGTCTTCTTAGGGACTGTAGATTTGCAGGGGGCAGGTTCCAACCTTTGTCACCCCTCTTCTCTACCCCCAGTGTCAAGCCTTGAGCAAACACACCACCCCAAAAAGCTGCTTATAGAGACCTTTATAGCAGGGTGAACCCTGGGTGTATGCAGGTCTCAGAGACTGCTGTGCTATGTCACTTGTGTCATTTTACTGTGTAGAGTGGAATATTGGTGTCTGCCACTGAACTTGTTCTGTATAAACCCCCCAGTGTTTCTAGGAGATTACATAATGGATAAATATACAGAAATTATATAGATGACTTCTTTTCCTTATATTCTCCTTCCCACTAGGCTCATTGGTCTAACGTCATAGCACCAGAGTTGCTCCGCAGTTTGAAGCCACCGTTCTGCACCAGTAGTAAAGCCATGTTCTTAGCTCAGGGCAGAATTGCAAGTTCAGCATAGCTGAGCAAGCTCTTGCTATAGATATGTGCACACAGTTATTTTTAATGTATGTTGAGAATGTGAAAATACTTACGGAAAATGTGCATATGTACAACCAGTGCAAAACCCACGTCTCTGCACTCCACATACAGTGCTAGCTGATGGAATATCCGATAGAGCCAGAACATGCCATTAGATCGTCAGCTTCTGGTTAATAGTATTAATCCAGTCCATATGGATCTAGTTGTCTGCCGCTTGGATTAAAAAGTAGATGGAGTGTGAGATTGTGAGGACTGGGCTAGTTCAATGAGAAAGGAAACAGATTGCAAAAATAATATCAAGCCATTGGCAGGAGTTGTGTGACAGCCGGCTGCCCATCCGCAGTAGTGACAACCTGCCTTTCCTATTGTTTCTGATAGGAATAAATTTAGCAGATTCAGCTAGAAAGGTCCATATCCACATGCTGTAGCTGCATTACACTGCGCTTACATATAGCTGGCGTCACAGTGCACCATTACCTCCTACCATCTCGCTGTGCAGGCATCAATATGTACAAGGTCAGTCACTAAATGCACAAACTCAGGAGTTGCTCCCTTTTAGTATGTGCCCTTGTATCCATATTTAAGCTGACTAGCATAATTTGGAGAACAGATATGTGGTATAGGCCTTGAGTGGAGAATTAACCATTTAGAGCTGTGCTGTGAATGTACTTTGCAGACAGCCTGAATATTGATGCCTTCCCGGCGTAAAGCAGAAATGTGTCGCATGGATAGACATCTAATATTTTCTTTGCATTGGTCTAGTTGTACAGCATCTGCATCTATGTGACGGTTTTCTTAAAGTGACTGTACCACCAGGCCCAGGCTGAAGCACTGGAGGCGGGCCGACCCACCCTTAGTGGGAGGAAACCTTAGCCCCCCTATGATAGGCTTCCATTGATTCTAATGGAGTCACGTCATGGAGGGGCTGGGGTTTCTTCCCACTAAGGGTGGGTCGGCCCGCCTCCAGTGCTTTTGCCTGGGCCTGGTGGTACAGGCACTTTAAGACGGTTAGTAATAGGTGCTGTTTGGAGTGAGCTGATGTGATTCATAGGTGGAGGTCAGGCAGTGGTGCTCACTTGCTCTTAAACATCGGCCATGTAAATAGGGCCTTTACAAAGAAAGGATATTTGCAGTATAGTCTACTACAGGTCTGTGGATCCTTTGGCTATGTTCAACTGCACAGCCTGATGTAAGGCTTTATTTTTTTTTTAATCAGATCTTTTTTTATTGGAAAAAAAGTTTTTTTTTTACGAATAAGTGTCAGTTTTTCACCCCCACCCCAACACCGTATCCCTCTCCCTGAGGGTTCATCATCCTCACTTATTAGTCCCAAAACACATTTCAACGGTTCCGAGGGTATCGCCACCCTGAACACTCGCCTTATTAGAGCCACAACCTTCCGCCAGTAACCTTCCAATTCCACATAAGATGGGCTATATGGGCATCTCCCATACCACACCGGGGGCAATTTGAATCAGCACGAACTTCTATTTTAAAAAGAAACACATGGATTCTGTATACTCTATGGATAAGGAACAACTGGGAGAGTCTGTGCGCCTCAGAAATCGCCAATTTAGGCGTCATAGCTAAAACAGTGGACCATTGGTCGTCAGTTATGGGACCCACATCCATCTCCCACTGCTCCTTTATCATTAGAGGTCTGGTGGATATATATGAATCCAAGAGCTTTCTATATATAAGGGAAATCAAGCCTTTAGAGTCTGAGACAGTCAGCACCGTGTCTAAAAAAAAATTATGATGTAAGGCTTTATAGAAGCATTTAAGTACAACTTAAAGCGACTCTGTACCCACAATCTGACCCCCCCCCCCCCCCCCCCCAAACCACTTGTAACTTCGGATAGCTGCTTTTAATCCAAGATCTGTCCTGCGGTCTGTTCGGCAGGTGATGCAGTTATTGTCCTAAAAAAATATATTTTTAAACTTGAAGCCTGTTACCAAACGCGAGTATCTGTGCCCCAACTTTGCACCACCCCTCCGTCTCTCCGTCCCTCCTCCCCACCCTCTTCATCATTAGGAATGCCACTGAAACATTTTTTCCATGCTGAATATTGCACAGATCCTTAAAGAGGTTGTCCAACATTTTTTTCTTATTGGAAATGTGAATAATATGTAATCTGTCCCTTTCCCTGAGTGGTTTCCTCTAATCTTTTTTCTCCTCCGTGTCCCTGGGCCTCCTCTGTTTCTGCTTTTTGGATTTGTGTTTGTTTACATAAAGAACTTCCAAGTCACAGGGGTCAGCAGTGACATCACAGCTCTGCAAGCCTCTAGCTCCGCCCACTCCTCTCTGAATCTAGCTCCACCCACTCTACCTATAGGCAGGAAATGTCTGTATTACTACAAGTATCTTTTGAGCAGCATGGTGGCTCAGTGTCTGCCAATTTAGTTATTTTATCAAATAAAATAGTTTTTACTCTTTTATCTGTTATATGACTACAAACCCCAGCCCACATGTACATGATAGGAGTTGTAGTCCTGGATTACATATACACTACAGTAGCCATCCTACTGGTGGGCGGGGTCTCAAAGAGGCAGGATTCTGTTACCTCAGCAAGACATAGATATAATGGTGACTGCCATGAAGTCTCCTCTCTCCTCTCCCTATTACACACATAGCAGCAGCACTGCCCTAACACTGTACATCTTTACATTACAATAGTAACCATATTGGGGAAGGTTTAGCAAAGCTTGTGCAGGGGAGCAGTTACCCATAGCGACCAATCAGATTGCTTCTTTCATTTTTAAAAAGGCCTTGGAAAATTAAACCTAGAATCTGACTGGTTGCTATGGGCAACTGCTTCCCTGTTCCTCTGCACAAGTTTTGATAAATCACCCCCTCGTAGTTCCTTTATTTACTGTTTATAGCTCCAACCTATGCTGCAGTGCTGTACAGTGATTGTAGTCTGTCATGTTGTCCTCACTGCTGCAGTGTCTTCTGGCCTCAGATGTCAGTTAGATGTTAGGGGTGTGGCTAAAGAATATATGCATAACCCCGCCCACCTGATGACTCACTGATCCCTCACTGGCAGGAACAGGAAACAGAAGGGAACAGAATTTCACAGGAGGGAAAGAAAACACAGGCAGAGTGGTCATGTGACTGAGCCTGATAACACAGTAAGCGCTCTAAATAAAAAATAGAAGGGTATGTAGAATATGCAACACCCACAGAGGTCAATGCAATGCTATTTTATTGAAAAATCCCGGACAACCCCTTTAATGATCCAGCCCATGTTCCGGGCTGCCACAGGTGGGGAATAGGAGGCAATCTGCCTAAAGCATTCCTAATGATGAGGAGGGTGGGGAGGAGGGACAGAGAGGTTGTGCAAAGTTAGGGCACAGATACTCCCGTTTGGCACGGGGCTTCAAGTTTAAAAGCATTTTTTTAGGACGACAACTGCATCACCTGCCGAACGGACCACAGGACAGATCTTGGATTAAAAGCAGCTATCTGAAAGGTACAAGGGGTTGGGGGGGGGGGAGGGGAGGGGTCAGATTGTGGGTACAGAGTCGTTTTAAGGTGACTCTTATTTGCTGCAGTCCGCATTCTATTCCAAAGGCTCTATTACCTGGACTGATCAGAAGGAGCAAGAGAGCGCCAAACTGTAAGATCAGCGCTCACTTGCTCCTTGTTCTCCACTCACAGCTGATACTATTACACATGCTAACAGTGATCAGGTAAGAGCGGGGGCAGCTGCGGGAGGGGCTGCCCAGACGATCTTTAGATAATTCAGGGAGCCCATAGGAGATAGTGGCGGTCCGTCTAGACTCTCGTTATTGTTGTCATTTTTTTTGAACATGTTGAAAAACATAGATTGGCTGACATCATGCAAGTCAGCTGATTGTTGCCTTTTAACACTAGCTATTACACCAAGCCATTATCGGCCATATAATCGCTTGGTGTCATATGGCCTTTAGATAACTGTTTGGGCAAAAATGAGATACATGGTACCTTTCATTTGTCTGTCTGTGCTTCCATAATGTACACAATGCTTTTATTCTCCTGGGCAAAGTGTCAGAGCGTCTTTCCCAAACCTTTGAAAGCTGCAAGCTGAAGAGTTGTCTTGCTTCCTTTCCTATACCTGACCCTGCTTGGGACCAGCAGATTGGCCTTACACCAGTAATAGGGATGGGGCAGGGGTGACTTTTTAATAAGGTAACTTTCAGGGGCTTGGAAAAACCTCTTTGACATTGGAGAGTTGGAGAATAAAAGAATTTTCTGCGTCCTGGAAGCACAGATAGATATATGAAAAGTATCATATGACTTGACCTATCAGTTGGTAATATGAATTGCAGCTCACAGATTCACTTAAAGGGCATCTGTTGCTCATTTACTAGCAGAGATTAATGCTAAGTTTACACGGAGCGATAATTGGCCCGATCGTACGATCCGATTGCCACCCCCGCCGCTTTGATCGGAGGCGGGGGCAGGGCCGATTCTAGCTTTTGTGCTGCCTGAGGCGAAAATTTAAATGGCGCCCCCCCCCCCCCCAATCCTAGAATCAATTGTTTATCAACTATTCCCATGTGAATACCGCAGCTATCAGTAAACTTACTATTTTTTCAATGTGTATTATGATGTTATGCTGGACCTCATAACACACCTCAGCTGCTGCAGAACCTCATAAGACTCTTACTTTATACCAGGCATAATATTTAAGCTGAAATTGTTGTACTACAAGTTCCAGCACAGAGAGGCTGAGGGCTGAATCCAGACAAGCTGTGCGCTTCACTACTAACTAGTCTGCACAGCATGGCAGCTTGCCACTCCACACTATTTAACAGTATAGTGTGGTATAGGGCAGTGTAGTGTACAGAGTATATATTGCAGCACATGTGGATGCATATTGTAGTATATTAGTGGAGGGGGTGGTAAATAGTAACACGTGTGGATATATATGTACACTGGGGGCGATAGATAGATAGATAGATAGGAGATAGATAGATAGATAGATAGATAAAATAAAAGAGGTGATAGAGATATTAATACAGACAGACAGTGAGCACAAGTTTTCTTACTCAAAAGCCAGGGGTAGACATGGAGGGAGACAGAAGGTCCTGGAGGCTGCCCAGGGAGGTTGAAGAGGTAGGAGGAGGCACACAGGCCGTGCACAGGTCACAGGTCCTCCACCACAGGGAAGCACCTCTTGTGAAGATTAACCCTAAAGCTGCCTCACACATACAGACTTCCCAGCACAAAGTTTAGCAGCAGCAGGGTAACCTCATCTCCTTCTCCTCCACCTACACTGGGACACGGGCCTGACAGTGACAGGAGGAGAAAGCACCCCCCTCCCCCTACTCACACAACGGGACTCCTCTTTCCACTGCTCTCTTCCCCCTATACTGTAAGCCGGCACAGGGCTAAGGCCCCTCTCCCAGGCCAAGTGACAACAGAGCCATACAGCAGACAGGTAAAGATCAGACTGGGGTTTTTATCTTGGCTGGGGGAGGGGTCTCGAGCCTGTGAGTGCCTGCTTACAGTACAGGGCAAGTCCGACTCTGTATGGGGCCGGACAGGGACTGAGCAATGTTAGGGGGCCGGGGCTGCTGTCATTTCAGTGAAGTAAAATCCATTCCTGGCTTTGGCTTCCAAAATCTGTCAGATAAATCTTTCTGTGTAAACGCAGTATCATGTATCAATGCAATGTCGGGACAGCTGCAAGTGTTTAAATCTTTGCAGGAATGTACTGATAAACCCGTGTGGCTGGATTAGTACATTCCCTCAAAGATTTAAACACTTACAGCTCTCCCGGCAACATATTGATACACGATGGCGGGGGAGCTGTGAGTTCACCTCACATCTTCATGCTTTGTAACCTGCATGGGAATAAGCCTCTAGACTGTAGTGGACACTGATGGAAGTTGTATTGGCACTGGTTGCTTAATGGAAGATTTCTCAGTCTAGTACAAAGTAATCCATGTCACATCAGAGTCTGTTGTAAGATGTGGTATTTACATGCACAAGTGATCATAGTAGTCATTGGAGAAAATGATGGTTTTGATGGTGATTTGCATGTAGATTCACATAATCCATCTGAAAAGGGGGTAAATAGGCTGTGGGCATACACTGTTGATGTAGTGACAACTCTGACAGTTTGCCATGTGCTCTATGTGCTGCAAAGAGCTAAGAATATACACCTGCATCTAGAGTCTATTGGAGCTTGGCATGGTTTTTCTCAACTTAATTGAGTCGTAATTTGGCAAAGCATGTCTCTGTATGAATTTGGAAGCCTTCAGTTTCTAACATACTGCAAGTTTCCTTTTACCGAACCACTGCCAGACCCAATAAAGGAGCAGGATAGTACTAGTCAGTCTGCATTCTCTCATGTATCCTATTGCCTTTCTTCACTTTTTTTTTCCCCTTTCCTTTCTTTTTCTCCGTTTGTCACCTTCATTTACCTTGCAGGTAATAAACTAACTCAGGAATGTTCTTACTCCAAAATAGGTGAGAAATCTGAAACTAGAACACGAGCAAGAGAAAAGTAAGATCTTATCGGAGGCGTTACAGACATTGGCTACTGAGCACCACGAATTAGAGCAGTCTCTTGTTAAAGGAACACCTCCGCACCACAGCATTCTCAGCGAGGATGAATTCTATGACGCCGTCTCAGGTATTCTTTACAGTCTTGACTTGTTACATATACATATGTATTTCCTGCAGATACCCTGCACTGGCCTTAGCACTGATCTCAGGCTTGTACAGTTTGGTTCCATTTTCAGATCAAGTTTACTATAACAACACAATGATGGAAATGTCAATAGCATCACCGAAAAAAACTGCTTACGAAAGCGTACTGTTTTCCCATTATGGAAAATGACCTCTTTGGATACGCAATTCCCTGGAAATATAGACAGTGATTGTATTACTATTCTGTGCATTTATAATAATTATGAATATAATTCTATATGTCAGTATGTTAGCATTTCATTTTTGGCTCTTTCTGAAGATTCTCTATCCTTGTGTGTAAATGAAATCTACTTTTTTACCATGTTATATTTTGGTAGCTATTTATATAGGTCACAAATTTGTCTGACTACCGTACTGTAGTAGCCAAGTCATTATTCCTAAGATTACACATCTGCACTTCAAGGGAAAGGTCTGCTACAGCTGAAGGGTGTTGTGCTGTTTTGCAGAAACACTTAGCAGTGGGTACAATAGAAGGAAGACTTCTTTTAAAGTACCAGTGACCTCTATAATCCAAACATGAGAATGTGAGGTGTAGACGGAACAATACACTTGTATCATGAAATTTTTCTTAAAAATATGTTTTGTAGTTAGCAGTTGGCATGTTAGCCATTGGTTAACTAAGCCTTATGGGGTTCAGCAGTGTCTGGCTTCATTGCTGTACACAAGGTCTCTTTACTAACCTTAGAAACTGGATACATAAACATGTAAAGAATGTATGATAAAATCCCACACTAGATTGGCCTAAAATTCCCATGGCCTTCCTTGATCCCACGTTAGTTGTATTCATATACAGTACAGAACCGTCCAAGCACAGCATTTAGTTTCACAGTGAGAGGTCCCCCACAGGTTATTACCAGAGATGACCTAAGGAGGACTGTCGGAGAAGTCATGACCTTGAGAACCTAGATACATGTATTTCAGAAGGATGCAGAATATCCCAGCCTACGGCTACACTTGCTATCTTTTACTGAGGGATGCCACCAGACTGCATTGTTTATTACGCCTTGTTTGCTGCTTTGTCTCTGTATAAAACATGTTGTGTGATGCATCTGTTACTGGATGAAGCCTGTCAGGAAGACAAAGTAACCTCCTCAGGTTTCAGTGCTGGGTGAATGTGAGAAGTTGTTGCAGCGAGGCCCGGAGCTTGCCGCATAGTTCATTAACACCGCCGTCCTTCCCGTAGATTCAGACTCTGATCATTCCTTGAGTGGATTTGAGACCGTTGGAAATTCTTCAGCAGAAGAGAGTTTGGAACTTGACTTCCAGAAACAAGGCAATATGTCAGATGACAAGAAGCCCGGAGGAGGGGAGGCCATGGCTAATGGCATCAAAATACACAGGTACAGTATCCTGTCTAGCTCTAACCTTCTATGGGAGTTTTTTATGCATTTTGTGTAATTTTATAATGTGTCAGATGAAGACTTCCTGATGTATAAAACCTGTATTGGAATAGGAGTATTTGATCTGGCTTGTATTTGATCTCTGTTGGAAAGCTGCCTGAGGATTGTGAGCTGGAAGAGTTAATCCAGTTCAGCCAAGAAACCGTTCTCCGAGGACACCGCTAAACTGCTAATGGGGCAAAAGAGAAGGTTTATTCATGAAAAGCTATTCAGAAAGACTATAATGACCCTCTAGGAATACAGTGTATGGCTGCAGTTTACACTCCAGCGAGAACCAGCTTGTAAATGTCTCAGCTTGTCATTCACTTTTCAGTTTGTTTGACCTAATATATTCTCCCCCTAGAGTAAGGGTTACAAGGAAAAATGCATATGCAAGGGAAAAAAAAATCTATGTATTATAGGAAGCTGTTCGTGACTATGAGGTCTCCAACCTCTGGGACCCCCACCAGTCCCTAGAGGGAAGGGATACGCATATCCTTTACACATTTTCTGCTAATGTAACTTGGCACTGGGCAGAAACATCTACTCTGTCCTATTTATTTGAATGGGGCTGTGTTGTATTTTTGGCCAAAAGGGGTTGTAGCCACTTCATTCTAAGGATTTTGGGGGTCGCAGCCGTCCACCTCTTGATGACATGTCCTAGCCATCTGTGTGGTGGAAAAATACCTATTAAGCCACTTGGCGTATCTTCAGTTTAGAAACTTGGTACAATACAAGATACAATACAAAGCCCCTTTTGCATGCAGCTGCTGCTAAAAATCTGCAGATACGATGGTATGATTGTATTTTGCTGTGGATCGGTCCAGGAATTTACCCACTATAGCGACACTAAAGGATTTACAGGATGATTTTGTTGCACATTTGTCTTGTGCCGCAGAGGAAAACCTCTATTGTATGTGTCTCTCTTGACTCCTGAAAAGAATTAGTACTTGTAAATGCACCCCTAAATACAATGGAAGCTCCCTGAGAAGTGTAAAGAAATGTTTACTATGAAGTGGTAACCTTAGCAGTGACCCAGTCATGTCAGTGTAAGGCCATCCTCTGAGAAGTGCTAGTGCAGGCTGTCTCCACTGTATATGGATCTAGCCACACACATAACATTTTGTCAGCTAATCCGGATTTCATCTATCAGTAAGTAAATTAGGATTATTATTGCTCCTTTATCAGAGATGTCATGATCTGGGGAGTAAAGGGCTAAGATGTGCTCTTCTCCCAGATCTATCTAATTATTAGTGGGCATGTGAATGCCTAAACTTTTAATTTGTCTCATATCAATTTATTATTTTTTTTGTAACTTGGACACTTTAAGCAATTCCGGTAGTGGCTGGAAGATGCTTATTTCACCCCTCTCTCCCTTCACCCATTAAAATATAGGACTATTTATAAAATAGGGTTCTAAACCTCTGCCTATTTGTGCGGGAGTTTAGGAAAGCTTGTTGGGTATCTGATTGGTAAACAAGTCCCTGGCAGGCTGTATCTGCAACACTGTAGCTTCTTTGTAATGCTGGGAGGGTTATTCTGAGGTCAAGTTGCTAATTAACTCACTGTGATTAACCCTCCCAGCATTACAAAGAAGCTACAATGTTTCATATGAACCCAGTCAGGGACTTGTTTACATCAGCTGTCTCAGAAGGGATGGGGGAGGAGGGGGAGATGGAGAGAAAAGCTCACACACAGTTTTTTTGTGTCTTTAGCAGGACTCAGAACTGGGGGAAGGCGACTGAATAGATGTATGGAATGAATTGTTAGCCTCATCATGGGCAGCAACATATCAAAAGTTATTTTGAAATGGAATACCCCTCTAAATAGAAAATATGTATTGGAAAGATTTGCACCTCTTCTGTGCTTTAGACCCTCACCTGCATTTGGCTCACTAACACTGATGTAAAATACTGCAATATGATAGATACCTGGAGACAGGCGAGACCCTTAAGTCTATGAGACCAGGGTTTGTTGACTTTTTTACAGAGGGTTTTGACATATCCCACTTACTGCAAAAACCCTTTTAGGCTGCTCGTATACAGTGCAGTACTGCTTAAAAAATGCATGGAGTTTTCAGTTACACAGTACAGCAAAAAGCTTGTTTAATGCATGCTACACCTATTGACCGAACACAATTCACCCGAAACGTTACAAAACTGAGAGGGAGTAGAAAAAGCATCTGTTCTTTGGAAACTGCACTGTGTAAGAGCACCCTCAGGTGATTTTTGTTTAGTCATTAGCTACACTTAGTTCCCCTTTAATACAATTAGCAGGTTAGACAAATCTAACCCACTAATAGCCCCCTATAGCGCCGGGCACACTGAGGAGGAAGGTATGTGTGTTGCCTTCCTCCTTGGCGCCGGTCGCGCACTGTTAGGTTACAAACCCACTTGCCGGATCTGCAGCGAGTCTCCTTGCTGCGTTTTTGCAGCGAGACTCGCTGCAGATCCTGGCCCTATACTTTCAATAGCAGAGAAACTCGCAGCAGGGATGTACATCCCTGCTGCGATTTTGTCTGCAGCCCGCCCCATTAACCCCCCGGCCGCCGGACATTATACATTACCGGGTCCCCGTTCCTGCTTGCTTCGGGGCTCCCGGTGTCTTCACGGCCCGCCCGGCCAATCAGTGCGCTGCGGCGGGGCAGGGGGCTGCGGGCGATCATGCAGCCGGGGGCTGCGGAGCTGCGGGCGATCGTGCGGCCGGGGGCTGGGGGGCTGCAGGCAATCGTGCGTCCGGGGGCGATCGTGCAGCCGGGGGCTGCGGGGCGATGGGGGCTGCAGGGGGGCGGGCAGGATATACATTACCAGGTCCCCGCTCCTGCTTGCTTCGGCGGCTCCCGGCACGTTCCGCCCGGCCAATCAGTGCGCTGCCCCGCCGCAGCGCACTGATTGGCCGGGCGGGCCGTGAAGACACCGGGAGCCCCGAAGCAAGCAGGAACGGGGACCCGGTAATGTATAATGTCCGGCGGCCGGGGGGTTAATGGGGCGGGCTGCAGACAAAATCGCAGCAGGGATGTACATCCCTGCTGCGAGTTTCTCTGCTATTGAAAGTATAGGGCCAGGATCTGCAGCGAGTCTCGCTGCAAAAACGCAGCAAGGAGACTCGCTGCAGATCCGGCAAGTGGGTTTGTAACCTTAGTCGGATAAACTCTGCTCCGGAGCACCCTTAGGAGCACTGCTGCCTCATCCGGCCTATCCCCTGAATTGACTATTATTAGAAGGGGCGGGCCCGATGATGCAGCAGTGCTCCTAAGGGTGCTCCGTAGTGGAGTTTACCCCGACTAACAGTGTGGGACCAGCGCCAAGGAGGAAGGTAACACACATAACCTTCCTCCTCAGCATTCCTGGTGCTATAGGGGGCTATCAACAGATTAGATTAATCTAAACGGCTGATAGTTCCCCTTTAAATTAATTGTCAGCCGTACTGTGAAAGGCTATGATCACACATAGTATTTTTGTCAGTCTTTTTTTTATCCAAACTATGGAGTGGATTGAAAACAAAGAAACTGTGCAAATCTTTCCATTATAATTCTGCCAGTTCTACTCCTGGTTTTGGTTGAAAAAAAAGGACTGACCAAAATACTATGTGTGAACATGGCCTAAATGTATAAATAAAATCATTGCTTTTTTGATGCAGTACTGCGCTGTGTAAGAGCGCCCTTAGTTAACTGGGCATGGTCTGAACCTATAATATATGATCATTTGAAGCTGTTTTAACCATAAATAACCCTCACATGCAAGACATCTCTGTAACAAAAGTTTAGTAAAAATTTATAAAAAAAAAAAAGAACGGCTATTGTGCTGACACAGGTGCTTTATCGATATCTACTACATATACTGACAATAGACTTTTTTTTTTGTATTAGTATGTTAACCTGGTTTAGTATGAGACGTGGTTCTCATTGTTCTTCCTCTCTTGTAATTAAACATCATTTATTAATGTCTCTCCCGTTGCTTTTTAGTTTCCAGTCATTTGATCTCTATTGATGATATTCTAGATGGTAGGAATGACATCACAAGGACAAGTGTCATTTCATTTTATTTTTTTTGTGGCATGAGATTTCTTTATAACTTATTTCTGTCTGCATGTAAGCATATGTGGATCTGTGGTACACATTCTGAATCGTGTAATTATTGTTCCATTCCCTTTTGTAACATTTGCCGTAAGCCGATACATTGAGGCGCAGGCTGTGTTTTCTGATCTGCCGGGGTGAAACATACACCACACTTCTCCAATGACGTTGATGGACTCTGCAACAGGTTGGCGTGTAAATATAACAGGCGGGTTTATGTATGTCATGTCATGTGCCTGTCTCTCAGCTTGGCATGACATATTATTTGAAATGGTTCATTCATTTACTCCCAGACTACTTACATCTAAGTGAAGGAGTGGTCGTAATGCTAAAGCTGACCATAGCCAGCACAAAGTCAAACATCTGCCTGTAAAGTAGGATCATCATTGATTATAGCAATGTTCAATTTGAGTTAAATGATCCCTACAGTAATGGCAAAATAACCTAAGGGAGGAATTCGGTAATGATGTAGCCTTAGGATTTTGAGTCAAAGTTGTAGTCTTACGTGCAATTGCTTAAATGTGCGACTTTTGGTTCCAAGTGGAAAATGTGTGCAGGAGCTTGTAGTTATAGCCAGTCTTATAGGCAAATCTACACATGCTCTGAGCAGTCCTGGAGCCCAGCCACAATAAACACAATCTGCAATATACAGTCTGTGCACGGACAGTATACTGTGGACCAGATCTCAGAGCTTCCGGCATCATAATGAATCATGTTGTTGAGAGCACCAAGATCTAGGTCGCAGTATACTGTCCATGCTCATTGCAGATGTGTGAAAGGGTCCTTACTTGTAAGTTTTCAGTGTTATTTTTGTGTAGATTTGGGCAGATTTATCACACAGTGTGTGTCTTTTTTAAATAAATTCTGCATTATTGATCAAAGGGGTATTCCACTCAAACAAAACTTTTTTTATATGTTGCTGCCCATTGGAATACTAATAATAACTTCCATACTTGTTGTTACCTGTTCGGCCTGCCAGTTCTGAGCTGCTGCTTTCTGCTGAAGACACAAATCTGTGTGTGGGCTTTTCTCTCTGTCTCCTCCTCCTCCCCCCTTCCTTCTGAGACAGCTGATGTAAACAACTCCCTATGTGCAACTCTGTAGCAACTTTGTAATGCCAGAGAATTAATCACAGTTCATTAGCAACTTGACCTTAGATTAGCCCTCCCAGCATTACAAAGAAGTAACGAAGTTGCAGATAGAGCCTGCCAGGGACTTGTTTATTTGTTTACATCAACAGCCTCAAAAGAGAGGGGATGGGGGTGGAGAGAAAAGCTCACACAGTTTTTGTGTCTGTATATAAGCAGGCCAGCACTGAGTATCATCCCTATTGTTATGTTCACACAAAACCACAGATCTATAGCAGAAATCTGATGATGGTTTTCCCTTGAATTTCAGCCAATGTAATTCGCTGACCCTCCATACCAAAGTTTCCATTCAGATGAAACTGGCTGACATGGTAGATATTTGTGTAATAATTTGCTGACTGGAAAATTTGTTGGCACACAGCATAAGCAGATATGATGCAGAGCAGTCTAAGCACCTGTATGTACTGCAGGTCAGCGTCAGTCCTGTCTGATCATACCTATGTGTCTATGTGGGCACATTCACATCTGAACACAGGGACTTAGTAGTATCAGAGCGCAGCTGCACGTTCTTCTGCTCATTGGTTCCTTTTCACATGATCAGATTTGTAAAGGAGAAAGCAGAATGTCAGAATTCATTTTGATCCTGGAATGTTACATTTTATTGAGCATGTAGGAGGCAGTGACATGTCTGCTCACGTCATTGAATAGATATGATAGAGGGAGAAAAGAGTTAGATATTGAAGAAATTCTTCTTTACACATTATTAAAGGGGTTGTGAGCTCAGGTTCTTGTGGATTTTAGCACCAAACTTCTATATAGTGAACTTGTAAGGAGATATCACTACTTTTTAAGAAACCATAGGATTTCATACAGGCGATGAGCCAGAATATGTGTCTGACCAGTGGTAGAGGAATTACAGCAAGCTGCAAGTCCATGACTGCACACCCCATCCTCTAAGAATCTCATGTGTTAAGACCACAGAGTTGTCCAGAATACAGTATGTGAGTTTAACACACACACTAAAATATATATTTATTTTTTTACCTAGTCCTTATAGAAGCTAGAAGTCATAACTAATCCTCATTGTTTTGGTTGTGCCTTTCTTGTGCATAAGGGCCCTATTCCACGGGACGATTATCGTTTGGATAATTGTTAGTTTGGAACTAAGCGATAATTTTTTTGGTTGAATAGCAGTTAACAATTAAACAACGAACAATTAAACAACGAACAAGAAATCGTTGCTCGTTCGCAAATCATTCGCGTAAAATAAGACGTTGTTCGGTCGTTCGCAGTAGCAACGTCAAGACGACCACAAGAACGATTATAATTAACGATCATCGTTCCGTGTAAAGGAGTGAACGATTTAAGGTTGTTCGCAATAGCGGTCGTTTATCGTTAACGATTATGTGATCGATAATCGTCCCGTGGAATAGGGCCCTTAGTTATTCTCCATTAGCCATTTATTAGTGTTCTGCCCATAGTATATTGTCATATTGTGAGAAAGCCAGTCTTTTATTTTTGGAACGTGTTTTATTTTTAGCTTTTCTGTAAATTAGCTTAAAAACATATTAAAGGACAACTCCCGCGCTAAGGAAAAAAATCAAAAACCAATCAGAAACCTAGCTTTTATACTTATCATCCCTCCTGAGCTGTCACTGTTTGAATTTCCCACTGTCTGTGTACCTTCTGATTTCTAGTCTTGTTCTTCATTTCTTCCTTGCTTCCTGGTTTCAGCTTCCCATGATGCACTTTGCTGTGACAAGCCAGCCCCCTGCTGTGACACAGCAAGTGCCTGCCCCTAAATTCACTACAACTCCCATCACACACTACACATGACCCCCTCTCTGGCTCTCTTCAGTCAGGCTGCTATATACACACACTGAAGCTGCACACACATACTGTCACCTCACTGTAGTGTACATTCTGCAGGATGGTAAGGGCAGCAGGGGAGAGATAAGACGTCTGTGTAGCTGACCAGCCGGGAGTGAGGAGAAAGATAAGCAAGTGACATCACTCACTCACTGAGTCCACTCGGCAGCAGGAGGGAGTATGGGGGAGGGGGTCCTGTAGCTGGTTATGTGCCGGGAGTCAGTCACAAGTCATTATTGAGTTGCAGAATGACAGATGGCTTACAGTTGCTCAGCCAATGGGAGCTGAGCAAGCCTAGTCACCTGACCAGGCAGGGGAGGGGGAGGCTGGTGTGACAGGAGCTAGAGCAGCCCTCCTGCTGATGACTCATCGTCACTAGAAGGAGCTGAGAGAGCAGCCTGGTGACGACAGTAATTAGGTATGAAGGAGTTTCTTACACTTCCTGGTGGGGGGTGGAGGGGGGAAAAGACAGGGAAGGAGGACAGACAGGTGATTGAAGTATATTACAGTGTTATATAACTTTGTAATGTGCTTCAATTACTGGGAAAAAGTTTTTCATGGGAGTTGTCCTTTAACATAACTACTTCATTACATCAGTGGAAGTCAGCTGGAATTGCTCCAGCACTGTGCCACTTTCCATTACATGGTCTGGCCACATTAATGGTAAAGTGTCACAATTGCGAGGCGGAGAAGCACTAATGATGATCAAAAAGTCTGAAAAGGAGGAGGTTTTAGGAGTAAGGGATGAACAGACATAATAACAAACATAAAAACAGGGGGAGAGGGAGACACTCATAGCAGATTGGAGTTAAAGGGGTTGTCTGGGACTTTTCAACAAACTTGCATTGTTTTTGCCTTCTGTGGGTGTTGTATGTTCTATATACACTTTCATTACTTATTTCTTGCTCTTCTTGTGCTCTCAGGCTCCGTCACATGACCTCTCTGCCTGTGATTTCTTTACTTCCTGTGAATATCTGGTTCCTGTTCCTTGCACTGAATGTGATCACAGGTGGAGTCGTGTGGTCGGTGGGGCTGGTGTCCCTCTGAATTGATTTTAGCCCTGTGCATGTAGGCAGCGATAATACTGGAGCTCAGAAGAAGCTTGAGCAGGAAGGGCAGCGTGACATGGAGGAAAAGAGAGCAGAGGCTGATGGCTACCTTGTGGGTAGCACAGTGGTTAGCCATGTTGTCTTGTAGTGTTTGGCAACAACTTCTACTGAGCTCCAATATTGGCTCCACCTACATGCACAGGGCTAAAATCAGTGTGGAATTCCAGCCAGCCCATGGGAGGGACACCTGCCATAATTACGTGGCGGACCTCTCCGTGCGTACGCCCGTCCGCTCCCTCTCCTCTCTACTCAAACAAGTAACATGTTACTTCTTTGAGCGGAGAGTGGCGGCAGAGGACGAGCGCACGCCCTCTCATTCACTTACAGCCGGACACTGAGCGGGAATCCGTGGCGGAGAGGTCCTCCGTGGAATTACGCCATGTTTACTCAGTGTGAACTGGCCCTTAGGGCATGTTCACACTGAGGAATAGGTGAGAAATTAAAGAGGAAATTTAAGGAAATAGGTGAAAAGATTGAAGATTAAAAAAGTGGAAATTCAAAGCCCCAATGACTTATATGGGATCCGGCCAAAGAGTTGACATGTCAATTCTTTGGGTGGAAAACGATCAGCGTGAAAATGGTTATTTTTTTAGGAGATTTCAACTTCAAAAGGCACCAGCCACCGATCAGCATCTTAAGGGCCCTATTACACAGAGTGATAATTGGCCAAATCGACCGACTATCTGCTCTGGTCCAGTATCTGTACTGACAAGCCTCCCAGCCAATCACTGGCCACGGTCCTGTCTCGATCAGTGATTGGCTGGAGACAGGACTGCGGCCAGTGATTGGCTGATCGGCCTGTCAGTGCAGAGGCCGGAACAGAAGGCATAGCTGCAGCTGCAGAGACCAGGGAAGGCCCGAGGACACCTGGGAAATAAATACTTGATTATTTTACACTAAAGGCAAGGGCAGCATGGACATCACTAACGATGTCTTTAAAGCCCTTGCTGCCCGATAGCCAGTGTAATTGCTCAGTAAATGAGTGCCGATCTAGCAGGTTGGTGCTCGTTTACACTTCACACTAAGGGTCCTTACCCTAAGTGTGAAACTACTATACTATATCCTGACTAGGATATTGAAACTGTGTTGCATGTTGACTTCTGTAGATAGAAACATGGATTTCTGTTCTTCCCTGCGCTTGCTTCATGTGGAGAAAAGAGAATTCATTTACCAAGAGCCGTGTGTTTTCCGGTCTCGCGTTACACACTGTGGCGGTGTAATAGGATGGACTTGCTGCTGCTCTGTCCTTTATCGTGGATATTTGAGTAGCTTGGCATAGAGGCAATTTTAGCATGTTTCAATTATGTTGGCATAGCGAGCTGCAGCAGTACTGGCCTACCTTTTATTATCTTGTGCACACTCTATTGTTTTAACAACATAAATGATCAATATAGAATGAATATCTATTACGTGAAACCAGGGAACAATAGAAGCTCCTGGAAAGGTTTCTATTATATACAAAAAACGAAGTTCCTATTAGTGCAATATTATATAGTACTAGAAAGAGCATTGTTATTCATTGTGCCTTTTGCACAAGGTACAAATGTGGCAATTGGTGTCAGCTGGGTGCCATCTATCACATAAGGCACAAAAGTGTCAATAGGCCGAATAGGACACTGAACATAAGGACACTAAAGGGACAATAAAAACATTAAAGGGGTAGTTCACCAAAAATGTTTTCTTTCAAATCAACTGGTGCCAGAAAGTGCCAAGGATTTGTAATTTACTTCTATAAAAAAAAAAAACCTCAAGTTTTCCAGTACTTATCAGCTGCTGTATGTTCTGCAGGGCGAGGTATTCTTTCCAATTTAGAGAGCAGGAGAGGTCTTCTATGGGGATCTGCTACTGCTCTGGACAGTTCCTGACATGGACAGAGGTGGCAACAGAGAGCACTGTGTTAGGACATGCAGCAGCTGATAAGCACATGAAAATCATGTGAAAATCAAAACTCGCATGTAAAAATCGCCCCAAACACGCAGCGATAAAAACGCAGCAATAAATACGCAGCGATACGGTATGTGTGAAGCTACTCTTGGGGTGTGTGCACACTACGTAAAAGGCGAGGAATTTCTGTCGGTCCCATTGATTCAGTAGGATTTCTCAAGCGCAATCCGCATCAAATCAATTCTTTGGGCGGAATGCGGATTGCGCTTGAGAAATCCTATTGAATCAATGGGAAGGGCAGAAGTTCTGCAGATTCCACTTGAAATTTCTTGCCTATTCTAGAGTGTGCACATACCCTAAGGGTGCGTTTACACAGAGAGATTTATCTGACAGATTTTTGAAGCCAAAGCCAGGAATGGATTTGAGAAAAGGAGAAATCTCAGTCTTTCTTTATGACCTGTTCCCAGTTTACAGTCTGTTCCTGGCTTTGGCTTCAAAGATCTGTCAGATAAATTTGTCTGTGTAAATGCACCATTAGAGAGGAAGAAGGGGAAAAAGTGGAGTTGAGCAGCATCAGCTGATCCCACTAACCAATCAACCATAATGCAGCTGCCTCAAATAGGCTAATAGACAGAAGAAGATAAAATAAGAGGAGGAGAACTGCTAATACTAACAATATTATCATATTACAGGATAGTAAAGAAGATGTATACTGTTATTCCCTTATATTTAGGGTTAGAGCTGTGTCTCATCCTATTTTATCTTTCATTTTTATGAAAAGTTGTCAACATTATCACAGGAAGCATCCCGGCTAGTAGTAGGTGTTATCAGTGTAAATGTGAACATAAGGAATCTCTCGGGAGCACTTTAGGCTCTATTAGTTGAAAAAGCCATCCATGCTAAGCTGTAAACAGCTATGTGGAAAAGTGTCAATTTTATTTATTTTTGTGTTATTGTTGAGGTAATAGCAATTTACTACGTCAGTAAATGTGATTTGTTTTTGATTCCTTATATCTTTTTGAGTTGCCGTGGTATGTTTAGTTTTATAATGTCTTGCATCATTTGAACAAATGACTAATCCAATGGTTGATGACAGCGTGTTTTTTTTTTTTTTTAGAACTGTTTAGTTGGTTCTATTTTTTTAGGTACTATCATGAAGCTGAAGTGTCTTGTCATCTCGTCCTCAAAATATCGAAATTTAACAGACTGTCACCTTTGACAAACCCCCCCCCCCCCCCCCCCAACTATAGTTATTAGTAAATGGTACTTATGTAAATGTGCATCCGTAGTGCTCCATGTTTCACGGAGCACTATGTTCACACGTCATTACCCCAGCAATCCGTGCCGCAAGAAAACGGTCCGCATTACAACATGTCCGTTTTTTGCGTCACGGATCCCTACTCCGTATACACGTATGAACGTGTAAACGGGGCCATAGGATAAAATCGGTTTCATGTTCTGTCTGCAATTGCGGACAGAACAACGGATTTGTGAATTAGGCCTAAGCCTGCATTAGACCTAAGCCTCTCCATTAGGTAACAGTGCCAAGACATCCTCTTTGTGCATCAGTATGTGGCACAGGCCCTGTTTGCAGACTTAAAATTGGGAGGAATGCTAGTAAAAAAAGAGGGGGGCCCTTTTCAAGATGTCAGGGATTTGTGTTTTGTGCTTTCACTATTACTGTGTTACAGAGAAACCTCTTTAACACAACCACCTAATATTACATTAAAATGTGGTCTTCCAGGGGGGTGGTCATCTCAGGAGATTATGGTCCTTGTAAAGGAGAGGTCTTCTCAAAGAGGTCATTCTTTGGTGAGGTTTTACTGTTCTTACTTCATGGTTTCTGCTTATCATAGAAGCCATTTTTTCGTCTGATCTTTCAAATAATGGATACCGCCCAAGCAGACCCCATTAAAGGGGTTAACCTGCGCTACAAAAACATGGCCACTTTTGCCCCACTCTTGTCTCCAGGTGTGTGGTTTGCAATTATGCTCCTTTTACTTCATTGCGTTACATGTAAGTCTATAGAGCCCGACTTTTTTTTTCTTACACAGAGCGGGGTGCAGCATGGTCCTCTCCCACTCGTTCTCTCGATCGGTACAGGTCTGGACTCTCAGACCGAGACTGACCTAAGATTTTGACATGTCTCTATGACATATCAAAAGTTTTCCCAAATGACAGTGACTTTTTACCATTTATGGGGGGATTGGGAGAGCTCAGTTTGGCTGACCGCTACTGAAGTTGTATAACCACTTTTATCATTTTATGTAAAATCTATCTTATGAAATCTATTTTGATGTCAAGAGAATGTTCTAATAAGCATTGCAGCATCCTGCCGCCGGCAGCAGCTGGGTTTAGTGATGACTAGTGAAGGCCTCCTGGTCTGCATTGATAGTACTCCTGTAACACCAGAGGCAGGGTGTAACAGGAGATTAGTAAAATGACATTACTCTGCAATACAGAAATATTTCAGTGTATTATACAAGTAATGGCATGTTACAGTCCACAAAAAAAAAAAAAAAAAAACAAATTCAGGTGGTCAAAGAATGTGAACTATAGCAGGGGGTGGAGGGGCTTAGAACATATAGGACCCCTAAATAATGGCAATAGGGAGTTGGTCATTGGGGATCAAGAGAAGGCTGAGCTACCAAATTAGTTTTTTTTCCATCACTATATACAAAATCCCTGACAACCACCATTCTTGACGTTACCTGGTCTCTGGTGCCCTCTAGTTCTTTCTACGTTACCAGAAATCAGATGTCACAAGTACACCCTGGATATTGTCCATTTGAAACTTTTTTTTTTTTTTTTTAAAAGAACAGTATCATTTTTTACATTGATATCACCCCAAGACAGGGGTTCAATCACAGGAGCAGCCCAGTCGAAGCTGTGACCTGCTCATGACAAGCTAAAGAGAAGGAGGGATGGGATAAAATTCAGGAGGCAGCATTTTGTACATTCTATAAACATGTGTATTTACAAATGGGACGGTTTCCCAGAAGTAAAAGAAGCAAGAACCTTCTGAATGAGGCAGACAGGACCACATTGTATGTATACAGTCCAGGTATTCTTTCCTGCATAGAACTAGTTAAGCCCTGCCCTCTCTCTGTGTTCTGTCTTGGTCTCTCTGCTGCTAGAGACAGCATTCCCCTAACAACAGGCAGTAAACAGCAGTTGTCAGGGAAGTGTAAACCTTGCCCAAAAATGTTTTATTGGTAGTCCACTGTGTGACTTTGTGTTAAAGGGGTTTTATCATTAGGGAAAACTAGGCCTAATCTGACACAATATACCCTCTGTTTAGGATGTTAAGGTTGAGCTCAGATTGGTTGTTATGAGAAGTAAAGACTTTTTTTCCCCTTTGTTCTTATGGCTATTGCAATGGTAAATATTAATATTCTTACGCCTGCACACATAAATTAAACAATCATTTTAACACTTAAAAAAAAAAAAAAATAGTTTGAACAAATGAATAATTGCATTGCTAAAAACTAATTATAAATCTTTTTATGTTTTATTTTTAATAACTGTCCCAGTAGTAAATCTGCATGCACAGCCAGCACTGTCTCTACCAACACAAAGTGTCTGACTATGCCTGTGGATTTACTGCAGTGAAATGATGATTTATTGAACTGTGATGTCTCTCGTGGCTGAACAATGTGTCTTTCTTTTGTCAGAACGACTTTGCCGTCCCCAATGTTTTCCAGAAATGATTTCAGTATTTGGAGCATTTTAAGAAAGTGCATTGGAATGGTAAGCGCATCCTCCTCTACTAGCTGTTCAATTAAATCCATTAAATCAACATTTCTCTTCCCCCAGGCACAGACATGGTTCGGGCTTTTGTGCTTCTCAGTCTTGTTGGTTTCCACTGAGAGGTTTCAAACAACATTGACAAGTACAATAGAGAATGATTGTAAGGAAGCGCTAAGTACTTGTTATTTGCTACATTTATGTCCTTTGTTGCTGTATGAATGACTTCCTCCTTACAAGTGGGGTTACCTTTAATCTTTTCTTGCATATGTGATGTGTCAGCTTATTCCATGGTGCCATATAATTTAGATGGTGATCAGTAGCCAAAGGTTTACAGTCTAATTGGAAGCGGGGCTGTCACACAGGATCAAGCCACATATGGACATTAGCGTGATATGGTAAAAGTGGCTTTGTATTAAATCCGCTAATCCTGCAGTGTTGTAATTTTCCACTAGTTGCACAGTGTGCATTGTATGGAAAAGAGCTTTTTTTCTGCATTTTACAGTTAAATGGTTGAGCACTGTATTGTCTGTCTATAGATATGCTGTAACCTTTATAACTTTGAAGGCTAGATTCACATATAACGGATTCGCAGCGGATTTCACCATGCGAAATCCGCTGTGAATCCCTTACTGTCATTCTGAATAGGGTTACATACTTGCAGCAGCATATTCATTCTGCTGAAAGTATGTAAACGCCAGCCCCCTTAACCAGCAGCAGCCCGGTGCATACATTACTTGATCTGCGCTCCGGCCTCCTTCTGTGGCTCCCCAGCATGCTGATGTCCCGCTCAGCCGATCAGTGCGCTGTCCCGTCGCAGCCACTGATTGGCTGAGTGGGATGTCAGGATGCTGGGAGCCACAGGAGGAGGCCAAAACGCAGAGGATTTTGCTGCGAACTCGCAGCGTAAAATCTGCTGAGCATCTGTTATGTGTGAATCTAGCCAAAGAATGGTGTAAGCCAGTATTAGGTATGCTATGCAGTATCAGTCAGCCACGACACTCTTGGACCTGGCAAGGCATGGACTCCACAAGATCTTTGAAGGCGTCCATTCCCAAATTATTATGATGCCAGTGTAGCTCTGTCTTCCAGGCAGAAAAGGAAAGTAAGCGTCCTTATGAAGCTCTAATGTCTGTAACAGTAATGCAATTGTGTTTCTTCTGCACATTACAGGAATTATCCAAGATCACAATGCCTGTAATTTTCAATGAGCCACTGAGCTTTCTACAACGCCTGTCTGAATATATGGAGCACACGTACCTCATCCATAAAGCTAATCAGTGCATAGACCCTATGGAAAGAATGCAGGTGATTTGCCGACTGGGAAATGTTTCTTCAGAATACAGTATGGTTATATATTTTTTTTTCTTGGGTTACTTTGATTAATTATTGGGGAGCTGTATAGGCCTGATTAGGAAATGCAGTCCTGAAATCTACCAGGTGCATGCCGCCTTCTTCTTAACTTAATGATAGCGGTGCATGCCATGTTCTACAGGAAGGTATTAGCTTGGCTTTACCATAACTGACTGATTAAAAGGATGGGCAAAATATTGGTATTATAGAAAATCTACAATATTTACATCCATACCTCCGCAGTAATGAGCGTCTGGAGTCATCGCAGAGCGACATCCCATGAGAAGCCATGGGGTGGATGAGTGCAGTAGTCCCCACCCCCAGTGCACCAAAAAACCTAATTTACATTTTAATTAAAGTAAAGATTTTGCGAAAATGGAGAAAATGAAAGTAAGAAATTCATCTTCATTCTGTGTTCTATGCCCTATGGGAAAATAACAGCAGGAAACAGTCATTAAACCTGCTGTTAGTTTGCATTTAAAGTGAGGACAAATGTCCTTTCAGTGGTTCTGTGGCACAACTGTGCCCCTGGCCATCCACTATACAGGGACCCAATCACTTTCATTCACATTAAAGGGCTTTTCCAGTGGGGTGCGGACACTGGTGCCCATAGTACATAGAGAATAGAGGTAGAAGCAGTTCTACCTCGGTTTCCTGTTTCCTGCCTAGTGGTGACGCCAGGTTACCACAGTCACAGCCCCTATTTACTTCAATTGGGGCTAAGGCTCTAGTACTCCAGTACTGTTGCCAAACACAGTATGGAGCCAACACTGTTGGCACCCCGCTGATCAACTATTGATAGTTTATCCTTTTCATAAAAAAAAACAGCTTTTTAATGCAAACTCATTTTATCCTGTTTTTCTTAGTGCGTTGCTGCCTTCGCTGTCTCAGCAGTTGCGTCACAATGGGAGCGTACAGGGAAACCATTCAACCCACTTCTCGGAGAAACATTTGAACTAGTTCGGTAAGAGAAATTGATAGTTGATATAAAACTGCAATGTGATCGACTTCCAGCAAATATATCTACAGTAACTGAATTTAAACCTGCCTAGGATAAATATATATATATAATATATATATATATATATATATATATATATATATATATATATATATATATATAATCTCTAAGAAGGGAAATGCTAAAAGGGAACACAGGACCAGTCCACTCTCTTCTATTATTACCACGGCCCAGTTATGATGTACCTGTGCCCACTGTAGACACTGTTTGCAATGGACAGGGCCTACAGCTATGCAGCATATATGCAGTGAGCTATCATATACCATGTGTTCTTTTCTGTGAAAGCCAATATAAAATGTTTTTAGCAATTTCAGCACTAGTTGTGTTTCTCTAGTATGGGACCAGATGGCATGGCCTTTACTTTCCACACACATATGTGAGTCTTGGTTGCCGAAAGGTGTCATTCGTTAGAACATTTTTGGTAGGTGCTAACCAATATATACCAGGAACATATATATATATATATATATATATATATATATATATATATATATATATATATATGTATATATAATTATATAAAATCTCCCACCCATTGTCATGAGACAATTAATGTTATTCACTTCCCCTTACAGTGATTTTATTGTTATCGCTCATCAATTTATCTGTCTAGACAAAACATGTCATAAGCCAGTCCATAGAATTTCTGATTTCTCTATAGCATATATTACTGAAAATAGTATATACCACCATAGAAGCTACAGACTTTTGTTATGGAACCTTAAGTAGCTGGAGCCCTGGCTGTTTTTGTCTCTTTATGGTAGAAATATGCCATTAGCAGTCTATGGTAACTAGTGGTCTCCAGTACCAAGCACCCATGAATAGAGCTGTTCATAAATAGTTTTCATTGTTCCTGTCACAACAGGATCATTATTCATTTTGACTTTAGTGTGACTATAAATAAAGATTAGCAAGTCTGTAAAGATTTGCTGTGTTGCCACTTTTTAAAAAATATATTTTCATTAAAATTTCTACACATTACAAAAACTATAAACACAGTGGAATGAACTCACCACCTTAAGATACATGCGGAATTATAAAGAGAAAGACCTGGATCAAACAATCCTGTTGATATATCGAAGAACATTTGTGAAGTAAAACTTTAAGAAAACCCCAACCTTCTTGACCTGGGCTACTAAGTCAGTTGGTGTCGGCATATGTGCGACTAACCAATGTGTTAGGAGACATCTTTTTGCGACCAACACAAATACGTGTGTTAAGAGTGTGAGGCAGGGGGTATGGGAGAAAAGCTACGTATGTTGGTCAAACTGTGCCTGGTATTTGCTAGGTGCACACACAAAGGTCTACAATTTCATACAGTAATACATAGGGAATAAAACTCAAAAATTCAAAATAACCACTGTATATCCACGTTTTTTTTACCTGTATTGTGAAGGTATGTATGTTTGAGTGATAAGTGAACAATTGTACACACAAACAAGAATATATACACTATGGGGGAGATTTATGAAATGGTGTAAATATACACCTGGTGTAAACTGCCCACAGCAACCAATCACAGCTCAGGTTTCAGCTCTGGTAAAATATAAGAGGAGCTGTGATTGGTTGCTGTGGGCAGTTTTACACCAGGTGGATATTTACACCATTTCATAAATCTTCCCACATGTACACTCCTGTTATGCCCTGCCTAAGACTAGAGTAGGACCCACTGATATGGGCTTACCCAGGCTGCAGGAGGCTGCCCCTGTTCTGTTCACAACAAATTTGTTCAAAAAAGGATAAGAACAGCCTAAAAAAAGCAATATTCAATAATATGATGACTTATGACAGTGCATTTAACAGTAAGAAATTGTTGAGCCTAGTAAATAGACATATCACAGATTAGCAATTAGACCATGTAGTCTTAGAAGGACATGTGTCAAGCAGCGAAATCAGTTTTTTTTCGGCGGAAACTGACGATTTTCAAATAATTTTATTCGCAAATGGCCATTTTGCAAATAAAATATTCACAAATCGGCACTTTCCGCCAGGTACGCCAGGAGGGCAGGGAGGAGGCGGAACGGGGGCGTGGACTCTGAGTCCGCTCTATTCAGCATTAGTTTCGCTAAAAAATACGCAGGAAAAATACTCTAGCCCTCATCTGGCATAGGTTTCCTGCCGTGCGCACCGGCGCGCGTGGGATTTATGCAGAGGCAGTTCGCCTCTACATAAATCTCCGTACTGGCAGAGCCGCGGGGACATTTTTAAGTCCGGCGCAGAAAACGCCGGACTTAATAAATGTCACCCTTAGTGTCTATAGCGATGTGACCATAAACTGAAATCACCCTTGTTACCAATGCGGTTATCTAGGGTGGGTTTATCAGGGAAATGGGCATCCTACATGAGTGATTAGTCTGGGAATGTGGATAACTAACTTATGCAGTTAGTCCCTGGGCTGTGAAGTCGTGGAGTCGGAGTTGGAGCTAGCTTTGGCTGGAGTCGGAAAAAAATTTACTGACTTTGACTCAAGCTTTAAAGGGAACCTGTCACCCCCCGTGCCGGGGTGACAGGCTCCCGACCCCCCGTTAGAACCCCCTATACTTACCTCATCCCGCCGGGTCCCGCTTCTGGATTCGGTCGGGTCCCGGAGATCTCAGCCGCTGCAGCCCGGCGCGCGCGCTGACAGATGAGTCCAACGCTCATAGAGAATGACGGAGCGCTGGACTCTCCTGTCATTCTCTATGGGTGTTGGACTCATCTCTCAGCGCGCGCGCCGGGCTGCAGCGGCTGAGATCTCCGGGATCCGACCGAATCCAGAAGCGGGACCCGGCGGGATGAGGTAAGTATAGGGGTCTCTAACGGGGGGTCGGGAGCCTGTCACCCCGGTACGGGGGGTGACAGGTTCCCTTTAAAAAAATCTTTAAACAATGTAGAATTGAATTTTGATATGACTTTTACAAGTTTTGCTCATGAATATATACTATGAGCAACATTCTAATAGGACACTGTCCCTATTACATAAGGGTGGTCATGGAAAAGTTGTCAGTCGCTATTTGGCAGTTTGTTCCTTATCTGGAAGAGTCCATTGTGTGGGGGGAGATCTTTTCTGTTCTCTTCCTGGATGCTGGATGACTGTATATGAGCAACAGTCTAATATGGAGATATCCTGTGTAATATAGAGGAGGAGGAGAAGACATAAGTAGTGTAGCAGTAACCTCTGTCCTTAGTGTGGTGTTTTCTCTCTGGGAGAAGATTGTGTGTTTTCTTCAGTGTTCTATGGCTGCAGCTGTGTGTGTGTGTGTGTGTGTCTGTGCGTGCTATGGCTGCAGTAGGCTGTGTGTGTGCTATGACTACAGCAGGCTGTGTTTGTGCTATGGCTGCAGCAAGCTGTGTGTGTGCACACTATGGCTGCAGCAGGCTGTGTGTATGTGTGCTATGGCCGCAGCAGGCTGTGTGTGTGGTGTGCGCTATGGCTGCAGCAAGCTGTGTGTGTCTATGCTATGGCTGCAGCAGGCTGTGTGTGTCTATGCTATGGCTGCAGCAAGGCTGTGTGTGTGCTATGGCCAGGGCCGTATTTACCATTAGGCACCCGTGGTCCAGTGCCTAGGGCAGCACCTTGCAGGGGGGCAGCACCAGGGAGCAGGTGGACAGAAAAAACTTTTTTTTTTGTTTTCATTTTTTTTAGTTTCCCTCCTCACGTTCAGACTTGCCAGTAAATCTGGTGTCTTTTTCAGGGGGGTGGGGGGTATGGTGGTATTGGTCAGGTCTGGTATCGCCAATAGGTGCGTGAAGATGGGGCGTCTTCAGGTTTAGAGCCTAGGGCAGCAGCAGTTGTTAATTACGGCCCTGGCTATGGCTGAAGCAGGCTGTGTGTGTGTATGCTATGGCTGCAGCAGGCTGTGTGTGTGTGTGTGTGTGTGTGCGCCCCCACAGTGACCTTCTATATCACTATGTGTGACCCCTATATCACTATGTGTGACCCCCTGTATATCACTATGGCTGACCTGTATTTCACAGGTATCTGGCATTGTTTGCAGTGTTTCTTTAAGTATGGTGAATATTTATTTAGAAACATAGAAGACTGTCAGCAGGAAAAGATCACCTGCTCCATCTAGTCTAGTTCTGAGTTGTTCAGGACATGGAGGCTGGAGACTGGCTGCATCCACTGCACACACAGGGGAAGCTTCCTTTGTATGTTTCAGAACTCGCCCCAGGATCATGTAATACATTAGGGAGAAGCTGCTGAGCCAGTGTGATAAATAACTCCCCTGGTATATGACTGGCCATTTATGAAGGAGTTGGAGTTAGAGTCGGTCCTGATAAAATTCAGGAGTCTGAGCTGCGGCTTACCGACTCCACAGCGCTGGTTAGTCCCCATGATGTCCTAGCATCAGTGTCAAGGCATGGAGGATTAGTTGGTCACTGTGTCCATGGACCGATCTTAGTAGTGGTGGTCTTTCAGTCCAAATATTGCTCTGATCATTGGCTGATGATATGAGGCGTTTTTTTTTTATGTTGGGTATGCAATGGTGTGTCTAATGTATGTCAATGAGAGCTTGAGAAAGGCCCTCTCAGATTAGAGGGCAGAAACGCGTTGCCACCAATAAACTTTTTTTATGCACTTTATGGTTTACCACGGACGGCATCTGTTCATGCAACACAGTGTTCCCAGCGGATACGGTATAGTTATAGATTGCCGCTATTGATCAAGTGCGCCCGTTTGTGAGAGGACAATTTGCTATCTGCCGGGTCCTGGCAGTGAACTACCCTTTGGTTACTTCTACTCAACGTCTGTTGTGGTCCCTCCAGTGTGCTGCGGTGATGCACTTCATGTGTTAACTAGCGTTGTGCCTAATTGCACAACCCTAGTAGGTGAGTGTACAGTCTACCCCCCTTGGGTGTCTCTACTGCTCTTTCTCCCCTTGAAATTGACTATATTGCACCAGGAAGCGCCCTTCTGTTTGTGCTTTGTTTTAGTAATGTACGTCAAAACATTTACCCTCACCACAGGGTGCCAATGATGCTGGTCAATAATCTTGCACGATGATGCATAATGTGGTGGTCATATCAGCAGGTCCTTTTTTTTTTTTTTTCCTTTTTTTCCCCGTTTTTTCTCCTATTCCGCCTTGCTACGCCACAAGGATTTGAAATGACAGCGCTGTGCCCCATAACCCCTGTGATTAAATGATTCCTCCGGGAGGGGATGATCTATGAGAAGCACAAGGTACATGGCTGCCCTGGGGTCACTTAATTCCTTAACACAGTACCCCCACTTGCAGGGAGCTGTAGCATTTAGCTTACTGTCATCACTGACTGCAGCTGTAGTCACTGACTGGCTGAGCGGGTATTTCCTGTGGGGCCGCAATGATTTAGGAGCATGTACAGTGACAGAGAGCATTTTCTTTGTCTATAGTGAATATTTAGTTAGAAACACAAATTTTTTTTTGCAGAAATCAATAGTCCAGGTGATTTTAAGAAACTTTGTTTAAACTTTGGTTTATTAGCCGAAAAATGCATTTTTATTATGAAAAAGCAGTTTGAAGCTCTCCCCCCTGTCTTCATTGTTCTCCTATGGAGAGAGCTAAATAAAAGACCAAAACAGGACAACAAAGAGTTAATCTACAAATACCTCACCCTCTATCTCCTTTGACAGCCACCACTGACCTCTCTGAGCTCTGATTACAGCTGTCACCAAGCTCCGTGCCTGTAATCCTCAGTTATCTGCTTTCTGCTGTCGGCTAACTCCCTCCTTCCTCCTCCCTCCTCCCCCCTCCCTAGAACAGACAGGGTACGACTCCTGCAACAAGTCACAATTTCCTGATATTTTGCAGTGGATGGAAAAGAGGAGAGGAGGTGGGGACCTGGGAAAAGGCTTTTTAAATGCAGATAATGGCATATAATATAAAATCGCCTGGGCTATTGATTTCTGCAAAAAAACCAACAAAAAACGACAGTGACTCTTTAAGGACATGGTGGCTGGAGACTGGCTGCATCCACTGCACACACAGTAGAATCTGTTTTATAGTTTTGCCTTATTCACTCAGAAGTCACCCCAGGATCATGTAGGACATTACGAAGAAGCTGATAACTCCCCTGGTGTCTGACCGGCTATTTATGAAAGAGCTGAAGTTGGAAGTCTGATAAAATCAGTGTGTTAAAATTCCGGAGTCAGAGTTGGAGCTGCGCCTTACCGACTGCACAGCCCTGATACATAGTACTGTAATTGACAGATTATTATGCTGTATACAGTTCATGCTCGTAAGGGACTCGGTGGATACAATGAAAATATTTTCTTCCAGGTTACAGAATATCTGTCTTTTTGTATTTTAGTGAAGATCTTGGATTTAGACTCATTTCTGAACAGGTCAGCCACCATCCACCTATTAGCGCTTTCTATGCCGAAGGTCTTTCCAATGACTTCGTATTTCATGGATCAATCTATCCAAAACTTAAGTTCTGGGGGAAGAGTGTTGAAGCGGAACCTAAAGGAATAATAACACTGGAACTTGTTAAGTAAGTAAAACGTTTGTTTCTATAGAAAAATATTCTGGTCAAAAACTGTGTCCTTTGTCTTAAATAATAATTTTGATCGTATAAGTCTGATATTTTCTATATATTATAAAAGAAATCTAAAAAAAAAATGTATAATACAGTGTCCCTGCAGTGTAATTTGCTTCATCCTTGCTCAGTTGCATCCATTCATCATGAGCATTATTGTAAGTGGGTCATTTGATCCTCATCCAGACCAAAAATTGTAGTGGACATTCTGTGGACTACAGGATTAAATAATCACTTATCAAATCCTTCCATCCTACCTGCGCGTCCTAATTGTAATTATTATTTTTTTTTGGCAGATGTTCCTTATTTTTTCCTGATCACAATAAAAAATTTGTTTGGAAAAAAAAAAAATCTTTCCATGCTCAGTTATACCTCCCTTTCTCATTAAGCTCTTCCCCTTTTGTTCATCTGTATGTCCCCTTCATTCCACCTTATTTTAGAGAACAGAAGTGCAGTGATATAGTATGTGAGTCTCTACAATGATTAGCTGCTGGGTTGTAAAATTCCCAACACTCTTGTCTACACTTTGTGATGTGTGCAGATTCTCAGTATAGCCTATGAGATACAGCTTGACACTACTGCCTTTGCTTGTAAGAGCTAACTGGGAGAGACTGGTTGAAGCATCATCTCATAGGAGTACACTATACCTCTGTAATGTGAGTTAAGGGACAGAACCTGTCACTGATTAGTTACTTGCTATACCTTAATGCACTAATAAGACTCTGTCCCCCTCTGTTGCTGCAAAGTCAGAGACCTAAAAAAAATAAATAGGCGGCATTAGCAGAGTCCTATCTGGTTGAAAAGGAGTCAATATAGCAAATATATGGGTATATACAGGAGCCTCTATCTAATTTTCTAATACAAAAACCTTGGTTTTTGAACTTAAAGGGAACCAATCACACACAAATTGGCCATAAAGATAAGGAAACGTGCTGGTACATCAGCCAGCACGCTTCCTAACCATCCCCCTGTCCCCTCCGTCCCATGAACATTCAGCCCGCAAAGTTAGTTTAATAGTGTCCCGCGCTGTATGCAAATTACCATCTAAGTAGTCAAGGTGGGCGGGCGGCTGGTCAAGTAGTCACGGTGGGCGGGGGCTTCGTCATGTAGTCACAGGCTCCTGGGCCGCCTCCGGTGCTGTAATCACGCCCCTCCGGGCGTGTTGTAAAGCGGCTCCTGGTGACGTCACTCGGGGGGCCGGCATTGCACGTCGGCCACGCCGACGTCTTTACTAAGCTGCGCATGCGCAGTGCAGCCTGAGAAGACGCTGCTGTACTGCGCTTGCACGGCGTAGTACAGCAGCGGCTTCACCCACTGTACTGCGCATGCAGAGTTTTGCATTTACGCTGTTCGCCCTATGGTAAAACTGACTTGTTATGCATGTTCCTCAAGTCGTTACGATTACAACGATATATAACATGTATAACTTTTATATAATGCGATGGCTTTTAAAAAATTCAAACCATTGTTAACAAACATACGTTCCTTAAAATCGCTCTATTCCCAGGCTTATAGCGCTTTTATCCTTTGGTCTATGGGGCTGTATGCGCCATGATCTGTACTTTCTATCGGTACCTTGATTGCGCATATACGACTTTTTGATCACTTTTTATTACATTTTTTCTGGATTTGATGCAACCTAAATTGCGCAATTTTGCACTTTGGAATTTTTTTGCGATTACGCCATTTACCGTGTGAGATCAGTAATGTGATTAATTAATAGTTCGGGCGATTACGTGCACAGCGATAGCAAACATGTTTATTTAATAATTTATATTTATAAAATGGGAAAAGGGGGGTGATTTGTACTTTTATTAGGGGAGGGGATTTTTTATTAATAAAAACACTTTTTTACTTTTATTTTTACATCAACTAGAAGCCCCCCTGGGGGACTTGTATATACACAGCAATGATCTCTCATAGAGATCAATGCTGTGTATATACACAGCAATGATCCATCAGATCGGTGACAGATTGCTATGGCCGTCTATCGCCGAGTCGGGATCAGCGTCATTCCGACGCTGAGGCCCGGGCCGGCCAGAAGAACGGATCTCCCCCCCCCCGCGATCGCTAAGCGAGAGATCCGTGCCGCTAGACACCAGGGATGTGCAATACAAAGCACTTCAATGCAGCTGTCAGGTTTGACAGCTGCATTGAAGTGCTTAATTAGCCGGCGCGGCAACGGGACCCGCGCCGGCTAATAGAGGCACTCCCCCCTCCTAGCAGCAGGTTCTCCCCCCTCCCCTCACAGAGGTGACTAAGCAGAGCTGAGGGTGTTGTGTGTGAGGAGCAGCGCAGGGGAAGATCTGGATGGAGGGACAAGTGTATCCAGTGCCACCATCACTCCAATGTACTGCATGAGGGAGAGTGGGTGAGTCACTGAGGGGAGGACTACAAGTCCCAGCACAACACAGCTGTAGTCCTTCCATAGTACATATAACATTCACTATCAGATGTCTGCAACAGATCCTCCCCCTGTCTGGCTGACATTATCCTACAGTGTTATGAGAGCAGATGACTGTATCTAATCCCACTGTGTGTGATACCATCTGCTGGGGCTCTGTATCTAATCTTACATTGTGATACTGAATGTTGGGGCTGTATCTGATCCTGCTATGTGTGATACATCTGCTAAGGTGCTGGTCAGTGACTGGAGGGACGCAGCCAGGGATATGAGGGATAGGCCACGCCCACTTTCTCTCAGCCAGAAGAAAAATTCATTTATTCCTCTGAGTCAAACAACTGGGGATATCTCAGCGAGCGTACACGCTATCAACGCAGTTTAGGGCTCTTTTTAAAAGGTAACATGAGGGCTTTTTATTTGAGGAATTTTATTTTTTGGCTACTGAAATTATAGTTGCGCTTTAAAGAATTGTCGGATGTGCTTCACTATGGTGGACTAAATTTTCTTTTGCCCTGTTAGGAGATTAGGTTGAGGGGGGCGCTAACACCACAGCTGCCATTGTATTACATGGAAGTAATACATTATGGTCCGCTCAAACACTCAAATTGTTCTGAGTTGCTGGGTCCTACAGACAATGACCTCCCCCTTATAGGCTGGAGAATTTCCAAACTGGACATCTGCCTGTATTAATGTACAACGCAGTAATGGGGCATTTATAAAGGAGTTGTCTTCAAGGTTCTTCTATATGAATGACCAGGGTGATCATGTGGGCACCTTGTGTGAATATGTTGATATTCGGTGGATATGTTTCTGTTTCCTAGGCACAATGAGGCTTATACATGGACTAACCCTACTTGCTGTGTACATAATATAATAGTTGGCAAGCTTTGGATTGAGCAGTATGGCAATATGGAAATCACTAATCACAAGTAAGTTTGTCTGACATTTTCCTTCTTCCAGACCTGGCAACATTTGTGTAGACCAGATAATTATTTACATCCATTTCTAGGACCGGGGATAAATGTATTCTAAATTTCAAGCCTTGTGGTCTGTTTGGGAAGGAATTGCACAAAGTGGAAGGATATATTCAGGATAAGAGGTAAGAAGATATTGTAGGATTTTCTGATCAAGCACATTTGCATGGAATAATCTAGGCTTACAGAGGTTGTGTTTCATGAGATCTGAGATTCCTTTCTCACTTGTATTATTGCTTATTTATTAATTTGGTTCTTATTCTCTTTACATCTGTATAATATACTACAGTATAAAGTAGAGACCGGGATTGGAAGTATTTGTATCTGGTGTAAGGGCCAGTTCACACGGAGTAAAACTGGTGGAATTCTGCACATCCCGCCAGCCTCCGTGACATACTGGTGGTCTATGAGAGGCTCGTGCGCCTCCTTTCTCTGCGCTAAAGATTGAACATGTTCATTCTTCAGCGCTGGGAGAGGAGGCGTGCAAGCCTCCCATAGACTGTCATTATGACAAGGAGGCTGGCAGCATTCCGCGGCGGAGAATCCCTCCACTTTTGCTCCGTGTGCACGGAGCCTTAACGCTGGCCAGTAATTGGTGAGATAACATGAGGTACTGAGCTCAGGTATTGGCCAGGGGACATTCACTTTATACAACATTGGCAGTCGGGCAGTTGGACCCTTTGTGAACAATCTCCTTTAGCTTTGCATACAGTACACACAATACAGTGACATCTAATGGTAGAAAATAAGAAGTGCAGGCAGAAATAGGAAATACAGGTATTTAATAGGAAATATAGGTAGAGTGCAGATACTCTTCACCTAGAGGCTCCTATACAAAGGTACCCTACTACAGATGGGCAGAAATATAGCAGGGGCCACACCTGCTCTGGGACACTGCATTTTTTAAAAAATAAATGCTGCCCAACTCCTGCGCTTGGCGCCGGTCTTTACCTGTGCACTGTCCGGCCCCAGAGCCCCCCAATGTGGCGATATCCCCTCTATGACGCGACTTTATTTATTCTAATGGAGCCACTTGACATGGGAGAGGAGGTTTCGCTACCCTGGGGGCCGGCGGGCCTGTCCCCAGTGCTCTGGGGTGGACCGTTGCTCTGGAAAAGACCGGCAGCAAACAAAGGAACTGGGTGGCGTTTAAAAAAAAAAAAAAAAAAGAATCGTGCCACTGGCGCCAAACGATTAAATTAAAAAAAAAAAACAATAATGAAAAAAAAAAAAGAGCGATGTCACTGATGGTACATTTACTTTAAGCAATTCTCTTTTCAGCATAATGAGTCGGTATGTTTCTATTCTGGCTTATTTTTTATGCAGCAAAAAGAAGGTTTGTGCTCTGTATGGAAAGTGGACAGAGTGTCTCTATAGTATTGATCCTGCTTCGTTTGATTCATTTAAAAAAAATGACAAGAAAAATGGAGACGATAAGAAAAACTCTAAACAGGTAAATTGGATAAATGGATAAACTTTTTAAAAATTTTGACTGGTAAAAGAAGTGAATTCCTAAAGGGCTTGTTTAATCGGACATCCCCCTTTCACCAAGGAACACTGCGGCAAGCCAGACATTTCCGCTAAAGACCGAGAAAAGTAGTGGTCTGGAGTATTCATGTGAACGATCAAGTGAGAGACCCTCTTTAAAAAAAAATGTCTGTATGCCCTGGCTCAGAATTGTTGTTCCCCAGCTATATGCTTTAACAGGCCTTCTAAATGGATCTTTCTTTAATGGGACAGCTCCTTTAAAGGGAAACTATCTACAGACTAGAAGCATGCTATGTCCCTATAGTGCACGGGGCACTGAGGATTAAGGTTTCTTACCTTAATCCTTAGCGCTGTTTCTGTGTAGTATGTAGTTTAATTCATATGCTAATGAGGTGGGTTGGTGCACGTCTAATGAATATTGGGGTGGCGATCTGCAGTGAGCGCGCTCATCACTTCAGAGCGGTGGACAAATATTAGAAGGGATGGATTGGTGCACTAAACTGCCTCATTAGCATAGGAAGTAAACCGCAAACTACATAAAGAAACTTCAGAGGCGTATCACACTTCTAAAACTTCACATTTATTTATTCGGCTAAAATGCTAAAAACGCCACATAAACCACATTTACTTCCAAATTGCACCTAAATCGGTGACTACTAAATAACAGTCGCCTGGATCATCCGATCCACATATTTAAGGCGACAACCACCCACAAAATAATTATTATTCACAAACTGATGTAATAAAAGTAACAGTCATATACTAACTGATACTAAATTACCAATTTCAATATCGTTACACACAAAAAGTATATTAAATACCCGACGCGTTTCCCCGTGGTGTGTATCCACGGATCATCAGGGGTTAAAGTGCACTGATCCTAAAACCCACGGTCACATAACATAAACAGAGAAAGCATAAATATATGAATACAGTTCTCACTGAAAGCTGTGACGTAGGTGCACTTAATGCTCTGTTTTACCCTATCAGCAAAACAGAGACTGAACTAAATCCCACGGTCATGTACCATAAACAAGAAATGCAACGATAAATGCCCTTCTCATTAGAAATTATGACGTAGGTGCACTAAATACTCTATTTTGCCCAATCAGCAAACAGATAATAGCCATTCATGGTTGTAAACTAAGGAGAAAAATGTGATAATGCAAAAGATGGCTCAGCCGAGCCTCTTACTCCTTCCCCTTAGGACTGGTGTCCGGCCTCCATTGGGGCTGCAGTGGTATACCGCGGGGTGTTGAAGATACCGATTTAGGTGCAATTTGGAAGTAAATGTGGTTTATGTGGCGTTTTTAGCATTTTAGCCAAATAAATAAATGTGAAGTTTTAGAAGTGTGATACGCCTCTGTGATTTAGTTTTTGATTTATACGTATCCAAGGCCTGTGGTTAGTGGCAATTCACTAATTTTTTCTGTGATAGGAGTACATAAAGAAACTTCCCTTCATTCTCCTTATTTTAAATCTCTGGAACTGTGTTCACAATTCTGCAGAAGAGGTTGTGTCAGTTTATCACCTATACAAGAGTCTGATTAGTCAGCGTTCAATGTTAAGGGCACCTGGGTAAGGGGGGGGGGGGTCCTGTGTTTACCTATTTGCAATGGAGCTGCGGTCCAGCATGCACACTGTATCTAATAGAGTTATGAATGATGTTCTGGGATATAATTATATGCTCAATTTATTATATCGTATAAGTAACAAGTTAAAGCTTAAACATTAATGCTCATGTTCTGTCATCTACTTTGAATAGTCTGGAAGTTCTGAGGAGCCAGAAGAAATGCCATTACCAGACTCTGAGACTGTACAAGTTATTCCAGGGAGTAATCTGCTGTGGCGAATAGCCCCTCGACCAGCCAATTCTGCACAGGTTGGTCTTATCCCACACATTTTTACACATACACAATATAACTTTGTGACTTACATGAACTGATAAGATGCAATACTTAAAGGCAAAGTTGCTTTTATGAAATGTAGGTCTCCTCTTAATGGACTGATCGGTTATTTTCCAGAAGCAGCATCATTCTTGTCAGTGGTTTGTGTCTAGTATTATAGTTTTTTTTTTCTGTTCTCGGATGACCCCATAAATATTTATTTACAATTTATCCTATGACTTTCTTCCCCAGTGCAGCCTTTCCTTACATTTAGTATATTAGTTATAGGACATATCATAATGTTTCTATGTTTCTATAATGTTTCTATCTATGTTTCTATAATGCATTGACACACTTGTAATAGGAGGAATCTGGGTAACTGAAGTATGTTAGGGAAATTCTCCAACCCTCCAATTATCCAAGTGACTGGGATTTAGGTCAGGATGTGAGCAGGGAAATCACATTCATTCTTGTGTTAGTTCTTTCAGGGGCAGTGGGAGAATTATAGTTCTGTTTTGTTATTAAATTGTCACTGTCATTGGTAACTTTCAAAATCTAAATCAACAATCTAAATCCCCCAATCCCCTGAGTGATTCACCATCTCTGACCGGCCAGAAGCAGCTGCTGCAATTTTACTAATTGTGCAAAACTCTGCATGAAATTAGGGCTATGATCACACATGTTCTAGTTACATTGCAGTACTGCAGCGTATTCACAAAAATGATGCAGTAACACAATTACATGATGCTAAGTAGCACAGATGATCAGAGACTGCACTGCCAATCCCACCTGGAGAAAAAATGAGGCGTAAACAGTATTCCCCTGGAAAGTTAATATCGGATAAAGTCCTTATTGTGGGGCTCAACCTCAAAGATAAAAGATGCTTGATCATAATATGTGTGTGGAGATGAAAAGAAAAAAAATGTAAAAAGTTCTTTACTTTATTCCAATATCGGCGTTACAGCTATACAGTATACAAGAATACAGTACGCTGTGTGGTGTTACATGTAGAGAATACAGTGTTCTGTGTGGTGTTACAGGTAGAGAATACAGTACGCTGTGTGGTGTTACAGGTAGAGAATACAGTGTTCTGTGTGGTGTTACAGGTAGAGAATACAGTACGCTGTGTGGTGTTACAGGTAGAGAATACAGTGTGCTGTGTGGTGTTACAGGTAGAGAATACAGTGCGCTGTGTGGTGTTACAGGTAGAGAATACAGCGTGCTGTGTGGTGTTACAGGTAGAGCATACCGCGCGCTGTGTGGTGTTACAGGTAGAGTATACAGTGTGCTGTGTGGTGTTACAGGCAGAGAATACAGCGTGCTGTGTGGTGTTACAGGTAGAGAATACAGTGTGTTGTGTGGTGTTACAGGTAGAGAATACAGTGTGCTGTGTGGTGTTACAGGTATAGAATACAGTGTGCTGTGTGGTGTTACAGGTAGAGGATACAGCGTGCTGTGTGGTGTTACAGGTAGAGAATACAGTGTGTTGTGTGGTGTTACAGGTAGAGAATACAGTGTGCTGTGTGGTGTTACAGGTAGAGAATACAGTGTACTGTGTGGTGTTACAGGTAGAGTATACAGTGTGCTGTGTGGTGTTACAGGTAGAGGATACCGCGCGCTGTGTGGTGTTACAGGTAGAGAATATAGCGTGCTGTGTGTGTGTGTGGGACTACAATGAAATTATCAAGTACTGCAAATAATTCCACAATGATACTGCAATGTGTGAACACAGCCTAGATGTTCTGTAACACATTTGGGCGGGGAATGGGCAGGGTGGAGGACTGTGATGAACAGCTGAGGGAAAGCAATGCATTCTGGAACCTGTAGTACTGTGTACAACTTCTCAACCATGAAGTACAGCCACACGATACAGAATAACCCCCCCCCCCTTCTTTCCCCACAACAAATGGATTTTTGGTAGTTTCTAGAGCTGAGCGATCCATCCGAACCTGAACTTTCTGCATTTGATTAGCGGTGGCTGCTGAACTTGGATAAAGCCCTAAGGCTATGTGGAAAACATGGATATAGTCATTGGCTGTATCCATGTTTTCCAGACAACCTTAGAGCTTTATCCAAGTTCAGCAGCCACCGCTAATCAAATGCTGAAAGCTCTGGTTTGGATCGACTCGAACCCGAACCCGGTTTGCTCATCTCTAGTAGTTTCCAAACTGGGATAGATAGGTAAGTAATGCTCTATGCTTTTGCAGAAGGTTTTTTTTTTGTTTTTTTTTAACCTCTACCTGAAGTTCCCCTTTTAAGTATCATAGATGAGCGAATTACAAAGCTGAGCCTATGGATAGTATAGAATGAGCCCAGGGTATGAAGCTGCACTACTGAGAGATCCTGATAACTGGTCACCATCCGATAAGGACATGTTTGCTTATGAATCAGAGTAGTGCAGTCTCGGCATAGAATCTAAAGTACAGTATATAAGTGTGTGTGTGTGTGTGTATATAAAAAAAAAAAAAAAAAAAAATATATATATATATATATATATATATATATATATATATATATATATATATAAAAAAAAAAATTTCTTATTTTTAATGTATACTGAACATGTTCTCATCATTTCTAAAAACAAAACACCCTTTTTATCACCCATACTATACTGTCATATCTTTAACTACATACATTGTTTATGCTTCCTACCTTGGCACAATCCATATTATGCAATACACATTGTCTTCTTAATTGACCAACACATCTGCCTGTATTTGTTATAGATGTATAACTTCACTCACTTTGCAATGGCCTTGAATGAAATGGATAAAGGAATGGAAAAAGTAATACCCAAGACAGACTGCAGACTACGTCCTGATATTAGGGCAATGGAAAACGGAGATATTGGTAAGCTGTACATTTACTGTTACAGTCAATTAATTGGTTTTATGTTTAATTTCAGTTTATTTTTCTTTATCATACTACTTTTGCAGAGAATCTGTCAGCTATATTTGCTAAATGTCACCTTGTGACTTACTGGGTCCCTGTTCTATAGGGTACTGTAGCTAAAGATTACAGATTTTCCTCTACTCTAGTATTCAGTTTCCCATTACATAGATTCACATAGTGACAACCTCTCACCATAAAAATGAAGAGCCACTTTAATATATAAGCTGTATAGCTCTTAAGAATGATGTCACCACAATAAATATCTTGAATGCTTAGAAAATAAATAGATTGAGTTTTCTTTTTAATACTTCTTAAGACACAGCAAGTGAAGAAAAGAAGAGACTAGAAGAGAAACAAAGAGCTGCTCGGAAGAATCGCTCTAAGTCAGATGAAGACTGGAAAACAAGGTTGGTAGAAAGGTTTATGCATTCCTATCTTTAGGCCAGTCTCACACATACAGGATTGCAGCGGATTTCATGATGCGAGTTCCACAGCAAAATCTGCTGCCATCCTGTGTCCTGTCATTTTCTGCAGGTTTACATACTTGGAATTGAATTTTCAATTCCACTGAAAGTAAGTATGTAAACCTACAGAAAATGACAAGACCCAAGATCGCAGTAGATCTAGTTGTGGAACTCGCATGTACGTACAAGTGAAACGAGTCTTAAAGGATAACTATTCTGAATATACCCAGGAAACATAGGTACTGAGAAATCTCATCCAACAATAGATCCAAACATACAATCCAGACTGGGGAATATAAGTTAAATTTTTTGGTAGTTTATGCCCTATGTAAGTAGGACCTACGTGTAGGCTGGACCCCCATAGATAATTTGCACCCCTCCACCCAAACAAAACGCCTTTGACAGTGCTAAGTCACAGGCATGCTAATGCATCTGGTTGCTGTCTTGTCCATGGGAATGCAGTGACACATCCGACACTGGGTGAACATTTAGAGAGGAAAATATATAAACTGTGCGGCAGTGTATCCCTCAGCACACAATGCAACCTTTATGAGCACCTTTATTTAAAATGCTTCCAGTTGTCAAACTTCACATTGTGCAGCAGGGTCATTTAATATTTAGTCATAGGACAACTTTAATTACCTACAAATACTGAGATATAGCATGTGTGACTTTGTCGGGCCAACAATAATGGAATGGGCACCACCCACCATGACTGCCATTAAATATACATAAACATGTACACACCAAAAGAAGAATAAGAAAGCTGTATACTATAATAAACCCCCTCCAAACAATCTTAAATTGTAATACAAGATAACTTCATTACACCAAAAAATACATATAGACTGTGACCAAAAACCGCATGGTTACAAAAGTGCACATAATGCACCATTGCTAAGAACAATAAAAACACATTAGAACCTTTTGCCTCTTTCCTGTGTTCAGGAACAAAGCACCACTCACCGAGCAATAACTTAAGAAACCCTAAGCTTTTTCTTTTCTTTTGGTGTGACTTTGTCATGTCATCCACACTTATTGTCGAACAAGAAAAAAAAGAACATGTATCATATACTGTATTGTAATTGTCATCACAAACCAGCATAACCAGACAACGCACCACTTCCCCTACCCCCTCCTCTTAGGTAGGGATCTTACTTTCGGGGGATGCCTTATTTTAAGCCATCATTTAAATCCTCCACTATGCCTTACTTTCAGAGGATGTCTTATTTTCGGGGTGTGTGTATATATATATATATATATATATATATATATATTATACACACACACTAGATATATGTTTATAAAATTGTGATTATTCATAAAATATTATTATTTAACATAGAATTAATTCTTTCCGCAGGTGGTTTTATCAAGGCCCCAATCCACACAATAATGCCCAGGACTGGCTCTACTGTGGGAAGTACTGGGACAGAAACTACACATGCCTACCAGATATCTATTGATTGTGGCACGCTGCCATGAGAGGAGTCTTTTCAGCTGTATGAAATGTAGATTTGTGTGTTCTGACTTTTCATGCAACTTGCACCTTTACAACCCCGTAGCACTTAATTTAAGCAATCCTAATGGATTTAGTTGCCTTTTTGTAAAGAAAACAAAGCAATATATGACGAGTTACCATAAACACCGGTAGGAAGTTTAGTGTTGAACTGGTGCTTGCAGATGATATATATTCATGTCTAGGATATGACATTTTATGTGAGACAAAAGTCTATATATTGAAAAATAAACCTTATTTTCATAATCTCAAAACAATGTTCATTGCATAAGGAATGTCCGAATACCCCACCCCCACCCCACAGTCCAGGCTGGTGTAGTGAGGGAGGACATAAGCACAAAAACCAAATAGAAGGTGGATTATGTCTTATTTTACATTTTAATTTATTTTTTTTTACACAAAGTGCAGGTATGATCCAAGTAGAGATGAGCGAACTTACAGTAACCTGATCGTTCGGCCATTAAATCCCACCACCTGGAAAAGATGGGCACATTCCTAGGGCTGCCTGGATACAGTCATAAATCTCCCAGGGCTGCATCCATCTAGCGATCAGGTTTAGCTTAGATAAGCAAAATCACTCCAAGTCAGGGATGGGGAACCTTCAGCCAAAGGCTATTCAGGCATGATGGTAATTGTAGTTGTGCAACAGCTGGAGGGCCGACTGTTCCCCATCCCTGCTCTAAGTAGTAAGGATTGATATAGGACTTTTAGTACTGCATATGAAGGCATTCCAGTCTGATTGTGTATAATGTATACATGTATTTTTTAAAAAGACTTTTGTTGTCTATAGCAAGAAAAAAATAAAAATAAAAATATTTCAGGGACCCATGCAACCACTTAAATTATGTTTTAGATATATAACTGTAGTAAAGCTAATTAAAGTACATGAAATCCCAAATATATATATATATATATATATATATATTATTTATTACACATAGAGAAGCCACATTTTTGTTTGAGTTTGATTGTGGCAGTAATATATTGCATTTGTGAACTTGTAGATTTAGATGATGTACCAATGCCATCAAGACATTCTAGACCATGCATGCCACCTTAAGCAGAGGTGCTTTCTTAATGCCTTCTGATCAGTGGATCGAATGTCTTACTTTTTTGTATGCTGAGTTAAAACATTGAAGCACTACAAAACCAAGTCTAATTCCATGACCGGTACCTTTTCAGGTGCAGGTATACTATATTGTATGGGTTATGGTACCAGCCTTAGATAGTAGGAAAGATTTATTGGGTATAGGTGGCTTGTAAGCCCATGATTGTAGTTTGGGGTCTTACTAGCTTATACAGGACAGACATCCTGGGTGACCAGTTCTTAAAGTTTAACTGTCATGTTTTTTTTGTTTTTTTTTTGCACAAGTCAATAGTATACGCGACTTTAATAAACCCTGTAATAGGTTTTATTAGGCAAAAAAGCCTCTTTCTGTACTCAAGAAGCTGTTTCGCAGCCACCCCCCTCACTTCTTATCTGTTAATTATCGGGCAAATTCGTCTTCATTACAGAGAAGCAAAGTGAAGACTCGTTCTGCTGTGCCCATTATATCTTATGGAGGGGGAAGGGGCTGAGGGAGATGAGTGAGCAGGAAGAGGAGAATTGAAGGTCAGCTGTTTGTAGACTGAGCATATAAAACGCTGGATTCAGAGGTCAGAAAGGTCAGTGTTTATCTAGGAACTTGCTGATAGAAGATTGCAGGGTGTTGTGCTGTACAGTACTGATATTTCTCCCCTCCGTGCTCACTCATTCCCCTCGACCCCTCCCCTCTCCATAGAGGATAATGGACACAGAAATCCTGCTTCTTCTGAAGTCAGGGGGGAACTAGGAAAACAGCTTTTTCAGTACAGAAGGAAACTCTTTTGCTAAATAGACCTTATTACAGAGTTTCTTAAAATTGCTTGTACTATTGATAGTTATTGATTTCTGAAAAATTACCCTGAAATGACAGTTACGCTTTAAAGCGTAACTGTCATTTTTTTTTTATTGCAGAAATCAGTAGTCTAAGCGATTTTAAGAAACTCTGTAATAGGTTTCATCAGCCAAAAAAGCCCCCTTCTGTACTCAAGAAGCAATCTCCCAGCCTCCCCCCCCTGACTTCTTATCTGTGCATTATCAGGCAAACACGTCTTCATTACAGAGAAGCCAGTGAAGACTGGTTCTGCTCTCTCCATTGTAAGCCTATGAAGGGGGGAGGGGCAGAGGGAGATGAGGGAGCAGGAAGAGGTGACGTGAAGGTCAGCTGTTTGGAGACTGTCTGGGCACCTAAACCGCAGGATTCTGGGGTAGGAAAGGTCAGTCCTTATCTATGAACTTACTGAGAGAAGATTGCATGGTGTTGTGCTTTTCAGGACTGCTCCGTGCTCAGTCACTCCTAACAGCCCCTCCCCTCTCCATAGCCACATAATGGAGACAGAAATCCTGCTTCTTCTGAAGTGAGGGGGGAGGCTGGGAGATTGCTTTTTCAGTCCAGAAGGAAATTCTTTTAGTACATAAAACCTATTACAGAGTTTCTTAAAATCGCTTGAACTGTTGATATTTAATGTTTTCAGAAAAATGGCCCTGAAATGACAGTTACGCTTTAAGCTTTCTAGCCCATTTGAGCACAAGGTCTACTGTTACTGGCCAGCAATTAGTATTAGTAGCCATGGTTATACATGGTCTTCACTGCTATTAATGGGATATATTGAGGTCTCATTACATATAATACATTGTTCACTCATTGTGGCACCCTTACCGATTCGTCATTAAGAATGCAACTGTATAACCAACTATTTTTTCCTAACCTAACCCAGGAAAATCCAATACGTATGCATTCATTCTTATAGCATGTACAGTTATATACATACTATACAAAATATATATTTGTGTATCTCTCTTTTATGTGAGATGCCTGTTCTACAAAGATTTGTGAGGTTGGCAAAACAGTTGGCAAAAACAGATTCTTGTCAGGTAAGAAATTGCTGGGATCAATATGTTTCTGTAGAGACATACTTTAGTAAGAAATACATGCTGCTAAATAAAGGTTACAATAAAGTTTGGAATGTATGATCTGATTGTCTTTGTTCTTTCTTTATAAAGGTAAAATCTAATTTATTTTCACACTACAGGGCTATGTTCACACAGTATTTCTGTCCGTCTGTTGTCAATCAAAATTGGGAGAGGAACTGACAGGGCAAAATAATAATGGAAACATTTGCAGTGTTTCTGTGTTTCCAACCCACTCCTGGTTTTGGTTGAAAAAAAGACTGACCGAAATGCTAGGTGTGAAAATAGCCCAAATCTCCAGTATTGCATACAGGCATACTGACCTGCAGTATTATGATTAGAGATGAGCGGTTCGGATTCGAGTTGATCCGAACGATCGGTATTTGATTAGCGGGGGCTGCTGTAGTTGGATAAAGCTCTAAGGTTGTCTGGAAAACATGGATACAGCCAATGACTATATCCATGTATTCCACATAGCCTTAGGGCTTTATCCAAGTTCAGCAGCCACCGCTAATCAAATGCCGAAAGTTCGGGTTCGGATCAACTCGAGGTTCGCTCATCTCAAATAAAATAATGCTAAAATAAATCATAATTAAAGTGTAATTCCGTTTCCCATCTAGAAATACCATCAGTATTTACTGTATTTAATATGAATTTATCAGCTGCTGTATGTCATAGAAATAGATATGTAGGACATACAGCAGCTGAAGTACTGGAGGACTTTTTTTTTTTTTTTTAACAGAAGTAAATTACAAATCTTACCAGTTTATTTGGGAAAAAACTCTACTGGAGTTGCTCTTCAAATGGCCACCAGATGGCGCTGTTAGCAGTTACAAAAAGTGACAGTTTTGTTAAGATACTTAACATGAACACCAGAGGTCGCTGTTGCCTGGCATCTACTAGTTATGTTACTTTTTTGTTGCAAGCAGAGGCATGTTGATTTGAACTTGAAAAAAACATCCTGTATGAGATGAGGATGTTTTTTTATCTGGAACTGCTATGTGCTATTGTTTGCAGTATTGATTTATAGGCCATAAAGCTTATATTCACAATGCAATCATTTGGTTTATATGTTCCTATTCTGGGAAATCTGTTACATTAGCGACATGCAAAATGGCTAAAAGCACAAGGCATATTGTGGCTGCCTGGATTGTAATTGAAATGTTTTACCCATATTGATAATGAATGTGGTCACATTATGCGCCACAACTGTGTCACGCCAATGGGCAGAGTGTGTCAAACCTGCAAGATGTCTGCGCAACTGCATTCACTGTCATATTTACAGAGCAACATGCGATCTAATGGCTATGGCTGCAAGTCGCCATGTAGGCCAAGCCTAAACCATACTTAACTATTCTAAAATAGAAAAAAATGATGGCACCCAGTGCCACCTTTATCAGCCATAAAGTGAACCATCATTATCCAGTTCAGAATATTTCCATAACTATATTATAATGATTTTTTTTTCCTGCAATCTGAGCTCTGTAACTAGATGAAGCATACTCCTTGTGATTTAAAGGGAACTTGTCATCACTAGAGATGATCGAACATCAGGAAATGTTAGGTTCAATCGAACGCTAACCTTCTCGAACGTGCAGCATTTGATTTCCAATGCCTTCCCGTTCCGTGGGGAAGATGGAGACAGCCCGAGTACTGCCTGGAAAACAGGGATACCGCCTAGGTAATAGGCTTTATCTCTGTTTTCCAGGCAGTACTCAGGACTCCCACCTTGCCCACGGAACGGGAAGGCATCGGGAATCAAATGCTGAAGGTTCGAGTTCGATAGAACCTAACATTTCCCGATGTTCGATCATCTCTAGTCATCACTTTCATGCTGCCTGAACCATAAGGCTACATTCACACGTTCAGTGTTTTACGTGGAATACGGACATGGAATGCCTGTAATGGAGTCGTCACGTGCAGCTGCTTCATTACAGCATGGCACATGTTCATACTGTTCCCCCGCTTTCAGCATCACATCAGAGTGGCGATATCTCAGTCTTTCCTTTATGGACCTGTTCTCTGTTCCTGGCTCTGGCTGCAAAAATCTGTCAGATAATCTTTGTGTGTAAAGGGAGCTTAAGTCATCAGTCATCCAGCAGCTTCTTGTTGCCCTACCCACCTCGATTGATAGATTTCTTCCTGCTTGAACAAAGGTAGAGAACTACAGGGGTTAATCAAAATGAATCAAACACACCTATTTTTCCAGTCAAGTTTCTTAAAACACCTACCATCCACCAATGATTGTTGTGTCTGTGCCTGGTAAGTGACATCTGTGATCCTAGTTGAAGTCAAATGTTTCCTTTGATCACATCTCAGTGTGCAAAGACACAGTGGTTAAAGTGACACTGTCACCCCCTTTTTGCATGCTGATTTCTCTACACAGGTGTAAAGGGTAAATTTAGCAGTTTTCATACCTTATTTTATATCATGTCATGATGCTGGTTCTAGAAAAAAGGGATCTTTTATCATCTGTGGATTGTGCTATCTGGGTGAGGCTTCACGGCCGAAACGCCACTTAGCCGCTGCCCACAACAACACCGTTGGCAAAGTTATAAAATCATGATTTCTAGGAATTAGTGAGTTTACAGTAATAAGGTCAAACGCTTCGCTAAGCTTGATGGTCAGCTTGTCAACCTGCTGCCTTTGAACTCCATGCTGCTCTGATCCAGGTGCTGGGAAAAGCTGAATCCAATCCTGGGAATTTGGGAGACTAGGGAAGCGCTTTACTATTACTGTAAATTTGCTTATCCCTAATACTTATCTTTTACAAGTCAAGGAGGCAATGCTGAGATGCAGCATGCACACCTCCCTCCCCCACCTTTCCTGTATGATTGATAGGCAGACAGGAGGGTACAGGAAAATGATGAACAACCTAAACTCACCTGTCCCTGTGCCTCCGTTGCACCACTTCCAGGTTCCACTGATAGCTGCGAGAAAATTAATTTTCCACTGGAAACTGGGTACATACATACACAATAGGTAAGTTTTTTCACTTTTTTTTTATTTGGTGGGACTTCTCCTTTAAGCTTAGAAGGAAAATATTATTTTATAACTTTGCATAGAGCCCCCAGCTAAAAGACCGTATAGTTCTCATTACACATGAAATGAACACAGGACATTGATCAGATCTCTTTCCTTTTATTTTCTTTGATGAAATATAAAAGTGCAAGTTAAACTTTACACCACAATAAATATTCTAGGTTTTTGGTAACATCTACAGTCCAAATTGTGAGTAAATTCTAAGGGAACCCAACATACCCAATGATGGAAAACCAAGACACGTGAGGCTGCAGAATGCTCTGCCCCTTTATTGCTATTAGACGATGCCTCCGAGTATGTAACAATGGTGTGCTTCTTAGTGACTACCCTACAAGAGCAAATGTAATGTCACCCACAGCAATCTCTCACTACACTGACTAGTGGCCATAGCTCCATGCTGTGCACCTCAGTGTTGAATATTCTGAATACAGTGGGGGAAATAATAATTTGACACACTGCCAATTTTGCACGTTTTCCCACCTAAAAGAATGGAATGGTGTTTATTTGTTTTTATCGTAAGTGCATTTCACCTGTAAAACAGAATCTATAAAAAATCCAGAAAATCACATTGTATGATTTTTTAAATAAATAATTTGCATTTTATTGCAAGAAATAAGTATTTTATCACCTTCCAACCCGCAGGAATTCTGTCTTTTTGTTTCACAAACCCTTCTACTCTGCACTAGTTAACTGTATTAATTACACCTGTTTGAACTCATTACCTGTATAAAAAAAACAACATCTGTCCACACAATCAATCACACTCCAACCTCTTTGCCAGGGACAAAATTGTAGACATGCACAAGGCTGGGATGGGCTACAGGACAGTAGGCAAGCAGCTTGGGGAGAAGGCAAAAACTGTTGGTGCAATTACTATACCAAATAAAGCTCTGTTTTTCTATTGAATCAAATATTTAATGCAAAATAATTATTTATAAATCAAAGATTTTCTGTATTTTATAGACTTTGTTTTTCACAGGGGAAGCATACTTACGATAAAAATGACAGACCTCCCCATTCATTGTAGGTGGAAAAACTTGAAAAATTTACAGAGTATCCAATACTTATTTCCCCCACTGTATATTATAACACTATAACTGTTCTCATCACAGGCAAAGTCTAACAGAGGCACTACTGCTCACATATAACATCATGGTCCTTAATATGGCCATATTTTATCATGGCTACAAGGCTCACACTTGCACTCAAGTGTCGAGGTGGTGCTGAACCACAGCATACAGGCCTGCTTGCTGTCTTGACTGATTGACCTACAGGGCTCAGTGTCTTAAAGGGGTAGTGCGGCGCTAAACATTTATTCACAAAATAACACACATTACATAACACACATTACAAAGTTGTATAACTTTGTATGTGAATGGCCCCCTTCCCAGTGTTTCCCCCCCCCCCACCCACGCTAGACCCGGAAGTGTGGTGCATTATACTTACCGCATTCGTGTCGACCCTCATCCGCCATCTTGTGACAATGACGTCATCTTTGGGAGGCCGACCGGACCGCTCCAGCCATCCCCTCTCTGCCGCAGGGCAAGATGGACAGCTGGAGCGGTCCGGCCGGCCTCCCGAAGATGGCGTCATTGTCACAAGATGGCGGACGAGGGTCGACACGAATGCGGTAAGTATAATGCACCACACTTCCGGGTCTAGCGTGGGTGGGGGCCATTCACATACATAACACACATTACAAAGTTGTATAACTTTGTAATGTGTGTTATTTTGTGAATTAATGTTTAGCGCCGCACCACCCCTTTAAACAAACCAACTAGGGAGCTCTACAGCGCCTCTTTTACACTTTAAACAATCTGTTTGCGCTATATCATGCTTAAAGCTAAAGTTCTTGCACTGGATTAAAAAAAACTTCTCCATCTTCCTCTAGTAGCAGTGCCAACCTAAGATTTGTCTGGTATTGCAACTCAATTTTCTAATCCTGTAAACCCGTCTATATGCAGCTGTAAAACCACCCTTTGCAACTGGCCTTGGTACAGTATGAATTAAAGCTGTCAGATAAGACCTTCAATTATAACCATTTGGAAATCATTCTATAACACCCGATTTATTAAGCCTGAAACATATGGAAAATTCCTTTAAGTTAGCTTTCCAGATGTACAGCCATATAAAACAATTGATGGTACTAATGTTTATAAATAATTCTGCCCAAAGCATCTCAGTCCAGAAAAGTCACTGCCATAAACATGTCATCTAGAGATGAGCGAAACGGGTTCGGGTTTGAGTCGATCCGAACCCAAACGTTCAGTATTTGATTAGCTGGGGCAGATGAACTTGGATAAAGCTCTAAGGTTGTCTGGAAAACATGGATACAGCCAATAACTATATCCATGTTTTCCACATAGCCTTAGGGCTTTATCCAAGTTCAGCAGCCACCGCTAATCAAATGCCGAAAGTTCGGGTTCGGATGGACTCAAGCATGCTCAAGGTTCGCTCATCTCTAATGTCATCCAAACATCACATGACTGAGATGTCTCATGGCTTTAACTCTGTACATGTCTGACAATAATGTGGCATTGTGAGTAAATTGCACTGAAGAGCATTACAGAATACGTCTAACCCTTTTATTCTTATATCATGTAAAAGTTGTTATTGCAGCTCAGCTTCACTGAAGTGAATGGAGCCAAGGTAATTCTGGAGAACCCCTTAAACACTAAAGGTTTGTTTCACTAAAGGTTTGTTTCATATTGTAACCCTGAGAACCTTTAATTTCTCAGTATCATGTAGATCAGCGGATGTGGTGTCAATAAGAATATGATCCCTGTCTTCAGCATTATTAGGCCGCATTCACACGTTTGGTGGTTCTGCCATTACAGTGCGGCGCATATCTGTACATTTCCCAGCAGCATATCAGAGATGCTGCCATGTAAGGGACAGACTCCGGTAAAGGCCTTCCAAATCTGTGTTCCTTAGTGTTACAATACAGAACCATTTGGATATCGTGCTCTATATCTCTTCTATTATGTATTTCCTTTATGTATTTATAGTTTGTCAGTGTTCTGTATGGTCATGTATATCTAAAGATACTGACTATCAATGGATGATTCCTGACCTATTATGTCTATGGGCACCAGTAGATACTGCCATAAGAATTATCCTTGGGGCTAATAGCACTGATTTATACATCCACCCTTGTTCCCACCAAAATAATGCTACCAGAGCTATATGGCTGCAGTAACCCATCATGTCCCACTGTTATATAAAGTCTATGAGCACTAAAGCGACTCTATATCCACCAACCCAGGGTAAATACTTACCGGTCGTGTCTTTTAAAATGTGTCCCGTGCCTTGTTTAAAGCAAAAAAAAAAATTTTTAATTTGCAGCACTGCGTCCTACTGGTGTGACCTAGAGTGTCTGTGCCCCAGGTCTGCAACGCCTCTTCTTCTCCTCTTCGCCCTCCTCATCATTTCTATTTATTGCTCGTCTAAATAGTGCACCTGGGTTGCTATGGCACATGTGCACTGTTTAGACAGGTGATGAATAGAAATCCTGCCTTGGGGCATTCATAATGATGAGAAGGGTGGAGAGGAAGAAAGGAGAGGTGTCATAGACCTGGGGCACAGACACTCTAGGCCAGGGCCGTCTTACCCATTGGGCAGGGTAAGCGGCTGCCCGGGGGCCCTTGCGTCCTAGGGGGCCCCTGCCCTCTGGGACACACCTGTATTTTTTGCTTTATAAGACGCACTTATAAAACTAAGTGCGTCTTATAAAGCGAAGACTGCTTCCAAGCAGTGCTGAGCACCGCAAGGAAGCCGTCCCGCCCGCCCCCTGTATTGCCGCTCACTAAGCATATGCATAGTGAGCGGCCCTGAGCCACCCCCTCCGCCCGCCCCTTCTATCGCTTCTCAGCTGAGCCAATCAGAAGCCCAAGTGCAATGAGCAGCACTTTCCTGGGCTTCTGATCGGCTCAGCTAAGTGGCGATAGAAGGGGCCGGCAGTCCAGGAACTCACCCGTCCGCCGACCCCAGCAGCTCCTCTCCCGGCAGCGCGCACTTCCGACATCCTCCGGCACAGGCAGCGGGGTACAGAGACGCTGCCTGTGTCCTGGATGTGTCGTGCAGCCGGACGCTTCCGGCACAGGCAGTCTCTCTGTACCCCGCTGCCTGTGCCCGGAGGATGACGGGAGTGCGCGCTGCCGGGAGACATCAGCTGCTGGGGCCGGCGGACGGGTGAGTAACTGGTTTGTTGTTTTGGGGGTCACTGGCTACTATGGGGGTCACTGGCTACTATGGGGGGCAGGCACTGCCTACTATGGGGGGCACTGGCTACTATAGGGGTACTGGCTACTATGGGGGGCACTGGCTACTATAGGGGTACTGGCTACTATGGGGGGCACTGGCTACTATGGGGGGCACTGGCTACTATGGGGGGCACTGGCTACTATGGGGGGCACTGGCTACTATGGGGGGCACTGGCTACTATGGGGGGCACTATATGGGGGAATTGGCTACTATGGGGTGCACTATATGCAAAGATGGGGGAGATTTGATGGCGGCGGTTGGGGGGGGGCCCAATTCGCACCTCTGCCCAGGGGCCCATAATGCTGTTAAGACGGCCCTGCTCTAGGCCATGCCAGTATGACAGTGCTGCAAATTTAAAAGATCATTTGTTTGTGCTCTAACCAAGGCACAAACAAGGCACATTAAAAAAAGACACAACTGGTAAGTATTTACTCTCATCAAACAGATGGTACCAGCGGTTTGGTGGGGTGGGTTGGTGGATACAGAGTCGCTCTTATATACTGCGAAAGATAAATGTATTGTGCATAAACATTTAGATATTCATCACTCAGATCCTGTCTAATATAGTTCACAATGATAATAAGGGGGTTCTCCACTACTGCCACTTTGGCGATATAGCCATTGTATATTAAAGAGTCTTCCATGTGTATGTCAAGAGTAGAGTCCTAGTGCCTATGCACGTATGCATATTCCCTCAGTGGACACATCCAGTGGAGGACCCTTTTATGTTATATCCTCACTATCATGACATCCAGAATACTACATTTAAGAAAAAACACATTTATAAAGAGATTCACCTAAAAGTATAACTTAAAACTTCCCAACAACTTTCTCCATTAAGGTTCCCTTCACCTTAAAAAATATAACTTAAAAAAAAAAAAAAAAATCTCACATCTGTAGCACAGATAGAATGAATATTTCACACACATCAAGTGCCCAGCAAATGGACAACAATGGAAATATCCCTGAATTTGAACAAAAAGTACATTTTCAAGTACGTACAGAAGCAAAAGTGCTACAACGTTATTGTATTGCCTTTACTACCCGTCAGGGCCAGTTCCTTTGACTAATGTATTTCATCTATTCAATGCAAAGGACAAACAATAGGGGGTGCTACCACACACATCCCCCCCCCACTGCCCAACTGAAGCTGCTATTGTTGCAGCCATCTTATTTTATTGTAAAATGTTGACTAAAGTCCATAGATCTATAAAAGGTGGGGATGTCTTTTTACCTAATGATAAAGGTTTGAGCCCCAGCTCCACATGTTACATTTAATAGAATGTTCTAAAAATCCTATTGAAGTATGTAAGAAGCCTTATTCCTCCCGTCTTACCACCTGATCTACATCCCTTAAAAAAAACAAAAAACAAAAACAAAACCCACAGCCTAAGATGCCTATGTTCCCCATAGTCAGTATGGCAGAGCAGACGCTGCACAGGACTAGGTCAGGTACATCACTGGGTGTTATGTGTACTTTTCACCGACAGGCCTGACCGCAGCAGTTCAGCTTACACAGCTCAGTGTTAAGCAGGATGGCTGCCGTGGGTACCCAGAACCACCCTGTATTTCTTAGATAATATAGTAGCCTAATGTGTGAACCAGGAACATTTACTAGTATAATACAGCATAGGGAACATAACATATAACTAAAACAGTCAAAACTGAATAAAAACGCCATGGGTGATGCAAGTTGAACTGCTGTGTCAACTCTGATTGACACAAGGGTTAAACGGACATGCTATACAGGTCACTACAGTCCCTAGGACAGTCTGCCACTGCAGCAATGACTTTAGATCATTGTCTTCCAGATTTAAAAGGTTGTGAATTCTTCTTCTGTCCGGCTCTGATGCGATTGTGAATAGTCCTAATTCTCTGGCACGGGCGGCACTCTGAGGAAACTCTTAGATCCATCTCACCATCCACATCTGCCATTTCCTTCCCCTGCTGTGTGGTAAAGTGCAGAAAGCTGTGTGGCATGTAAGAGTCCCGTCCTTCTCTCTGTCACTGAGGGACCACTTCCCTGAGAGAGGCCAAGGCTGCGTGGATGCGAACATGTAGTCTGTTCTCAAAGTCATAGCCAGTGTATTCCTCCTAGATACAAAAGTGAGGGGGAAAAAAAAGTCAAGGCAACGAACGGAAGATATTACCATGATACCCAATTGATATTACAAAGCCAAGAATAATCTAACTGTACCTTTGCTTGAAACAGTAATGCTTTCCCCTTTCCAATGGTCTGTAAAAAAAAATTTAACCATTAACTTTCTGCAATACAAAGATCAGGACTCACATTTAAAGGGCATTACAGGGCCTGGACCTTTTTATTATTAGCCTTCAATGTCTGATCTATGGGGTCTACATTTGGCCATACCCACCGATCACCTGTCAGTCAGAGCCATGGTTCCCATTGTGTAGTGGCCATATTGGGTTACACAGCATTGAAATAAATGAGAGATACACTACAGCAACCCAACATGGCCAGTATACAGTGTAGAGTGTTAAAAAATTACCAATTTTTCTACCTTTTTTATTGTACTCATTGAGGCTGGGTTCACACAACATATATTTCAGTCAGTATTGTGGTCCTCATATTGCAACCAAAACCAGGAGTGGATTAAATACACAGAAAGGATCTGTCCACACAATGTTGAAATTGAGTGGATGGCCGCCATTTAATGGCAAATATTTGCTGTTATTTTAAAACAAAGGCTGTTATATTGAAATAATGGCAGTTATTTACTGTTATATGGCGGCCATCCACTCAATTTCACCATTGTGTGGACAGAGCCTTTCTGTGTTTTTAATCCACTCCTGGTTTTGGTTGCAATATATGAGGACCACAATACTGACTGAAATATACATAGTGTGAACCCAGCCTTAAAGTGGATATGAGCGAGTACCTCTGGATTGTCCAGCAAGAGGCAGCCTAGTTCATAGCAAGCATACGGCTGGATGTAGAGGTTCTGCTGCCGTCCCTGCTCGTCCTTCACTGCACGCTGGAAGAACTAAAAAAAAAAAAAAAAGAATATTCAGATGATGCGTGACAGGCAGGATGTTATTCATCTGTACATATATAACAATGAACATTAACGCCTTAGTGGTTGGCCACCTTTGTTGATATAATGATGCTTTGGTGTGGCTGAAGAGTATAATTATCTATTTTTACTTATTATAGAGCAAAACACTTTGTCAGGTCTTTTTTCGATCTAGTTTTGCTTCTATGGCCTCTACAGCCTCCATTGCCTAGAAATGAGTTGTAATAGAAGTGAGGAACCGCAGTGTGGGAGCCAGGAAAGGTAAGTCCAGCCTATTCACATTATGGTGGAGAAGCAAACTACCATGTGGGCAATAATGGGGGAGTAATTACTATGTGGTGCGGTAATTAACAACTGTATGGGGCATTATTGAGGTGGCTGACTACTAGATGGGGCACTATTGAGTGGGGCTGACTACTATATAAGGCACTATTTGGGGGGCTGACTACTATATAGGGCACTATTGAGGGGCTGACTACTAGATGGGGCACTATTGAGTGGGGCTGACTACTATATAAGGCACTATTTGGGGGGCTGACTACTATATGGGGCACTATTGAGGGGCTGACTACTTTATGTGACACTAATATGGAATTTTCTACTAGGTGGGGGAAATAATGGGGTAACTACTGTGTGAAGGCAACTATTTTATGGGGAAGTATTAGGGGGTACTTATAATACCACATTGGCATGTATATAGGTAAGAGGTTTGCAGCGCCTAGGGTGAACTATTGATATGACATGAATGCAAGTTCTGCGGACAGCACAGGCCCATGGTACAGTTAATTTGTCACTGGCGTCAACATCACTACATCACCAGGGGGTTACTAGCAGATTCATGAAATTAGGATATGAAAAAGTCCACCAGACCTTTGTTAAGCATCAGCAGCAGACTGTATATAAGCACTGCCATTACTAATATTACACAATGTATAGTAAATACTGCAATATGTTTAAGTGACCAGAAAGCAAAAGCAATAGTGTTCTATGTCTGAAAGCAGGGCGCCTGATGTCTCACCTGAACAGCATCTTCAGCATTGCCCAGACATTTATGGATAGCACCAAGTAGTAAATTCCTCAGTCCAACTACAGATGGATCTACAACTTCATGGCAAGCTTCAGTCAATAGGAAAGAGAAAACAGACAGCAGGAACAATAAGAACACATGATCTTTTGTTTGATTGGTATGTAATAAAGTGCAAGGCAAACATTAATAACATTACAACTAGTGTTGTGTGAGCACTAAAATGCTTGAGTGCTTGTTACACGAGTCGAGAATTTCTCAAACATGGAGTGCTTGACTCGAGTAACCAACCCCATTGAAATCAATGGGAGACTCATGCACTTAACCAGGTTAAATTTTATAAATTAGGAAACAAAAATTATAATCAGTCACAATATATTCAGTGTTATCAGTAACATTACTCTGAAATAGAAAAATTACATTTCCTAATATGAAGAAGTGATAAAACCACAGATTACCTTGTTAACTACTTGTACAAGCAATATAACAGCCGGTCTAAAGATGGTGCAATAAAGTCATCAGGAGCAATAATCTGCTTAGCTGTAACCAGTGTCTTATAATCATCTGTCATTATTGTATATTATTCCACATCAGGTGATCACAAGCGCATAGCAGGTAATAGCTCCTATTGCTTATCATACCACAAATAATAGTGATGACAGCATAGACCTGTGGCCACTTGCACACACTACCCCTCAGCTGACAGTGTGAAAGGGATGTCTGCTTTTGTGCCAACCCCCAACCAAGCAACACTTAAAAATGTACGAAAATTATACAACAAAAACATGGATTATGACGTTAAATTGGTGTGTACAATTACCTTGACTCATGTGCTGGAGGTTGGACAGGGAACAATTGGGTAGAGCTTTCCACAAGTACAGGACCTCGATGGCCGCCAGAACACACAGATGTTTGGTTGGTTTTTGTTTTCTGAACCGATCCCCCTGTTATTGACATACAAAAATGAACATACAAGAAAATCGAGGGCATATTTACCCCCCGTAACACTAACGTAGACCCCTGTATCACGCCTTTATGATGCTGGACATCACCCCATTCTACCATCACGTTCTCAGTCTGTAGTTTGTCACGTCCATCCAGTCTTTATACCAGAACATTGTGACTGTCACAGACCACAAAGAGTTACACCCAGGCTACACAGTAACGCAATGTCACACAATGTCTGGCACACATCAGAAGTCACTCAGCATAAGGTGTGATACACGTCGTGAGAAGGCCACCACTATGGCTCAGCAGGATTAGATCCACTGACTTCTATGGTGCACAATCACATCAAGCGGTTAATTTTTTGGCAGCAATTATATTCTCATGTCAATTTTATTCATTTACACAACTGTGACTCTCATGCTGAACATCACCATGTGGTAAAAGCAACCATGTGTCCCTAGCCATCCTGTGAAGGGTGTGACCTTGTGATGATAAACATTACATTCCTATATAGTCACTGCTTTCTTCCCATCACATCGCTATCCTTAACCAATAATACACTAACCTTTTTCACTGAAAACTGCTCAATCTGGTTGTTTTTCCTCTTGAAAAGTTTCTGGACGTCTCTAAATACTTCTTGGGCACCATCGACGTCTCCAGTGGCACCTTGACAGACTGAAATTGGAATAACAAAGTTGTTTTAAGTGTCCCGGGGGGGGGGGGGTAAATACCAAGGCCCCAACCACTCTAATCTTTTTGCATGTCACAGGAGCACTTGACTAACAATAAAGAGAAAATGTGGTACTGACCAGTGATCATAATACATGGTAAGTATGATGATACTGAAGAGTCATTAAGCCCCTTTAACCGAAAAGGATTTTTTTTTTTTTTTTTTACAAATTTTACATTTTCATACTAGAAATGTTAATCAACTATCATGGACATAGAATCCTGTTCAATGTTATTACAGTGCCAAGTCTATGTCCTTTGGGTCCTAGACTCAATAAAATTATTTATGGAACTGGGTAGACTTCTTAACACCCCTTGTTTCCACAGTAGAGGGGTTAAGCGTTTTATTCTAGTGATTTAATATTGCGTTTACACACACAGATTTTTGAAGCCAAAGCCAAGAATGGATTTGAAAGGCGGAGAAATCAGTATTTTTTTTCTTTATGACCTGTTCCCTGTTTATAATCTGTTCCTGGCTTTGGCTTCAATAATCTGTCAGATAATCTGTGTGAGTAAATACACCATAAATACATCTCAGCACCAGAGCTAAACAGATTAAACCTGACGTGTCTCACCTGCAGTAAGATAGGCATAGTAACACTGCGACCACCTTGATTCATTTTTTAACCTTTCAAAGGATCGGAAGGCATCCTTAAAGTTCATTTCTATCATGCTGCACCAACCTAAGAAACAAAAAATGATAACATTATAACATTAAACATCATTAAAACAAAATCGGTTCCCTTTTAGGTCCTATGAAACACACAATTGAGGTCTGGTCCAAAGCGTGTTCACGCTTCCCTTTACACTCCACTCCCTCCCCACTTGCTCCTATTATCTATACTAGCTTGTTATCTGACGGTTGTTCCTACGAGTCCATTGCTCCATGGCAGGAAGCAGGCCTTTTTCACTTTGCTGACATAGTGGACCCGTTTTCTAGACGGGTCATCCCCTTTTCACTGTTGAGGGAGAGAAAAAGTCTTCCACGGTCTGCAGCAGTATATCATGAAGCACTCTCTTACGCAGCAGCAGTAATGACGGATTATGCCCCCTTCCCCAAACCCACACCTTTTGAGAGGCTTTGTAAATTTCGTCCTTCCACCAGGGGTCTAATCTCTACTATTTACTCTATACTCAATTCGCCTCCTGAAGGCCAAGATGTCTCACATGCCTATATGGCAAAATGGGAGGCTTATTTGGGGAGGAAGCTCCCACAACCGATATGGCAACGGATTTGGTCACAGGCGGTCAAATCATCTGCGTGTGTTTCTTTTAAAGAAAACCAGTACAAAATATTATTCTTTTGGTACCACACCCCTGACCTTCTCCATCGCCTCTACCCGGACGCTCCATCGGTTTGTTGGAGATGCTCGACAGGGGTGGGGACCCTCCAACACATTTTTTGGGACTGTCCTAAGCTTCGACCATACTGGAGGGGAATACAGGGCCTGTTGGCGGTAGTGTTGGGAACAGTAGTGCCTTTGGACCCGATGACATATATTCTGAATCTTCCACCTAAAACCCTGTCGAAGCCTTCAGCCAGACTACTCCTCCACGTGTTAACCGCAGCCAAGTGTCTCCTTGCTAAATACTGGAAGCAAACTTTAATCCCATCAGCACTTGAATTAGTCAATCGCATTCAGGAAGTGAGACGACTAGAATTTATGACTGCAGCACAAGAACACCGTATAGAGAAATGCGAGCAAATATGGACACTATGGGATGTTTATTATGATCTGTTGCACCGAACGTGAATCTGTGAGAGTACTCTGCCTTTATGATTAGGTTGTTTTCCCTTTTCCCTGCCTCCCCGCTTTGTCTCTTGTGATGTCTCTGTCTTGTCCTTGTCTTGTCTCCCCCCAGTTATTTGGCTATAGTTAGCCCTATATTGCAGTTCAGTTTAATAGCTTACTTGATTAGATTGTTTGATTGATGTAAGTGGGTCGGCTGTTCCCTGTCCGTGTTGGAGGGCTGGCCCTAAATGTTCTTTTACATACTTCTCTGCTCGGCCATGTGGCCCATTGTTATGACTGTTTCTACTGAATGTTTGACATATTCTGCCTATTTTTTTTTTTCTTATACTGTTAAAAATGAAAAAGCTCTTGAAAATAAACAATTTATAAAAAAAAACAAAATCGGTCAGGACCTCAAGAGGGTGCATCATCCTCGAGTATAGAATCTCTTGCAGGCCGCCTATATACGAGACCATACCAGGTGCAATTTCATGTGACAGACAAACAACTGTAACTGAAGATGTCTGATGATCTTCAGCGCTTGCTGTCACACAATCATGTGATCCCTTTCTTACCTCAAGGAAAATGGAAGGATCTTATCACTAAACTACAGAGGCTGCCAGCAGTGATTGGGGTCAGAAACTGAATATTGTGGGGTGGGGGCTAGCATATACGTCAGACCGGCTGTTATCCAAACACTGACCACTGAGCCTCAGAATAGACGGACACTTCCTGGCCTGCTGAGATTAGTTACATTCATTACAGCAGTCTCCTTGTTATCATCATAGACAGAATTACAACGAAAGGTACTACTAAAGCTGGAGTCAGGTAACACAGGATCCGGCATCACAATAGGCTGTGGTATATCGACAGGAGCTTGAAGACCCCCTTTACCTCTTTAAAGTGTACCTGTCATCATAGAAAACTGCTGAAGCATCTAGGATGTAATTACACATCATTGGAATAAAAGAAAATTCTGCACAGAATATTGGTGAGTGCCGCATCCTTTATGGCTATTTTATTAAAACAAAACGTTTGACATGTTCAGAGAGATGTCAAAAATTGTGATCAGCCTGGATCTGAGTGTTTAAGACCAGTAGTGATCATGAGAATGAGCCGAGAGAAGACCGCACTAAGTGTGATCCTCTCCTGGCTCCGTGTCACGTGATGAGTCGGGCTGCTAATGTAAGTCTATAAAACAAGGTATCTGATCGCACTCAGAGCGCGATCAGATACCTTGTTTTATATTGTTACCATTGCAAGCTACATGCAGGTAGTAGCTCTACACTGATACGCAGCCCCAAACAGAGTGGACAGCGCTATATAGTGCATCATAATGTACTTTAGATGCTAATGTAAGTCTATGAAGACTCTTTTCACTGACAAAGAGCAGAAAGCAGACCTCTGAAGCGCGGTCCTCTCCCCGCTCGCTCTCACGATCAGTATGGGCCTGAACACTCAGACCGGGACTGATCAGAACTTTTGACATGTATCTATGACATGCCAATTTTTTATGACAACAGGTACAGTTTAAGGTTGGCTACTTATGCCTGACATGCTCCAATGCTTAGCAGTATACAGAGGTCGGAGTTTTCAGATGCTGGGAGTTAACTACCAAGTGGCTGGCTTCAGAGAAGTTGCCAACTCTGTCACTTTCATGAAGTTCACTCAACACTACCTGCGGCCCTTCGGCTACACCCCTGACAATAGGTGATGTCCTAGCTCAGCTCCCTCCAATCCTCGCACAATGTCCTCTGCACAGGACACAGAGCATGCCCAGATTAAGATCCCATACAAGTCAATGAGTAAACCCCAGACTACAGGTTAATATGGCACATGTGACCGCTGTAAAGCATATCTGAATTCTGTCAACAGCAGTTCAGGCAATTGAAAGAGTGAGAAAACCATAAACCACCTGTAGAGGTGTCGAAGAGGCAAGGATATGTGGAGGAGTCAAAAAACACCATTGAATCTGTTACTAGCACTTCTTTTACTTTAAAAAGTCCCCCTCCTCTTAGGACCTTACATCCAATAGTTTTGTTCTCCTTCTAGTTATTCTGTTTCTCTGTGGAGTCTATGGGGGTGATTTATCAAACATGGTGTAAAGTGAAACTGGCCCAGTTGCCCCTAGCAACCAATCAGATTCCACCTTTCATTTTCCAAAGAGTCTGTAGGAATGAAAGGTGGAATCTGATTGGTTGCTAGGGGCAACTGAGCCAGTTTCACTTTACACCATGTTTGATTAATCTCCCCCTATGAGTCGCCTTATGCTGGTGTTGTGGATTTTGCTATAGCGGTCTATAGTTTTGTTGAAGATGTCTAACACTTACCAATCTCATATAGGCAAACGTGCTGGATCTCTCTCTGCTCTGTTGCAAGCTCCAGAGCGGTGTGGAAGGAGGTCAAGGCACTGTTTATTTGACACTGGAACAGAAGCAGAACATTAAGTAGAGATGACAAATCTAATATGACACCACAATCAGCTATACACATGTCACCATTAAAATTGTGAATGTCATGTAATAAATAATAGTCTATGCAGTATTAGCAATGTTTCACCGAGTGGTCAGATATACGTTTTACGCAGAAACATTCTACAAGGTTATAGACAATAGATAGCCGTGAGGTGAATGATCCTTTGAGTGAGAGCTCCTACCCCATGACTCCCCCATTAATTCAGCTCCATTATTTTTATCAAGACAAAGTACTAAATTAGGCCCCGTTCCCACTGAGCAAAGCTAGCGGAATTCCGCGACGGAATTGTCCGCCGCGGAATGCCGTTAGCCTCCCGCTCATAATGGGACTCTATGGGAGGCGCGCGCTGCTGCTCTATACGCGCTGAAGAATGAACATGTTCATTCTTCAGCGCGGACAGGGCAGGAGCGCGCGCCTCCCATAGAGTCCCATTATGAGCGGGAGGCTAACGGCATTCCGCGGCGGACAATTCCGTCGCGGAATTCCGCTAGCTTTGCTCAGTGGGAACGGGGCCTTAATGTGTAGTATGAGCTCCTTACTTTTATAGAATAAAGAGTGTTGTTGTTTTTTTTTTTATTCAAATCAGATGAGAACAAAAGATGGAATAGGCATGAGAAGTTGAAGAGTTACCTGTTATTGTAATCTATGAGACAAAGCCATTTATATTTTTGGCTTCCCCCATCATAGTATTAAATTTACTTCTGGATGTTATTCCAAGTAAATAAATAGGTACATTCTATTAAAGTATAGCATGGAGGCTGCATGTCCAAAGAGTGGTTGTTTATTCACACCAGAATCAATGCTTTATTGATGCTTGTATCAAGCATGGTTGTAGTGCTCTCACAGTGTCAGCAAAAATTACATATACAAGAGTAAAAGGGATCACAAAGCCATATACAACTTGTATATAAAAAGATGTGAAAGGAACCCCCTCACCACTATAGGCAGCCTATGGGCATCTGCTGTTGAAAGGTAGATGTAAGGCGGGCAGCATAACTATAAAATCTAGGCCAGTACAATTAATATACCTTGAGTGGTTGGGTACATGGGTACTGGCTAATAACCGCTGAAATTAGTGCTGCTAGCCCTTTAAGAAACGTGAGTCTGAACCTGCGCACCAATCTTGGCATACAGTAGCAGTGTGATCCCAGGGCACATTGGTGAACAGGAGAAGAACACCGTATCCCACACAAGATAAGCCTGTGGATTGCCATGCCTGTTGTTACATTACATGAGTCATATACACTGATTTTCTAGCTGCTCTGAATGATACAGTATGATTAATGGAATTTAAGAGGAAACATAAATGACTTGTCTCGAGCACAAAATGTACTTTATCCGTTCTCTGAACCACCTACGATCACAGAGTCACAATAACAAAGTGAAGTATCCAATTATTCTAAGTGGCCAGCCCTATTAGTGGCGGATTTATAAGGTACCTGACTCATGGAACGTATGGAGAAAGCTAGAGACATATGCTAAGTGACTGTGTTCTCACTGTTCTCACTCATCAATACCCTGTGACTGCTTTATCACGCACATATGATATGATATGTATAGGAATAAGGATAAATACTTTTCATAGGAAAAAAAAAGTCAAAAGAAATGTGTCAGGCGCCGGAGATTCCCGGAATGACTGTGTCATGGTGACTTATAAGAAAGGGTGAAAGGAGGAAGAATACCTCTAGTCGCTGGACTCTTCCTTTAAAGAACATGAATAGAGAGGAGTTTGGATATGCAGATTCCTTCTTGTGAAGAATCTCCTTTGCCTCCTTTAGTCCTGCTTGATTATCACTTCCATCCAGTGCAAAAAAAGGGCGGACTACCGTATGGTACCACAACAAGGCTAGCCTGTATAGAAATGGAAGACTTCTGCATGTTATAGTGATACAGGATAAGCATACTGAGATACATACAGAAGATACTAAGAATGAGGATGTGAGAACAGAAGTGAAAAAAACTCTGACCAAACTGGAAAAGCTGACATGGGTTAGAAGCAATGATCCGTGCATTGCCCTGCAGCTTATAATAGAGAAAGCACGTAATACTGACACCAAACTACCCATAGTGACCCCATCTCAGCTAAACACATACAACAGAAGTGGACGATCAGGGGATTATCAGCCATGGCTGACACTAGCATTTCTACAATACATGGTAAAAAAGAGAATTTTTAACACATGATAAATGGTCATTTTGTCACCCATCACATTTCATGATTGTGGATTTTTTTTTAAGTAATTGTGTGGGATTAGAGAATTTTTTTTTAATTTAATTTTGAAACAGAAGCCCTAGGATCGCACTTGGTACTGCATGCAGAGCATGCTCACGGATACAATGAGGTTTCTGGAAAATAAACCCAACTCTTAGTATGACATAATGCACTTTGATTCAATGGAATAACCGATGGCAGGAAAGGTCATGTTTGTTATCGGGTTTTCAGCAATATGTATTCTGTGGAAACCCTTTCAGCGTAAATGCTTTCTGTGCATTCTTAAAGGTTATACATACTTTTGCAGCAACCTTTTTACTTCTTGGAATAGTCAATACTCTGCAAATAGTCTTCATAAAGACTACTGTGCCTACTGTGTTTTGTATCCAGCTCCAATGCAACGCGTCTCCATATTACTGACTGCAAGCATAGCCACCATGTTTAGACACGATGGATTATCACTGTACATTCTACACAGTACATGCGGATGATGTTTTGGAAACCCATCCATGTGTAACTTAAAAACAGTGAATTTCACTATCAGCAAAATAGACTATGTGCAAATGCACAACCAGTGCACATGAATTGTAATAATACTCACCGAATTACTGTCGACCCCGACTGCCATCTTGGGACAATGACGTAAAGATTATGTAATTGTCCCTAGATGGGGTCCGGGGTCGACAGTAATTCGGTAAATATAATGCACCACACTTCAGGGGGTGGGGGGAACACAGGGAAGGGGGCCATTCACTTAAATAAACACACATTGCAAAGTTGTATAACTTTGTAATGTGTGTTATTTAGTGAATAAATGTTAAACGCACTACCCCTTTAATACTGTCTGTAAAACCAAATTCAGCATGGTATAGGACAATTAACAGATTTTTTTATTGAGTGTGTTAAAACAAACAACTGCTTGGTCTGTTATGACCCTCATAGGAGTTTTATAGGACAGACTCTGTACTGTTAGCTTGGTAGCAGTCTAACACCCTGGTTCTAGTATTGTTTCACCTGCCTCAAGTATTTTCACTAACTAGTACCTTTCCTGTAAACTAATAAACATATTTTTGTTTACCCTACGTGTTTCTGCTGAACAGTTTCATCAGGGGTATAAACTGTCATGGTCTGGTTCTGGCACAATCTATTGTTTCCTATTGGCATGGTAGTAAGGCAGCCATCTGTGCATGGAACCACAGGTAAAAAGTTGGTACTTTTTGCTATAAAATGTAACACAATATTGCGGCAACTTACCAGACTCAAAGAAGGATCCTAGGAATATGAGTTTAGGATAAATATACAGTACCCATCTATAAATAAGATCAGTCATACATCAATGCTATCCCTGTGATCTTATTTCTGGTACACGTTGACTCTTTATATAATCTACTAAACAAGACATCGGAGTCCCACGTTAGCTTTATATCTGCATTGTTACCCTTTTGTCTCTTTCTCATAAAGGTTACTTACTGTTTATACTATATCAACTATGAAAGTGTTGCAATATAGCTACTCACGTAGCTAAAGGGGCCTTCATGTCCTTACTTTCACTTGCATACATCAGTGAAGATAGCCCCTGCAGACGGTCTCCTGGAAACCCCAGCAAGTTGATGATTTTGAGCAGGTTTGGGGGCACCATGGATATGCAAAGGTGAAAAAGTCCGTAGCCAAAGCTCACAGCACCTTTCAGTCTGTTCAGAGCATCCTCCGTGACACCCTCAACGGCAATGTGATTATCATTGGCGGCGTCAGAGGGAGAGGATTCCTGAGATAGCTTCTTCTGATACATTTCCTGAAGGGTGTTAATGTCCACATAGCATTTGTTGTAAATTTTCCAAGCTTTTCGCAGGATCCAGCCGCCTTTGATGTACGCTGGTGGAGAACAACAGAAAACAGGGAAGATCATACAAGTAAAACCATAGGGGTTTACAGTGTGGATCTCCATCATTTTACATGGTCACATCTACATATGATAACAACTTCACAGCTAAGTCTCGTGATAAATTTTATTGTGTTTTAGTCGAGAGAAGCGTTCACAACTGAGCTATTGCTGCAAACACTGTGTTTCAATATGCAATATGGAAGATTTACTGACAGGTCAATCACCACTGTCTGGGCGGGAGAGAGGCAGCAGCATTGTGACTGACCACTCTGGCCATGACTGGAAAATAAAGTCACTGCCGCACTGTATAAACGCTAACTTCTGCCGGATCGCAGAACGTTCAAGAGAGGAGAAAAGTATGAGAAGTCTCCTGACCTGCAGGTCCCTGGGTCAGTATGTGAGGCCCCAAGGACCTGTGAGGTTCTCATCAAACAAGTTACTAGTAGAAGATCTAAATCAGGGGCTATGTGCACTGTAAATTAGGCTGGGTTCACACTATGTTTTTGCAATCAGTTTTTTTTTTCCCTCTTATGAAAAAAAAAAATAGAAAAAAGTAAGGATGGATGGAAAAACGTGCATTTTTATCCATTATCCATTTTGATCCTTTTTTCCATTGACTTCCCTTATAAGGCTATGTTCACACAACGTAAGTTCTGTTCCGCTGTGGTTGCAACGGCCGTGATTAGTGCAGAACTTACGCTGTGCTAAAGGGTGAGGGAATCCCGGCCGGAGTGTATACACATAGCATACACTCTGGCTGGGATCCCTAGCGGCGCTGCAAGAAACTGATATGTCATGACAAAACCCTTTCAGTGCACACAATGGAGTGTGCGGCTCCGGCTGCACGCTCCATTGTGTGCAGCGAGGAATTCGGATGGGGGCACGCACGGATGCGCCAGCATCTGAATTCAGCGGTGCTAAAGATCATCCGGCCCCTACTGCAGTACCAGTCGGGATGATCTTTTCTGAGACCAGCTGTTTTCTGAGACTGGCAACGGTCTCTTACAAGGTCTGAACATAGCCTCAGGGTGCATTCACACGTACAGGATCTGCAGTAGATTTGATAGTATAGATTTGATGCTGTGCAGCGGATCTGCAACATAAAATCCGCTGCGATACAGTGTGTGTGAAACTATCCTAAAAAAAAAAAAAAAAACCCACAACAGATCAAAACAGATTAATTTTTTTTAATGTACACAAAATTGTAGTCAACCTCATTTTTGTGTACGTTAAAAAAACGGATCCGTTTTTTTAAATAATGGAAGTCAATGGAAAAACGGATCAAAACGGATGCACACAAATTAATACATTTTTCCAACAGTTTTTTTCATCCGCTTTTTGAAAAAATGGATTGCAAAAACGTAGTGTGAACCCAGCCATACCTGCCAATTTCCTATAGAGGTCAATACATCTTAATAAACAAAAAATGGCTGTTTATAGGACTTTATGACTCAAAAAAGACTGTGTGAGCAAAGTTTAGAAGTAGATAGTAAGCCCTCACAGGCACAGATATGTGTAGAGCTCATGGGGTTGTAGAACTACATCTCTCAGCCTGATCAGCCAACCATATAATGAAAATCAATGACCAAAAGTTATCAAAGCGTGTCAAATAGAAACTGGTGTAAACTGCCCATAGCAACCAATCACAGCTCAGCTTTAAATTTACCAGAGCTGAGCGCTGAGCTGTGATTGGTTGCTGTGGGCCATTTACACTAGTTTCTTTATAACACACTTTGATAAATCTTGGTCAATGTTTTTAAATGATCTGCACAGTGTATTGTGTGTATAACTGGGGATTGCTGATGTAGGACAATGTATACAGGGGTGTAACCAGGGGCAGAGTGCCAAGGCATTTGGCCTTGCCCAGGGTATCTAGATACAGGGCATACAGGTGAAGGAAAGCATGGCCTCAGCTCTGCGGCATGTACATATCTATATTAAATGTATGTAAATGGCAGATAAAGAGTGTAATGCAGTGTCATAATGCTGTAGAGTGCACCTCTCATATCTAATTCATCACTCCTCAGGCGCTTCCCTACCATGGAAGCAGTCCCATTGTATTTCTGCAGATGGATGTGAACTGCTAACCTCTGCTACTAGCCGGAAAGACAGCAGGACAAAAGAGCCGCTTCAAGACCGAATAGAAGGCAGAATTTGCCAATTACAGCTGAAGAATCTTGGCGAATCTTTGTATTTTTTATTCCAGGCTTTTATTTCATATCACTCCTGAATTTATTCCTAAAGTTATATTCAGCCTTAAAGGGGGACTTAAACATTTGTAAGCCTTTCATGTTTTTTTCTTTATTCTGCATGAATTATATAAAATATGTATTTTCTGCACAAATTTGACCTCAAGTCCTAAAAATAGATGTAAGCCAATCTAAACAATTGAGCAAAATATTAGACTTTGTCATTTATTTGTTGAGAAAAATTATCCAATATCACATATCTGTGAGTGGCAAAAGTATGTGAACCTTTAAGGTCCGCAGATCATTTAAAGCGAATGTACCATCAGGTACTTCCCTATGGGTATTATACCTTAACTGATCAGTGCTGGCGCAGGGATGACGGTGGCGTGGTCTTTTTCTGGAACACTGGCCCGCCCTGGAGCACTGGAGGCCACCGCCACTCAGTAAGATGAAACCCCCTCCCCTCTGTGACGTGGCTCCATTGATTCTAATGGAGCCGCTTCACAGAGGGGAGATTGTCACACTGTCAGGCTGCCGGGCCTGCCTCCAGTGCCCGGAGATGGCAAGGTGCTCCTGAAAAGACACTGTGCGCGGGAACTGGGTGGCCAGCCCTGATCCATTAAGGTATAATACCCAAAGTAATGTACCTGGTGGTACATTCGCTTTAAAGGTGTTTTCAATCAATAAGATGACAATAAGATTTAAAAACAGGGATCTATCAGTTTGATCTTTACAGTACTATTGTGGAAGTGCATCATGGCAGGAAAGAAGAGAGAGTAATCCTCCGTACCGTACACTTAAAGGAGAAGTCCAGCAAAATCTTTATTAAAGTATTGTACTGCCCCCCCAAAAGTTATACAAATCCCTAATATTCACTTATTACGGGAAATGGGCATAAAGTGTTTTTTCCCTACACTTACTACTATATCAAGGCTTCACTTCCTGGATAACATGGTGATGTCACGACCCGACTCCCAGAGCTGTGCAGGCTGTGGCTGCTGGAGAGGATGATGGCAGGGGGACACTGAGGGACACAGGGCACTGGAGGGACACTGAGCATCCCTCTTCCATCATCCTCTCCAGCAGCCACAGCCAGCACAGCTCTGGGAGTCGGGTCGTGACATCACCATGTTATCCAGGAAGTGAAGCCTTGATATAGTAGTAAGTGTAGGGAAAAAAGCATTTTATAAGCATTTCCCGTAATAAGTGTATATCGATGATTTGTTTAACTTTTGGGGGCAGTACAATACTTTAATAAAAATTTTTGCTGGATTTCTTTAATACTCACGACTGACATCAGTATAAAGTGGGGACCTTAAGTGGTATGGAATCATTGGACTCAATAAATAAATTACCAAGTCTGATGGGATATAATAGAAGTACACCCCTCAGATGAACAGGAATATGAACAAGGGTAATTTAACAATTAAAGGGAAACTAACAGCAGGTTAGAAGACTCTGCTTTTATGTTCCCAAAGTACTGGAATGCCGAGAATGAAGGACATTTTCTTACCGCATCCTCAGCATCATTACCATAAAATCTTCAGTTTAATAAATGTGTAACTTAGGTGGTTTGGCGCAATGGTGGTGGGACTAATGCCCTCAGTGCACCGATCCACCCTGCCCACCCCTACTTATGCATATTCGTCCAGGTGCTCTGCAGTAATGGGTGCCATAGCAGAGGGCAGGAAACAGAAGGCAGGTAGAGTGGATCGGTGCACCGAGGTCAGTAGTCCCAGTGCACTAAACTACCTAAAATACATATTAATTGAACTGAATATTTCACATAAAAACTCCCTTCTTTCTCAGTGTCTATGGTAACATTATAGACGTTAGAGTCTTCTAACCTGCTGTTAGTTTCCCTTTAAGCACATCAGGAATGATTGACAATCAGATCCTATATTTTCTGCATGGATGTCCTGATGGAGATGTAAGGTGGATACAAATGAATCAATTTTCATTTCCATTACAACACATTAGTAACAAACAGCAATGATCTCTGAATGGAAGTGTGCACCATGGGAATCGGTATATAGTAGATAACGCTGTAACTTTGCACTATTACGGTAGGAAGAACCACAGGATTTATCTAATGCCCTGTACTGATTTCCAGGATGTAAAGCAGAGATAGACTGTAAAATGTATGGTATAAATTGTATTACAGGTGGAGATATAGCTATAAAAGTTGTCACTATATAGTAAATAATACATAAGAAGTATAAAGGCTGCATAGTATATTATTCTTGTGAGTGGCGTGCAGATGACAATGTGCACAAGCTTTTAATACAAGGGCTCCTGCCTACACTTCCTTTCTTTTCCATACACAATAGGTAATGACAGTAAGACCATTAGCTACACACACAGGACAGTCTGACTCACAAAGCAGGTTAATACGTCTGCCAGTGCTCAGCATAATTCACCCAGTACATCTCTGTTAATCTGGAGACTCACCTGACAGCTCCTGCTTAACAAAAGAAAGCACAGCTAAATAGACCTGGCAGTCTGCAATAATGATCTGTCTCTGCAGGCGGTCAACCATAGACTGGGCAGACTTCCTACCGTCGGCCTGTTAAAGGGAAAGTCATGGGTTCAGATGAAAACAGTCAGTATGGTGATCAGAACAGCTACTTAACAACAGAAAAAAATCTGATAAAGGTCACAACGTCCTAACAATGTAATAAAATGTAACAAATTAATAGTGGACACAATGGCACAGAACAGGCGGGCAAATCATTAACATTGTCAGATGAAAAGTAAATGCTTTTGTGAAATGTAACAATTGGCATCAGTGTAATAGACACACTAAATAGCACCAGAAGCATGGGCTTGGGGAGGGGTCTCCATTCCATGTGCCCTTCCCTATTGGCCGTGTGAACTTACAGTGAGCCTCTGCAGTGTAACAATATCACAATATAAGCAAGACAGCTTCATCGTCTTCCACAAAGGAAAGGAAAGTGATTGTTCTTAAATTTGGGGGGGGGTGTTATTGTAGGCTCCTCTATGATTTTTTTTATATATACCCAATAAAGCAGAAGCAAAAAGCTGAAAAAATATGTATGGCACCCCAGGAGTTTAAAAAGAACAATATGAAATCCCTCTTAACATGCTTAAAGGGAATGTGTTGCCTAGAGTCTTTTTTACTGAATAAGGTCAGATACTAGAGGTTGTTCTTTTATTCTAATGTATTTGTATTTCTTGACTTTTTGTCCCCACCATTTGTACAATGTTATGGGGGCTGCCATATTGCCGGAGCTGTTTTGCCACAGTATTTAGTGATATGCTTTACAGCAAGACTCATGGACATAGACGACAATATAGTCTGTCCCCTTGAGATAAATGTGAAACATTACACCTGGTACTCTTTGACCGTTAAAGAATTCATTCCAAAGGGAGCTGCTATTATCTCCTCTATCTACTTGTGTGACATGTCGCTGTAATGCTGTACAGATCACTTTACAGCAGCCTCCTCTTATCACCACAGACGTTTATGTAACTATGAATACAACCACACTAGGTCAGTTCTGTACACGAGCCTCACTGAAACAGAATAAGGCTTCTGAACGGAACTGAATCGTATCCATAGTTACCCGAACTTCGGCAGCAGGAGCGACTGCACACCGATGGGGTGAGGAATCATAATGAAAGGTACGCTCTAAAGATTTTCTAATGGTTGTCATTTATATTGAATTTTTCACTTTCCAGTTAATGATGTCAGGACTGCACTGATGCTTCACAAACGACATCAAAGCACTGACTAAGAGAGAGTTCAGAAGCGAGAAATGTCATCTTAATAAGAGAACATGTCACCACACAGGTCCCTCTTTACAATATTCTGTGCTGTGACATCACTACATGCATTATTCCTGTACTGTAACAGCATATACACATTATCTATGTACCATGATATGGCCGGGTACATTATCTCTGCACTGTAACATCACTATGTGCATAATGCCACTCACTGTGTGCATTATATATGTACTGTGACATCACTATGTGTATAATCCCACCACTGTGTGCATTATATATGTACTGTGACATCACTATGTGTATAATCCCACCACTGTGTGCATTATATATGTACTGTGACATCACTATGTGCATAATCCCACCACTGTGTGCATTATATATGTACTGTGACATCACTATGTGCATAATCCCACCACTGTGTGCATTATATATGTACTGTGACATCACTATGTGCATAATCCCACCACTGTGTGCATTATATACAGTATGTACTGTGACATCACTATGTGCACAATCCCACCACTGTGTGCATTACATATGTACTGTGACAAGACCATGCACATCATCCCTGTACTGTGACATCACTATGTGCATAATCCCACCACTGTGTGCATTATACATGTACTGTGACAAGACCATGTGCACAATCCCTGTACTTTGGCATCACTATGTATATTATTCTACTACAGTGACACATGTGTATGCATAACCTCTATGCTGTGAACGATTATGTTTACATAATCCCAATACTGTGACATCACTATGGATACCTATTGTACTGTGCGTTATCCTAATAAAGTGTGTATACTTCTGGTACTGCAACATCACTGTGTTCATTATGTGCGTTCTGTGACACGCCTGGATACATTACAATGTGCATTATGCTACTACTCTGACATCACTATGTGCATTATGCTACTACTCTGACATCACTGAGCATTATGCTACTACTCTGACATCACTATGTGCATTATGCTACTACTCTGACATCACTATGAGCATTATGTCTATGCTGTGACCATAATGTGTGTATAATCCAGGTACCGTACATGACTGTGTGCATTATTCTGAGACTGTGACAGCATTGCGTGATCCCATTCTGTGCATTACGCGGATACGGTGACATTACTGTATGTATACTTCTGGGAATGTGACATAACTATGCGCATTTTCCTGATACTGTGACATCATTCTGTTTTATGCCTGTACATTAACAACGACATACCACAGAATGGAGAACACAATAGTCACAAACTCTTCATATTCTAAGCTCATGATGCTGTAATGGTCAGACACCATTCCAATGATACTGTGGATCTCCACCATTACTTGTTACCCTCCTGCTATTGGCTGTCTTCATCTCCACCAACTGTTCTGAACAAAGCGGCGATTTATGCGTGTGTGTTGTCATTGTATGCATTGTCTATGGAGCTGGTCGAGTGCAATTCGCTATCTCCAGCAACTAAATAAATGGAATAGTGGAGTGCCCCCTGTAAGCCATACTTACATTTTTCTTGATCTTATTTTTGATGGTCTCTATTACTCCTTCATCACTCTCACACAGCTTTTCGGTCATTTTCAAGTCATCGCATGCTACCTGCATCTTTTCCTCTTCAAAAGTCATCATGGCATTCTGTAAGAAAATCATCTATGTTATTTCCCAAGATCATACTGTACATCACTCATTCAAAATGGAATGCAGCATGAAACAGGGATGGGCTTCTTGATCTTAGTGATATTAGGAATTACTCTGCAGCATTAAGAGCCCGTTCACACTGAGCAAAACAGGAGAAAATTCTGAACAGAAAGCAATGACATGTCAATTCTTTGAGTGGAGACGAGCAAGACATCACATTGAGACAGTGAGGCAGACGGGATTCCGAGAGGAGTCTGCGACAAGGGTTGAATTTCCTCCGATTCTGCTTAGTGTGAACGGACCCTTAAAGGGGTAGTGCGACGTTTAACATTTATTCACTAAATAACACACATTACAAAGTTATACAACTTTGTAATGTGTGTTATTTAAGTGAATGGCCCCCTTCCCCGTGTTCCCCGTGGTACAGTATACTTACTCAATTGCTGTCAAGCCCGGCTACAATCTTGGGTCGACAACGTTATCTTCGGGAGGTCAGCCGAACCGCTCCAGCCGTCCCTCATGCCGGCCCCCCTCTGCCGCGTCATCAGCTGCTCAGCCGCGACTGGCTCAGCATAACTATGCTCAGCCAATCGCGGCTAAACAGCTGATGACGCACTGGAGGGGGGCTGGCATGAGGGACGGCTGGAGCGGTCTGGCCGGCCTCCTGAAGATGACGTTGTCGACCCAAGATGGCAGCCGGGGTCAACAGCAATTTAGTAAGTATACTGGTTCCCTTTAAGGACTGTATTTGAGGCCACCATAATACATCAGGTTGAACACTACTAGTCTGGAGGATATGTAGGTCTCTGCATGTTTATTGCTGCAAGGAGAATGTACTGATAAATGTACAACAATGAATAAGACTGTGCACATCCAATAGGAACAACATGCATGGAAACATAAAAGATAGTTGGCAGAAAAGACAAACATTTGGTCCATCTAGTCTGCCCTTTTAGTATTTCTTAGGGTAGATAGATGTTTATCCCAGGCAGGTTAACATTAAGTTACTGTGGATTTACCAACCACATCTGCTGGGCGTTTGTTCCAAGCATCTACTACTTTCTGTAAAGAAATATTTTCTTGTGCTGTTTCTGATTTCCCCCAACTAAGATTATGTCCCCTTGTTCTTGTGTTCTGCTTTTTATTTAAACACTTCCCTCTTGAATCTCATTTAGTCCTGTAACATATTTAAAGGTCTCAATCATGTCCCCCCTTTCCTCCAGACTATGCTGCATCTTTCCACATTCCCTGTAAACACATTACAGAGACCAAAGACAAGATGTGGAAAAAATAGAAGCTGCAGCCAGACCCTTCACACACATGCTCTGGGCACTGTGCGTAGCCTTTTGGTAGATGCAAAGTCCTGTATCTATCTTTAGACACAGAACTAAGCGGAGCACACCAAGGTCAGTGCTGAGCTGTGCAGTCACAGCAGTTTAGTGCGCCATTCATCCAGAAGTGACACCGCGCTCCTCATCCCTATCATAACACTGCATTACTCATACACATATATCATATAGATCTTACCATATACTTCACTATATATTGCATATTCATCAACAGTATACAGTATATAAAAGTGCTGTACTGCAAAGAGAAGGTACCCACACCGCCCCCATCACCACTGAAGTCCACAATCCAATCTGTGTCCCCATATACACTACACTCAGTTTTGTGTTTGGAGCGTAGTGAACATGAAGATGAACATGCACAAAGATGCACATTTTGCAATTATTAGATGGGAACCCATAATGATATAGTGGATCCGCTATCATGATGCCACTGGAATTACTGGGAAGTATAACCTTTGTAATCCTTTTACTCCTAGCACAGCATCTAAGTGTTTAAGTACATTGCCGTAGTGGGTGTAGAGGTGGCTATGTAAAACTGTCTGTTAGAGAAACAAATACATCACTTTAAATAGATAACATCTTTATTTCCACTTGACGTCCATGGTAAGTGCCCTGTAGGGTCCAAATATGATTTCTGACCACCTTAGAAACCCACAGATACAGCCACTGCTGGGCCTTTTGTTTCAAAATAAAAGTCAGATACAGCAATGGGGGCACGCCGTTCCCCTTTTACTCTAAACTCTTTTTGGGTGATGGAAGGGGAAGCATTTGTACCTCCTTTTGATATGTTTATGACATTGTGTATCTTTGGATTGCCGAATATGAAGAATGGGTTGGATTTATTTCCACCTTGAATAAGAATTGTCTCAATAATCACTGCAACAAGAGCTGAGCTGCAGGAACCTGGCACTACTGCTTTACAATGACCGGACCCCCCAGCTTCCTGCCCTGTGCACAGCCTAGAGCCGACTGTGGCATCCCTGCAGAAAAGCTGGGTGGCAGCGGTGGCGGGTGTCTCTAACCTACCAGTCAGATGTTAATGGCCTATCCTGAGGCTGATAGGCTATCAATGTGTGGAAAAATCCTCTAAGGCTTCCTGTACAGCCACAATTTCTTGATTTGCATGTGTTTTTTAATTAATACATGTGATATTTTTAAGTGTTGTGCTTTAGAGAAAGATATAGGAAAATGGCAGAAAAAGAAACACTGAGCCTAGTACATGCTGCAAATTAAAAAAAAAAAAAAAAAAAATCTGGCAGAAACAAAACAAAAAAAAAGCATTTGAAGCATTGTTTACAGTGCAACTTATATTATACTACTGAATTTCAACTAACACCTGCCCCAACCACTTTTAAAACCTGGCTCGGCTGGTGTAAAAGGGCAAAAAGTTGCAAGTTTTCCCACAAACCAGGAACTTCTGGAAGAATGGGGGACTCGTTCACACTGGTGTAGGGGGCCGATAAATTCACCACTGTGTCTATGGTCACAGTAAGTGATTCAGAGACAGAGAATCTCACTATACACCAGTGTTCCTCAACTCCTCCAAGGTACCCCCAACAGGTCATGATTTAAGGATTTCTTTGGTATAATTATAGTCAGTGCGTCAGAAGTCCATAGGTCTTCTCTGTATGGAATAGCCTGAAATCATGACCGCTTTGGTGTATTTAAGGACTATAGTTGAGAAGCACTGCCTTACATCATCGTCTATGAGTGAAATCTGGTCTAAAGACTTTTATTGGTAGGATGTGAGACAATAAATGATTTATTTCCCTGGAGGAATTATCCGCTCATCATCGCTGTGTCCATGGGAACTGAATGGAAATATACAGTAGCAATGCATCAGTCATCTGTCACTGACAATACAGGGGTCTCCGTAAACGGCTGCCAATGGAACATCTGTAACCTTGTAGAATACATATAACCTGCTACAGGGATAAATTGGACTGTTCATCAATGAACCAAATATAAAGCCATCATCTGATGTGATTTATAAGTAAGAATGCCGGCTGCACCAAGTTCCATTTACTAGTATATTACCGCCAGCCAGAGACTCAGCAATCCAAACACCATCAGGGCTGATGTAAATCCCAAAATGTTTAGCATTAAACAAACTGCTGCTTTGCATAATTCCTCCAAGTTAGCGTGAAGGCACATTTTCATATGCCGAGATATGAATATGTATGACGCCCAGCCGTCAGTGGTATGAGAAAGCATTTTTCAGGGTTTCAGTGATGATCAATTACCAGCTTTACATAGACAATAAAGAAGAAGAATAAATCCTTTCATGATACAAAGCAAAACGGACATTAAAAGGGTCCAGCAGCAAATGAGATACCATAAATAAGAACGTCTAGAGCTGCCTTTTAAATTCCCCACTGTTCCAGGGATTACCCCCCAGACTGTTTACTATCTGAAGTGGTGGCAGTGATCATGTCAGCATGTGCCCCGTATGACCAGTGACCAGCTGGAGTGGTCATTGGTTGGTGTATTCATTTTTTACTAGACTAAGGGCACTCTTACAGAGAGCGATGAATCTGGCCGAATCGGACGATTATCTCTCCGTGTAATAGAGAGAATGATTAGTCGACGAAACGATCAACGGCTGATCGTTTCTTTAGGTCCAGACCTAAAATCATTTAGGTCCGTGCAGCTCTTGCTGTCCTATAGTCAGCCCCTGTAATTGCTCAGTAAGCGAGTGCCAATTTAGCAGATCAGTGCCCGTTTACAGTCTACAATTGGGCCGTCTTAGGGTCCATTTACACGGAAAGACTATCTGCCAAAGATTTGAAGCCAAAGCCAGTAATGGATTTAAAAAGAGGAGAAATCTCAGGCTTTTCTTTATGACCTGATCTCTGTTTCTGGCTTTGGCTTCAAATCTTTGGCAGATAATCTGTGTAAAAGGACCCTAATAGGACCCTTACTGTAACAGCCTGAAATCTCAATTATTTTCCGAATTTGAGTCCATGTTGGCCATTACAGTTGACCAAAGTGAGCATAGATTGTCAGGGACCCCAGGCAAAGGATGCAGGATCGTTTTGAGATCATTCTGGGTACATTCTTTCCTGAAAGACCATTTGTGGGCCACATTTCTTTTTTTTAATCGCCAAAGGCTGAAAACTATCAGCATCTTTCTACACAATGAAAGGCAGCCATTGGTCGACCTAAATAATGTTGAGAAGTTGAATTTCAACAACGAGCAATCATTTTGGTTTTATTTAGCTTTATCAACTTTAAAAGGGAAACTATCAGCAGGTTAGCCGAATCTAACCTTCTGATATCTCCCTTTTGAGCACGGGGCACTGAGGATAAAGGTATGTCTATTACCTTCATCCTCATCGCCTTTTCCATGTAATTATATCCACAGGCTAATTGATTACTTTAGAGCACTGGAGGTGGGACTACTGCTACATTGATATTTATTAGAAGGGGCGGGCTGTCCGCGGGTGGATCGATGCTCTTGGAGGGGTAGTCTTGCGCCTAGTTACCCTGTGGATTTAACCTGTGGCAATGAGGATGAAGGTAAGAGACTTACTTTCATCCTCAGTGTCCAGTGCACAAAAGGGAAATATCATCAAATTTGTCTAACCTGCTGATAATTTCCATTTAAAGAGACTAGGTGTCAGTAGATTTCTGCTGTCCTATCTCAGGGTAGCATAAACTAGTGACAGAGAAACTAAACAGATGGATGTATCATTTACATTGTTCTGTGCAGCTGATCCAGAGATATCCTCCAGAGTAACATGCACAATAAGTAGTCCTGTCCATTATGTGCATGAGTAGTCATCATTTTTCACGAGAAGCAGGAAACTCCGCCCACCAACTGCTGATTGGCAGTTATCTATCCATGCTGTGTACAGGCAGTCGACTGTCAATCAGCAGCTTGAGGGTGGGGGAGGGGTGTGGTAAGAATCCTATTCTCCTGCATATTAGGAGAACGGCTGAACAGAATGATGTAAGTGATACACTGATCTGTTTAGCATTACTGTCAGTAGTTTATGCTGCCCTCACTTAAGGCAACATAAACCACCTAGTGACAGATTTCCGTTAATCTAAGTGGTCTGGCAGGGCAACACGTACATGATGTATCTGCCTTATGGCTACTGGAGCAAATTAAACTATTCGGAATAAAAAAAGATTCCAGGAACCAAGAAGTTGTGGGGGAGCTGTACAAACAGTCTCTTTCTGCTGCACACTAAGACATAACTTTATGTGAACTGTGACTGTAAACACTCTCCTTTCGCTACTGTTGGTGTGATGTCATCCTGCCATCCAGTCGCCTAGAGTAGAACAGATCTGTCTATCTAGTCTCCTGCAGAAGAACAGATCTGACACTTCTTTTTCTTTCTTTTACCATTCTGCACAGCACAGCTGAAAAGTGAGATGTACAAAACACGAAGCGTCAGCCTTCTGTGTTTCAGTATAGACAGGGGATTAATGGAATCGTGCCAAATTCTCAATTGGAAGCCATGTGGGAATGTTAACAGAGGGTCTCCTCAGTCTGAGAGATCCACTGTTCTATACCAAAATACAAAGCTTTATTCTTTCATTTTATAAACTTTTTATTCAATTTTCCAAAGAAAAACATTTAAAAAAAAAAGAAAGATATAGGACATATACAGTAGTTACAACATGTCCAAACTGGCAAAACAGTCAGAAGGTTACCATCATCTTAAAGCGCAACATAGACAACTATTCGTGCTTAAAGCGTAACTGTCATATTTTTTTTTATTGCAGAAATCAGTAGTATAAGCAATTTTTAATAAACTCTGTAATAGGTTTTATCAGCCAAAAAAACCTCCTTCTGTACTCAAGAAGCAATCTCCCAGCCTCCCCTCCTGACTTCTTATCTGTGCATTATCAGGCAAACACGTCTTCATTACAGAGAAGCCAGTGAAGACGGACTCTGCTCTCTCCATTGTAAGCCTATGAAGGGGGGAGGGGCTGAGGGAGATGAGGGAGCAGGAAGAGGTGACATGAAGGTCAGCTGTTTGTAGACTCTCTGGGCACCTAAACCGCAGGATTCTGGGGTCAGAAAGGTCAGTGCTTATCTATGATCTTACTGAGAGAAGATTGCAGGGTGTTGTGCTTTGCAGAAATCCTCCGTGCTCAGTCACCAATAGATTATCTGACAGATTTTTTTGAGCCAAAGCCAGGAATGGACTGTACACAGAGAAGAGGTAACAAAGAAAAGACTGAGATTTCTCCTCTTTTCAAATCCATTCCTGGCTTTGGCTTAAAAGAAATCTGTCAGATAATCTGTTGGTGTAATAGAGCCTAGGGCTGGGCGATATTGGCCTAAATCAATATCGCGGTTTATCGCACATGTAGTTGCGGTAACGATAATTGGACGATAAATATGACACGCCCCTTTGCAAGCCACACCCACTTAAGGTTAAAAAAAAAATGGAACTCACTGAGCAGCAACTCAAGGCAGTGAATTTAGTCTATTATCATTATTATTATTATTTGTCCTTATTAGGGGGTCTCAGCAGAGTTATACAGCTACATACACACAGGAGGGGGACAGATCTCTATATATACACACACACAGGAGGGGGGCAGGTCTCTGTATATATACACACAGGAGGGGACAGGTATATATATATATATACACACACACACACACACACACACACGAGGAAGAGGGACAGGCTGCTATATATACACACACAGAGGGGGACAGGTCGCTATATATACACACAGGAGAAAGGGGGACAGGTTGCTATATATACACTATGTACACACAGGATGGGACAGGTCCCCCTTCCTCCTGTGTGTACATAATATATATATATGGGCCTGTCCTTCTTCCTCGTGTGTGTATAGGGACCTGTCCCCCTTCCTCCTGTGTGTATAGCGACCTGTCCCCCTTCCTCCTGTGTATATAGAGTGACCTGTCCCCCTTCCTCCTGTGTATATAGAGTGACCTGTCCCCCTTCCTCCTGTGTATATAGAGTGACCTGTCCCCCTTCCTCCTGTGTATATAGAGTGACCTGTCCCCCTTCCTCCTGTGTATATAGAGTGACCTGTCCCCCTTCCTCCTGTGTATATAGAGTGACCTGTCCCCCTTCCTCCTGTGTATATAGAGTGACCTGTCCCCCTTCCTCCTGTGTATATAGAGCGACCTGTCCCCCTTCCTCCTGTGTGTATAGGGACCTGTCCCCCTTCCCCCTGTGTGTATAGGGACCTGTCCCCCTTCCCCCTGTGTGTATAGGGACCTGTCCCCCTTCCTCCTGTGTGTATAGGGACCTGTCCCCCTTCCCCCTGTGTGTATAGGGACCTGTCCCCCTTCCTCCTGTGTATATAGAGTGACCTGTCCCCCTTCCTCCTGTGTATATAGAGCGACCTGTCCCCCTTCCCCCTGTGTGTATAGGGACCTGTCCCCCTTCCTCCTGTGTATATAGAGTGACCTGTCCCCCTTCCTCCTGTGTATATAGAGCGACCTGTCCCCCTTCCCCCTGTGTGTATAGGGACCTGTCCCCCTTCCTCCTGTGTGTATAGGGACCTGTCCCCCTTCCTCCTGTGTGTATAGGGACCTGTCCCCCTTCCTCCTGTGTGTATAGGGACCTGTCCCCCTTCCCCCTGTGTGTATAGGGACCTGTCCCCCTTCCTCCTGTGTGTATAGGGACCTGTCCCCCTTCCTCCTGTGTGTATAGGGACCTGTCCCCCTTCCCCCTGTGTATATATAGGGACCTGTCCCCTTCCTCCTGTGTGACAGCTCTGCTATTCCAGGTACAGACAGCCTGTGTGCACATGGGGAAACCACTTTCTCCTTTAGCCTCTGCCTGTCAGTGATAAGATCTGGAGCAGCAGAGACGAGTAAGCGGCTCCTCCGTGCAGTAGCTGCCGCTAGTCAGACACTGTCTCTTTCTCTGGCTACAATGCTGCGGCTGCAGTGTGTTATCTCCTGGAGAGCGGTGCCGGCTAGTTACGGGGGAGGGCTGTGTGAGGCAGAAGCACACAGTAGTAGCTTACCTCCTGAACGCTGCTGCTGTTACACGGAGGGGGATATCTGTGGCAGCGTGACAGTGACTGGGGCCTGGGAACCGCTCTGGCTCCAGGTCACTGCTCTGCGCGCCCTGTTTGAATGGACGGCAGTGACTGGAGGGGGAGGGGCAGAGCGGTCACCCCAGCAGAAGCTGTCCGGTCTGTGCTGCGCGCGCTGCCCGGGTAGGGGAGAGCAGGACACCCCGAGGCTGCGGGGCTCAGTGTCTGCCTCTTGGGGGGTCCTGAGAGAGATCAGCCAGATCCCTGGACTGTAGTGTCGGAGCTCAGTGATCCCCCTCCTGTCTGGGGCCTGGGATAAGACTCCTCTCTTCCGCTGCAGCCACGTCCTGCCTGGCTCTGGCATCCCTGCGTCTCTGCACATAAAGCACCCAAAACTGTGAAATACCGCAGATACCGTCCTGGCAAAGTTGAGGTCGGTTAACCGACGCCAGAGACGGTATCGGTATTTTCACGGTATACCGCCCAGCCCTAATAGAGCCCTTACCCTAAATAGGAAAATGGCAGCAAATAAAGTACAATCTTGTTCCGACATACACTAAGATATATGTCAACAAATGGGATTTATAAGGAAGGTCAACAAACAAGAGCGGAACTACTGCTAACACTGTAAAAGATAGATAATCTGAAAGTACCGAAACACTTACCAGAAAGCTGACAAAACTAGCTCCAAAGCTCATCAATGGGCTGTGATTCCTACAAAACAAAAAAGTGGTTGCACGGTTACACAGGGGAAGAACTGCAGGCAATTGTGAAGAAAAGACATTTCATTACATATTACTATAACAGGGGATTTAATGACGAAGGTGCTGAAAAGGTAGATCAGAAAATTACTTTACGTTTTTCTCCTTTAGTTAATGTCGCTGTCCTCTTGCCCGAGATAGCATTGTCCAACTGGAATAGCAATGACTGTCACCTAGTTTTTCTTATACTAAAGAGAACAGGGGCTCCAGCATGTAAACGGTGTGGCGGGCCCAGCATGTAAATGGTAAGGCGGGCTTAGCATGTAAACGGGGGGAGCAAGGATGCTCATCAGTCCTGTGGATAGGTCATGTTTGAATCTTAGGATAACCCCATTAATCTCAGAGATTGCTCTATAGGATTCACAAAAACCTCTCTCACATGCACAGACTACCTCCTCATTTACAGCTTGTGTATTACCAGGGGGGCACTGCTAGTTCCCACTTTATTTGATGACGCTGGATACTCATCATTCTATCTCCAGCATAAATACTTGTGTATAGATGAGTAAACCACACCCAAGCTGAAGACAAAAGAGGTGCTGTTTCTGGAAGAAAACGGACATGTTTTTAAAAGCATGGATAACCCCTTTAACCTGGATCATAAATTTTGCATTTGTAAGCAATCTTTAAAAACCCTGCATTTGCCCCCGTATAGATAGAACTATTCAACGGCTATTTTTGGAATAAAGCAAAGTGGAAAGCTGTAGACTTAAAAAAAAAAAAATCAAACAATTTTTGATCCTACGCTTTCCCATAATCCCTTGTGTGCTCCTAAATTTCATTGTATTACTCCGCAAATTGCCTTTCATAGCTGTGGAGCTTTCTGTAAAGACAGATGCTGAAGGCCATGAGTGTTTCACTCGCTGTCGTCACATGAAACGCTTGTACATTTTGTAAGATGCTTTAGAAATCTCCAGTCCATTGATTTACCTAGCGAAGCCATTATGAGAGCCCGGCTGTGGGAGCGATGAAATAATGGATGAGTCACTGCATAGCTCAGCGCCAGCAACCCACAAATTACTCCAAATGATCTATATTTACAAATCCTCCGCCGATTTCTTGAAATAACAGGGAAAATGTATTTTATGCACATTCAGAAAAATCTATTATGTCCTTTAATCACTTCCTTGCACATTAAAGCTTCCATTACAGCTGTACTTTACCCAGCCGGAGCAGTCACATCGTAACCTTGTGCCAAACGCCAAAAATGCTGACCAATATAAATAACTACTGGATGTTAATAAAGTTACAAGCCATTCGCTATATCAGATCAGTCCGAGAAGGCAGATGCTTGTTCATCACATGGTAGATCACATATCTGACCTATATGGAGAGCCCTGCAGGCAAACAGAAGACTAGACCAGATAACACTGGCACAACCTGCAGAACACCCAATTTGTTGCAGACATTTCTGTAACTGTTCCATACATCTCAATGAGACTGTACCTGCAGAAGAGCACAATTTCGGCAGCAGGCCCCATTCACATGGATGTCTTTAATTATTCTGCGTACATTTCACATGGGATAGGTGTGAACATATGATACAAGTTGTTATAATTTCGGCTTCTGCGGTGGTTACATGGCCCGCACTCACAATGTCATACATGTACAGCAATCTGAGGAAAGTGCACCCTGCAGGTGACATGCATATACAACATATCTATTAGAAGGGTAATGGTGTCTGACAAGCCTTGATTCCTACAGAGACAAAGCAGGGTCAGGCACCAATGAAAAAAGTGACGGTAGTTAACAATCAGCAGCCCATCAGTATTTCACAATGGGTTGCCATTCAATTTGCTGGGCTATAAGGCAACTAAGTATAGTACAGTAAGTCTAGTAAGTCCTATGACAGCAAAAAGGGGAAAAAGACCTATGTGTATGTGACACTACCCCTGTGTTACCAGCACAGGTGATATAGCCCCATGCTATATGTTACAGGTGAGTATTCTGTAGCAAAGCATTTATGGCTGCTTTATTATTATACTGCTTATGGTATAAGGATGCTGCTAAAAGTACTAAACTAAGAAACAAGGACTACGAAAGCCCATAAACCCCATCACAGGATAAGCTTACATAATGGCTGGCAGAAGAGGTAATCTAATTTTGGTCCATCAGACACAAATTAAACATTCATAAATGGGATTTTGTATTCTGTCTGTAAGTCCTGTACCCCGCACATAACACATTACATGTGATCCCACATTGGTCAGACACAAAGAAATAGAAACATAGACATTTTCCCCATAAAAAATGTAATTTCTTGTCAAATTCAAAGCCTGATGCTCAATCCTTTGCTCTTCACCAGGATCCCACAGCACAGGCGTATGACCAGTTTTCTATTTGAGTAATATTAAAGTCCTAGAAAACACCTTTAAGTCAGACTCCAGGCAAGTTTCCCTACTTAGTAAAGTGGGGCTGCCCTTCCCTTTAAATAAGAGTTGGCAAAAACTGGGTACACTGGGGGTCTGCTACCTGTCTGCTGCTAGCTTTATGCCCACCTTCTCTGATATTACATTTTGCTTGACAGCTATTGGCTAAAGTTTCACTTCATGGAATTCCAGCTGTGCCCACCTAATATATAAATTTATTTTATTTTTTTCCCCAGTGCAAACAATAAGATTAGAGATGAGCGAACCTTGAGCATGCTCGAGTCGATCCGAACCCGAACGTTTGGCATTTGATTAGCGGTGGCTGCTAAAGTTGGATAAAGCCCTAAGGCTATGTAGAAAACATGGATATAATCATTGGCTGTATCCGTGTTTTCCAGACAACCTTAGAGCTTTATCCAAGTTCAGCAGCCCCAGCTAATCAAATGCCGAACGTTCGGGTTCGGATCGACTTGAACTCTAACCCGGTTCGCTCATCTCTAAATAAGATGCATTGCCACCTTCGCCTCAAAACCATTCCCTGAATCCAATCTTTTCTCACCCCTGACTGCTAAACTGCTGGTACATGCTCTCCTTATCTCTCGCTTGGAATACTAACTACTAACATCCTCCTCTCTGGTCTTCCATCTAACACCCTTGTTCCCCTCCAGTCTGCTGCCCAACTAATCCACCTTTCCCCTTACTTCACCTCTGTCTCTCCCCTTTGCCAGTTCCTTTACTGGCTCCCATTGCCCAGCAAATTCATTTTATATTGTTGACCATGACATACAAGGCCATCCATAACCTGTCCCCTCCATATATCTCTGACCTGATATCCCGCTCTCACACAACCTCTGATCCTCCGACAACCTCCTTCTGTACTCCCCCCTTGTTCGTACCTCACACAACCAAGGTTTTTCCTGAGCCTCCCCCATATTCTAGGGCTCTCTACTCTGACATGTCTACTCTAATCCACCATCAAGACCTGCAAAAGTAACCTGAAAACCCATCTCTTTAAACTAGGCTACAACTTATAAAAATTCTGCATCACACTTTGGCTAGCCTCTGTTGGCATCCCACTGTTCTTTACATACGTTAAGCATAAATTATTTATGTTAAAATACATTAAAATGACAATTTGAGGCTACTATGCCATGGGAATTCAGTATTGGGATGACATGTGCTTTATACACTGTGTAAATATTCTACAAACTGGGCAAGCATCGCCCATGGTAAATACCGTGCAGTGTCCTACAGCGCAGTCTATATGGCTGGGTGCTGGATTTCATCACAATGATATGAGTATTAGCTATCCACTAGAAAATAGCCACACAGAGGCCACAGGTTAGCAGAAGGAATACCAAATATTGGCTGAAGCAATGGAAAACAATTCTGCATTATTATTTGGAAGTCTGAGGGGTGAATGTGAATTAATCTGGATGCCATAATCTCTACCTGAACAAGTGCAGGGCCCAACTGCAGGAGCTGGAGAAAGAAGCATAGATCAAAGAGCCGTATGGCACAATGGCATAAGGGAGGACATTTCAGGCATCAGAAAGATAATGTCCCCCTGGCCAAAGCAAGATCTATTTAATAACAAAAATTATAATAAAAAAAAAATGATATAGTGGAGTAGATTGCACAGAGCTATAGTCCTTAGCCTATGAAATGAATAAGTAGAGATGAGCGAACCTGCTGAAAGTTCGAGTTTGCAAAAACCAGAACGATCAGCATTTGAATCCCGCTGCCGAGAGAAGATGGATACAGCCGGAGGACTGCCTGGAAAACATGGATACAGCTATAGGCTTCGTGTGAACCCAAACTTTCCTCACTCATTTCTAGAGATGAGCGAATTTACAGAACAAATAAAGCAAATTGCTTTGTTTGCTCAGCAATCTGCTTATCAGCCTGCTGCTTTTGAAGTCCGTGCTCCTCCGTGCCACTCCACCCCGGATGTGTGGAAAAGCTGGATCCAGTCCTGGGAAACTTCTTCCAGGACTGGATCCAGCTTTTCCAGCCACCAGGGACAGAGCGGCACAGACTTCAAAGGCAGAAGGCTGATAAGCAGATTGCTGAGCAAACAAAGCAATTCACTTCATTTGTTCTGTAAATTTGCTCATTTCTAGTTTTTAGTTATAATGATTTTGTTCCTCCATTACATTTTTAGATGCATTAATAACTTTTTATCTGTTCAATGAGCCTGTCTGCTATTCTAGTCAATGACTCACGGAAGAGGGAATAATGGCTATTGATCAAAACCAACCAGAGAGGTTCAATATAAACAGAACATACATGGTAATGTGGTAAAGTCAAGAGCTATGTCATCACCAGAGAACTCCAATTAACTGTCACCAGATTCCTACAACATCTTATGGAATATGCAGTTCATCATTAGTGGAGCTACCACGTCTTCAGTAACCTTACTGCACATCTCCATGCTGTACGACCTTGGTAAAGTGATGTCATCAAGGAGACACTAAAGCATTAGGAGTCTCTTCACTGCCAAATTCTGAAGTCAACAGCGTTGCCAACGTAATTCTTTAAACAGATCTGCCAGGACATATGATATATATGACACTGGTGAGATTTTACAATTTGAAACTATTCAGTCAGTAGATAAGGCTAGCTTCACACGGCATTTCTGTGTACATTTAATGTATACCTTTTATACTGTTAAAAGGAATAAAAAAGTATAAATTCCACACAGCAGGATTCATTTCCCATTGACAAAAAAACCCGCATTGCAACATACAAGTTTTTAGTTGCATGCAAAAAATAATTAGACTGACTGCATTTTTGTGTACCCGGTGGAAACTCTGCTGCAGTTTTTTTAAAAGTCATCTCCTTAGGCTGTGTTTACATGGAGTAAAACTGGCGGAAAATTCCGCCAGCCTCAGTGTCAGAGTAAGGGCCAGTTCACACGGAGTAAAACTGGCACGTGCCTCCTCTTTTTCCACGCGGAGAGGAGGTGCGCGAGCCTCCCAGAGACTGCCAGTATGACTCTGAGGCTGGTGGATTCCGCAGCGTAGAATTCCGCCAGAATTGACAAGTCCATTCTTTCGTGCGGAGAGGAGGTGCGCGAGCCTCCCATAGACTGCCAGTATGACACGGAGGCTGGTGGGATTCCGCGGCAGAGTAAAACTGGCGGAATTCTCCGCCGCGGAATCCTGCCAGCCTCCGTGTCATACTAGCAGTCTATGGAAGGCTTGCACGCCTCCTCTCCGGGCGGAAGAATTGACTTTTCAATTCTTCCAAGAGGAGGCACGCGCCAGTTTTACTCCGTGTGAACTGGCCCTTACTTTGTACAGTTATCGGCACCATCCACAACCTTGGATGCTGCACATATTATATATACCTGTGTAAAACTTGTCTGTGTATTCTTCCGGCTCTAAAATCTTATTTTTATTGGACAGTGTAATTTCATCTGTGAACAGTGTCACCAAGACGGGGTGTCACAGCAGATGGACCATCTCTTGTTTGGGAGCCCCTTCTAGGTGACACTGTCCACTGATGAAATGAAGCGATTTTAGAGCAGAAAAAAGGCAAACACAATAGGTATATAGGTATATTGAATGTGCAGATAATCCACATCACACTTACAGGGAACTTGTCACCATTAAAATGCTATCTAATCTATAAGCACCATGTCATACAGCAGGAAAACTGAGCAGATCGATATATATCTATGTAGGAAAATATTCAGCATAACTGAATTTATTGGTGGAAACCTCTGCTTTTACTATTTTCAGGAGTCCATTGAAAGCATGGAAAAATCTGACATTTCAAATCAGTAACGCTGCGTTTACACGGAACGATTATCTTGCGGATTTGCACGATAACTATCGAATTCGAACGTTAATCGTACGTGTAAACGCAGCGAACGATCAAGCGACGAGCGAGAAATCGTTCATTTTGATCTTTAAACATGTTCTCAAATAGTCGTTGGTCGTTCGCAAAAAATTCGCAGATCGTTCCATGTAAACAGTCGTTCACCGATTTAACCTATGTGCGAGATAGGCTTAAGAAATCGCAAAACGATTGCAAAACGATTTTTCCGTACGATATATCGTACCGTCTGAACGCTGACCGTTATAAAAAAATTGTTACTTCTAAATCGTTAATCGTACGATCAGGCGATTTATCGCTCCGTGTAAACGCAGCATAAGGCTGCATCTGTTAAATTTCCAGACCCATAGGCTTCTATTAGGCACCGACACCCTCCATTTTTTTTTTCTTGAAAGATGTCCTTTCCGGAAAATGTCCTCTATTTGTCTGCAATCTTGGCTTGGATGACCCCATAGAAGCCTACGGGAGCATTTTGAATTCCGGATAAACCCAAATGTGCATCCAGAAACTGGTTGGAATTTCAGATGTGTTGCTAGGCCCCCTGGGCCACCATCAGTACTCAGGCAAGTACCATTGGGTGTTGTGTCTGGCCCTTTAACTGTACACAGAAGTGCATACAGTTAAATGGGGTGACTGTAAATGACAGGGCGAGGAGCTATTGGATCATTGTCCTGTTAATCAATCTTGTGGCCAAAGGAAGCATAATGTCTCTGGCCTCTGCGCACGAGTGACGTCACTACCAAGCAGGAGGGGTAAGGAGAAGCTGGAAGATTGCAGTGCTGCAGTCGTACAGGTGAGGTGAGTATGGCTTTTTATTTATTTTTAATTATTTACAGTTTTACGGTCAGGAAATACTGAATGTTTCCTGGAGCATTTCCTGATCAGTATTTCCTGACACAGACACAGATTCTGCATGAGGCCTAAATAACAGGTTATACTGAACTTTTCCCACAAAAATATATATCATGATTCTGCTTAGCTTTTCCTGCTCTAAAACAACAAAACTGATAGTCCCATGTAACTCTTATGTGTGTTTAGCTGTAAACCTGTAAGCTTATCCTTGTACCAAACTACAAGAAGTGCACAACCACATCCCCAACCTCAGCCACTGAACTTTAGCAACAGCATATGCCATGCCTAGAGCAAGTCCGCACATCACGATAGGACAGTATGAAGAGAGAGGCAGATATGTAATGCAGCAAATATGGTACTGTACTGAGCTCAGCACTTCTTATTACTTATACCAGGCCAGAACATAGGTAATTACCTGTAATGAGCTTACAATATGAGCTTCTTCCATCTGAAAATACTATCTGACCTTATGCTAACACTGGCGGTGACCACACTAGAGCTTCATGTCATAAGTAGATGCTTCATGTAGATAGTGCTAGAGGTGATAGCGAGGGGCTACCTATACAAACAATGCATAGAGAGGAGGGGGTGCCGTTCATAGTATGATAGAAGGGAACGGTAACAACAAGGGCCTCTAAGAATGAATGCGGGAATATGGTTGTTATGTGAGGTTATGTGTGACTATGTGCGATAAACTCTCCAATATGTGCATTGAGTTTGCAGGTTCTCCAATGTATATGTGGGTTTTCTCTCCAATATGGGCATTAAGTTTGCAGGTTCTCCAATGTATATGTGGGTTTTCTCTCCAATATGGGCATTAAGTTGGCATCGCCCTGTCACTGAATGTCTGAGCAGGCAATTGTTCCACCAGGCCGTGATGTTGCAACTGGAAGAGCTGGTAAGTATAGTATGCATGGTAAGTATACCATGTCTTTAATCTTCCCTCAGCCACTTCCATTGTGCTTTTTTTTTTTTTTAATTTCTTGCGACTTCTCCTTTAGACGGGTAGTGTACATTACAGCGGCACTGGCTATGCCATGTTAACATCAACACAATCCTCTAGTCTGGGTAGTAATGGATGGAAAAACCCACTACAGGTGGAAGAAGTAGTTCTCACTATGGAGGACCATTCACCCTATGCAGGTGAAGCCCACCTTATGGCGTCCTCCATATTATTTACCATCATCAATCCTGAGACTTTATTTGGTTACAAAGACGCTGACAAGTTCATACAGAGAAACTTGTAAATTATTTACAGGACAAACGTTACAGGAATCAATAAAGGAGCTAAACGTCTATTCCCCTAAAAGCTACAACTACTGCACCTGCTCTTGTAAGCACCGAGACAGCAAGCACTGCAATATGTACTGAGAGCGTGTCCGCAGGAAGGAGCTCACAGAGAGGCCATAAAGATGTCACTTATCATCCTTCTACAGGCTCCCACTGGCCTAAAGGGGAACAGCTGGGTCCCCAATTGGTCCCTAACAGGTCTCGGCCTTTTCCTGCAATTTGTAAAGTGACCGCCCGTTTTGTGCAATTACATAACCACTGACATGGTACAACATGGACTCGCCCTCGTCTACCTCTTGTGTTGTATCATTTGGTTTACAAAAAGTTTTTATTGATTTTCAATCTTAAACAGTATACAAATAATAGGCCAACATAGGCCAAATATAACGGGGTCAAACAGTATGGCCGACATGACAATACTATTAAATATGGAAATAACCACATTGTGTGAGTAGACAGCCTTATCTAATAAAATAAAGGAATGCAAATGAAATACGAAACTCTGAGCCCTATCAGGAATATTCACTTCTTCCAACTACTCCAGGAACTATAGAATAGAACATAGAACCATATTGTCGGCAGAAAAAGACCACTGGGTTTATCTAGTCTGCCCTTTTAGTATTTACTTTCTTATTATCTTAGGATAGATATATGGTTTATCCCAGGCAGGTTTATATTCTGTTATTGGAGATTTACCAACCACATCTGTTGGAAGTTTGTTCCAAGTATCTACTACTCTTTCAGTAAAGTAATATTTTCTCACGTTGCTTCTGATCTTTCCCCCAGATAACCTCTCACTGTGTCCTCTTGTTCTTGAGCTTAGTTTTTTGTACTAAAAACACTTCCCTCCTGAACCTTATTTAGTCCTTTAACATACTTAAAGGTTTCAATCATGTCCCCCCTTTCCCTTCTTTCCTCCAGGCTATACAGATTACAACCGACAATAAAGAAAGGCAGACAAAAAAAAAAAAATGGAGGAGGACTAGATAAGTACAAAGTATGCAACATCCCTTGCACCTCCCTCCTGTCTTGCACATAAGAAGGGATGCCACATCTTATGAAACCATTCTTAACAGTCAAGTAGAGTGAAATGAAGACGATCGTTGATCATGATCCAGTTTGACCTAAATTTAACTAATTTGCTTTCTTCCATGAGGTGGCAGCAGCAATATTAGCTGCTATCAACAAAAAGGCCACAAATTGTTTAGTGGCTTTAGGCATCTGTGGAATCTTAACATTCAGTAATGCATATATTTTGCTGTAGAGCTCAATTTACCAGGCAGAGCAGTCAATTGTGAATAAAAGATAGATAGAACACGAGATCCCATAGATGATTCAACGCAAGGACGTTCAAAAACAGTGGTAATGCGACGTCCGTAGCCCTTGCCTTCGATGCAGTTAGATAATGTAAAATTTGATTTTAAATTTCAGCATCTGGTAAATTATGCATGGACTGGAAATAATCTTTCAGACAAATCCCATGCCTACAGTATAAAAAAAGTGCCTTATCCGCCTTTGTCCGTCCATCATTTGAACCGACCGGGTTGAATGCCTAGTGAGAATTCTGGGGTGGCAAAAAGAGGGGCAGCTGGCGTATGATCAGACATGATGCCAAAAGGCTTCCACAGATGATCCCATAGAGCTAAAGTCAAAGAGAGGAGTGGGCACAGAATAGGAGAGCGCTTATGCATAGGCATCCAGGGTATCAGATGCAGCAGTACCTTCAGGCAAGCATGTTGTCCAATGGCAAGCCACAAAGGACGGGCCACCTTCCTATGTAATACAATAATTGGTGCAAGGTGGGCAGCATAATGATACTTTGTCAAATTAGGGAGCCCTAACCCCCCCATTAGTTCTGCTAGTATATAAAGTGCATTGTGCAACCCTACGACTCTGTGGACATCAGATAACGGACAGAATCTCTTTTTGAAAGCGTATCATTTGTACTATGTCAAAAGCCTATGGGCGCAGATTTACTAAAATTGTTTAGTACATGGCATGCTAGGCTTTCCAAGGACAACATATGGGCACAACACTGTGCATTGTCCTGTAAAGGCCCTAGGAAGTAGCGGAGGTATGTGTCAGGTCAGGAGCGATAGAGGTTTAGGACAATTCTTACAATGTTTTGAGATCCCTTTAATAATGGTAAGAGGCAACATACAAAGACATTCTGCCAACATCTGTTCACATCTGCATTTAGGGCTTTGTTTGGAGCCACTTCTGTTGCTGATGCCATCAAAAAAACCTACAAAAAAATAGCATTGTGCCCTATTTTATCCTGGTAAAATACTAAACACCTGGATGTAAATCTGACAGTCCCCATTAAAGTGCAGTGGATGACTGTCATGCGGGGATCCAGCACTGCACTTCATTGATTATTCAGCTTCTATGACAGAGTAGAAAAAAACAGTAAAAAAAACAACAAAAACTGGGGTCTGAACCCAGCAAAAGAAATATTCTGCTACATAGAAAGCTAAAGAAAAAAACCCACTTATTTTCTGTCTTCTTTTGTTCTCAATCAATTGCTGGTACTGTAGTTATTTTGAAGTCCAATACAATGGAATAGGCTGGTCACTGACTAGTCACCATAGATAAGAGATGCTGAATCATGGTTAGAGCTGCAGAATTACCTTCACACCAGTCCCCGCACATACATTATCCATTCTAGCTGTGGGAACATTTGTTCCAGACAACATAAACGTAGTCACACAAGTGTAGGAAACTATCGGCTATACTGGGTTTCTCTGAAAATAAGATGGGGTCTTAAAGTATTTTTTTTATGCGACAGCTGTTATTTTCTGAGAAAGACAGTAAGGCCCTACACTGTAGTTAGGCTCCTCTACTGTAAGTTCCCCTGTAGTAAGGCCCCCATTACTGTATACATCCCCCTCTGTATTTGTTCCCCCATACTATATACATCCCCCTTCTGCAGTAAACAACCCAAAACTGTATACACCACCCTTTGAAGGTAGTTCCCATACTGTATACCTCCCCCCCTCTGTAATTATTCCCTCATACTATACACAGCCCCCTTCTGCAGTAAGGCACCCCATACTGTATACAGCCCCCTTCTGCAGTAAGGCCCCCCATACTGTATACAGCCCCCTTCTGCAGTAAGGCACCCCATACTGTATACAGCCCCCTTCTGCAGTAAGGCACCCCATACTGTATACAGCCCCCTTCTGCAGTAAGGCACCCCATACTGTATACAGCCCCCTTCTGCAGTAAGGCACCCATACTGTATACAGCCCCCTTCTGCAGTAAGGCCCCCCATACTGTATACAGCCCCCTTCTGCAGTAAGGCACCCCATACTATACACAGCCCCCTTCTGCAGTAAGGCACCCCATACTGTATACAGCCCCCTTCTGCAGTAACGCACCCCATACTATACACAGCCCCCTTCTGCAGTAAGGCACCCCATACTGTGTGCAGCCCCCTTCTGCAGTAAGGCACCCCATACTATACACAGCCCCCTTCTGCAGTAAGGCACCCCATACTGTATACAGCCCCCTTCTGCAGTAAGGCACCCCATACTATACACAGCCCCCTTCTGCAGTAAGGCACCCCATACTGTATACAGCCCCCTTCTGCAGTAAGGCACCCCATACTGTATACAGCCCCCTTCTGCAGTAAGGCACCCCATACTATACACAGACCCCTTCTGCAGTAAGGCACCCCATACTATACACAGCCCCCTTCTGCAGTAAGGCACCCCATACTGTATACAGCCCCCTTCTGCAGTAAGGCACCCCATACTGTATACAGCCCCCTTCTGCAGTAAGGCACCCCTTACTGTATACAGCCTCCTTCTGCAGTAAGGCACCCCTTAGTGTATACATCCCCCATCTGCAGTAAGGCACCCCATACTATACACAGCCCCCTTCTGCAGTAAGGCACCCCATACTGTATACAGCCCCCTTCTGCAGTAAGGCATCCATACTGTATACAGCCCCCTTCTGCAGTAAGGCACCCCATACTGTGTGCAGCCCCCTTCTGCAGTAAGGCACCCCATACTATACACAGCCCCCTTCTGCAGTAAGGCACCCCATACTGTATACAGCCCCCTTCTGCAGTAAGGCACCCCATACTATACACAGCCCCCTTCTGCAGTAAGGCACCCCATACTGTATACAGCCCCCTTCTGCAGTAAGGCACCCCATACTGTATACAGCCCCCTTCTGCAGTAAGGCACCCCATACTATACACAGACCCCTTCTGCAGTAAGGCACCCCATACTATACACAGCCCCCTTCTGCAGTAAGGCACCCCATACTGTATACAGCCCCCTTCTGCAGTAAGGCACCCCATACTGTATACAGCCCCCTTCTGCAGTAAGGCACCCCTTACTGTATACAGCCTCCTTCTGCAGTAAGGCACCCCTTAGTGTATACATCCCCCATCTGCAGTAAGGCACCCCATACTATACACAGCCCCCTTCTGCAGTAAGGCACCCCATACTGTATACAGCCCCCTTCTGCAGTAAGGCATCCATACTGTATACAGCCCCCTTCTGCAGTAAGGCATCCCATACTGTATAGAGCCTCCTTCTGCAGTAAGGCACCCCATACTGTATACAGCCCCCTTCTGCAGTAAGGCACCCCATACTGTATACAGCCCCCTTCTACAGTAAGGCACCCCATACTATACACAGCCCCCTTCTGCAGTAAGGCACCCATACTGTATACAGCCCCCTTCTGCAGTAAGGCACCCCATACTATACACAGCCCCCTTCTGCAGTAAGGCACCCCATACTGTATACAGCCCCCTTCTGCAGTAAGGCACCCCATACTGTATACAGCCCCCTTCTGCAGTAACGCACCCCATACTATACACAGCCCCCTTCTGCAGTAAGGCACCCCATACTGTGTGCAGCCCCCTTCTGCAGTAAGGCACCCCATACTATACACAGCCCCCTTCTGCAGTAAGGCACCCCATACTATACACAGCCCCCTTCTGCAGTAAGGCACCCCATACTGTATACAGCCCCCTTCTGGAGTAAGGCACCCCATACTATACACAGCCCCCTTCTGCAGTAAGGCACCCCATACTGTATACAGCCCCCTTCTGCAGTAAGGCACCCCATACTGTATACAGCCCCCTTCTGCAGTAAGGCATCCATACTGTATACAGCCCCCTTCTGCAGTAAGGCCCCCCATACTGTATACAGCCCCCTTCTGCAGTAAGGCACCCCATACTATACACAGCCCCCTTCTGCAGTAAGGCACCCCATACTGTATACAGCCCCCTTCTGCAGTAAGGCACCCCATACTGTATACAGCCCCCTTCTGCAGTAAGGCACCCCTTACTGTATACAGCCCCCTTCTGCAGTAAGGCACCCCTTACTGTATACAGCCCCCTTCTGCAGTAAGGCACCCCATACTGTATACAGCCCCCTTCTGCAGTAAGGCACCCCATACTATACACAGATCCCTTCTGCAGTAAGGCATCCATACTGTATACAGCCCCCTTCTGCAGTAAGGCACCCCATACTGTATACAGCCCCCTTCTACAGTAAGGCACCCCATACTGTATACAGCCCCCTTCTGCAGTAAGGCACCCCATACTGTTTACAGCCCCCTTCTGCAGTAAGGCACCCCTTACTGTCCCCTCCCCCCTTCTACAGTAAGGCACCCCATACTATACACAGCCCCCTTCTGCAGTAAGGCACCCCATACTGTATACAGCCCCCTTCTGCAGTAAGGCCCCCCATACTGTATACAGCCCCCTTCTGCAGTAACGCACCCCATACTATACACAGCCCCCTTCTGCAGTAAGGCACCCCATACTGTGTGCAGCCCCCTTCTGCAGTAAGGCACCCCATACTATACACAGCCCCCTTCTGCAGTAAGGCACCCCATACTATACACAGCCCCCTTCTGCAGTAAGGCACCCCATACTGTATACAGCCCCCTTCTGTAGTAAGGCACCCCATACTATACACAGCCCCCTTCTGCAGTAAGGCACCCCATACTGTATACAGCCCCCTTCTGCAGTAAGGCACCCCATACTGTATACAGCCCCCTTCTGCAGTAAGGCATCCATACTGTATACAGCCCCCTTCTGCAGTAAGGCCCCCCATACTGTATACAGCCCCCTTTTGCAGTAAGGCACCCCATACTATACACAGCCCCCTTCTGCAGTAAGGCACCCCATACTGTATACAGCCCCCTTCTGCAGTAAGGCACCCCTTACTGTATACAGCCCCCTTCTGCAGTAAGGCACCCCTTACTGTATACAGCCCCCTTCTGCAGTAAGGCACCCCATACTATACACAGCCCCCTTCTGCAGTAAGGCACCCCATACTGTATACAGCCCCCTTCTGCAGTAAGGCACCCCATACTGTATACAGCCCCCTTCTGCAGTAAGGCACCCCTTACTGTATACAGCCCCCTTCTGCAGTAAGAAACCCCTTACTGTATACAGCCCCCTTCTGCAGTAAGGCACCCCATACTGTATACAGCCCCCTTCTGCAGTAAGAAACCCCTTACTGTATACAGCCCCCTTCTGCAGTAAGGCACCCCATACTGTATACAGCCCCCTTCTGCAGTAAGGCACCCCTTACTGTATACAGCCTCCTTCTGCAGTAAGGCACCCCTTAGTGTATACATCCCCCATCTGCAGTAAGGCACCCCATACTATACACAGCCCCCTTCTGCAGTAAGGCACCCCATACTGTATACAGCCCCCTTATGCAGTAAGGCATCCATACTGTATACAGCCCCCTTCTGCAGTAAGGCATCCCATACTGTATAGAGCCTCCTTCTGCAGTAAGGCACCCCATACTGTATACAGCCCCCTTCTGCAGTAAGGCACCCCATACTGTATACAGCCCCCTTCTACAGTAAGGCACCCCATACTATACACAGCCCCCTTCTGCAGTAAGGCACCCCATACTGTATACAGCCCCCTTCTGCAGTAAGGCACCCCATACTGTATACAGCCCCCTTCTGCAGTAAGGCACCCCATACTATACACAGCCCCCTTCTGCAGTAAGGCACCCCATACTGTATACAGCCCCCTTCTGCAGTAAGGCCCCCCATACTGTATACAGCCCCCTTCTGCAGTAACGCACCCCATACTATACACAGCCCCCTTCTGCAGTAAGGCACCCCATACTGTGTGCAGCCCCCTTCTGCAGTAAGGCACCCCATACTATACACAGCCCCCTTCTGCAGTAAGGCACCCCATACTGTATACAGCCCCCTTCTGTAGTAAGGCACCCCATACTATACACAGCCCCCTTCTGCAGTAAGGCACCCCATACTGTATACAGCCCCCTTCTGCAGTAAGGCACCCCATACTGTATACAGCCCCCTTCTGCAGTAAGGCATCCATACTGTATACAGCCCCCTTCTGCAGTAAGGCCCCCCATACTGTATACAGCCCCCTTCTGCAGTAAGGCACCCCATACTATACACAGCCCCCTTCTGCAGTAAGGCACCCCATACTGTATACAGCCCCCTTCTGCAGTAAGGCACCCCTTACTGTATACAGCCCCCTTCTGCAGTAAGGCACCCCTTACTGTATACAGCCCCCTTCTGCAGTAAGGCACCCCTTACTGTATACAGCCCCCTTCTGCAGTAAGGCACCCCATACTGTATACAGCCCCCTTCTGCAGTAAGGCACCCCATACTATACACAGATCCCTTCTGCAGTAAGGCATCCATACTGTATACAGCCCCCTTCTGCAGTAAGGCACCCCATACTGTATACAGCCCCCTTCTACAGTAAGGCACCCCATACTGTATACAGCCCCCTTCTGCAGTAAGGCACCCCATACTGTTTACAGCCCCCTTCTGCAGTAAGGCACCCCTTACTGTCCCCTCCCCCCTTCTACAGTAAGGCACCCCATACTATACACAGCCCCCTTCTGCAGTAAGGCACCCCATACTGTATACAGCCCCCTTCTGCAGTAAGGCACCCCATACTGTATACAGCCCCCTTCTGCAGTAAGGCACCCCTTACTGTATACAGCCCCCTTCTGCAGTAAGAAACCCCTTACTGTATACAGCCCCCTTCTGCAGTAAGGCACCCCATACTGTATACAGCCCCCTTCTGCAGTAAGAAACCCCTTACTGTATACAGCCCCCTTCTGCAGTAAGGCACCCCATACTGTATACAGCCCCCTTCTGCAGTAAGGCACCCCTTACTGTATACAGCCTCCTTCTGCAGTAAGGCACCCCTTAGTGTATACATCCCCCATCTGCAGTAAGGCACCCCATACTATACACAGCCCCCTTCTGCAGTAAGGCACCCCATACTGTATACAGCCCCCTTCTGCAGTAAGGCATCCATACTGTATACAGCCCCCTTCTGCAGTAAGGCATCCCATACTGTATAGAGCCTCCTTCTGCAGTAAGGCACCCCATACTGTATACAGCCCCCTTCTGCAGTAAGGCACCCCATACTGTATACAGCCCCCTTCTACAGTAAGGCACCCCATACTATACACAGCCCCCTTCTGCAGTAAGGCACCCCATACTGTATACAGCCCCCTTCTGCAGTAAGGCACCCCATACTGTATACAGCCCCCTTCTGCAGTAAGGCACCCCATACTATACACAGCCCCCTTCTGCAGTAAGGCACCCCATACTGTATACAGCCCCCTTCTGCAGTAAGGCCCCCCATACTGTATACAGCCCCCTTCTGCAGTAACGCACCCCATACTATACACAGCCCCCTTCTGCAGTAAGGCCCCCCATACTGTGTGCAGCCCCCTTCTGCAGTAAGGCACCCCATACTATACACAGCCCCCTTCTGCAGTAAGGCACCCCATACTATACACAGCCCCCTTCTGCAGTAAGGCACCCCATACTGTATACAGCCCCCTTCTGTAGTAAGGCACCCCATACTATACACAGCCCCCTTCTGCAGTAAGGCACCCCATACTGTATACAGCCCCCTTCTGCAGTAAGGCACCCCATACTGTATACAGCCCCCTTCTGCAGTAAGGCATCCATACTGTATACAGCCCCCTTCTGCAGTAAGGCCCCCCATACTGTATACAGCCCCCTTCTGCAGTAAGGCACCGCATACTATACACAGCCCCCTTCTGCAGTAAGGCACCCCATACTGTATACAGCCCCCTTCTGCAGTAAGGCACCCCTTACTGTATACAGCCCCCTTCTGCAGTAAGGCACCCCTTACTGTATACAGCCCCCTTCTGCAGTAAGGCACCCCATACTGTATACAGCCCCCTTCTACAGTAAGGCACCCCATACTGTATACAGCCCCCTTCTGCAGTAAGGCACCCCATACTGTTTACAGCCCCCTTCTGCAGTAAGGCACCCCTTACTGTCCCCTCCCCCCTTCTACAGTAAGGCACCCCATACTATACACAGCCCCCTTCTGCAGTAAGGCACCCCATACTGTATACAGCCCCCTTCTGCAGTAAGGCACCCCATACTGTATACAGCCCCCTTCTGCAGTAAGGCACCCCTTACTGTATACAGCCCCCTTCTGCAGTAAGAAACCCCTTACTGTATACAGCCCCCTTCTGCAGTAAGGCACCCCATACTGTATACAGCCCCCTTCTGCAGTAAGAAACCCCTTACTGTATACAGCCCCCTTCTGCAGTAAGGCACCCCTTACTGTCCCCTCCCCCCTTTGCAGTTGTTCCCTCAAACTGTATATGGCCCCTTCTGCAGTAGTCCCCCCCCCCCGCAGTAAGTCCTCCCATACTATATACCTATCACCCCTCTCTGTAGTTGTTTGGCTATATTGTATGCATCCCCCCTCTGCACGTAGTCCTCTATACTTTATACCTCCCTCCCCCCTCTGCAGTTGGCCCACATACCCTTCATTTTCAATGTCCCTTAGTGTACACCATCTTACCCCTCCTGCAGCTTGTGCTGAGCAGGTGGGGGCGGCCATAACAAGCCTGGCCCTGATTGGCTGATGCTCAGCTCCCAGGGTCAGAGATCTGGTCAGCTGCCTGTGTCTTATTTTCGGGGGGAGGTCTTCTTTTTGAGGAAACATCTATGCAGCAGAATAATAAATGGAAATAGATAAGAGGGAAATCTAGGGAATAACCAGGATCCTTGGCTCTGCGCAGTCTGTGGAGTGTGAATGGGTGTAACAGGTGTTAATAGTTGTAACAATGACTATATAAAGTGCGAAACAAACAAGAAAAATTCTAACACTCAGAAGTGTAAGACAAGAGAGTCTGCCTTATAAGCCCCCTTCCCCCGGCTACATGACACATGATAAATATACCGCCATATACTACACAGGAGGCAGAACACAGGCTGCAATCGTTTATCTAAATGGCCCCCATTCTGCTTCGCCCCCGGCTCCTCAGTACGTTATTCAGGCATTTATGGCTTATTAGTGAAATGTCAGCCTACAGTCATGAGACACACGCTGCCAGCCACATTACCATATTACCAGCGGGCGGCTAGAAGATTATACACGGGTCCCCGAGTCACTGCAAACTAATGTTAATGCCAGCAACAGGGCTATTTATATGATCACACTCCACATTATACAAGTAAATACATATGCAGTCTGTAAACTGCAGTATATAATCTCCAGATAAACTAATATACTGGGTAAGCCAGGTGCAGGGGCGATACACAGGAGAGTCTCTGTATCCTGCACCATCCCTCAGGCTTCTATACTAGGATATATGGCAGGGGGGGCTTTAGGACCCTGGACCACAAGATAATGGACAAGTTCTGCTTGTACGACGGGTATTGTTTCTGGTAACCTTTAAGATAAGCCATCACATGTACATGAGGAATAGCACTATTTCTGGCTTCTTCTCTAACTTTCAGTAGTCCCTAAAATGCTAAGTAGAGCCTAGCTTCTATGACAGCACCCATACATAAGAGGGGTCCTGCTCCCCAATAACTCTAGAGTGCATCCTAAAAAGCATCAGCAGCATGGAGGACATTATAAAGCTTTATACACAATGAATGTGAAGGAAAGTGATTTTATCACCACAAAGCTGCAATCTTCGGGTAACGAAACCCACTTGGCTCCAACACTATGGAGCAATATACTCACAGAGTCGACTTGACTTTTTATTTTCTTATGTTAGATAGATGCAGCATACAAAACGTAACTTGCTCACAGCTGATGTGACTCTCACATTCGGACGTCCAAGCACGTCCTCCTCGCGGACGTTTCGGAGGATCAGACTCCTCCTTCCTCATGCGCCTGAGATGATTGCAGCTTTGTGGTGAGAAAAATCACTTTCCTTCACATTCATTGTGTATAATTGTCTACTTTACCGGACTGTTGGAGTCCAGGAGTGTGGAGGGTGCACATAAGTATTGCAGTGCGTGGTTACTTGGCTGAACTGGACATTATAAAGCAGCAGCAAGTAGTGTAAGCTGTGAATCAAGCACTGGGGTGTCATATAAGGCCGTCATGGCTTCCATTACAACAACAGACAATAAGGGTGGTATTACACGGGCCGATTGGGGCCCGATAATACCTGTAAACGAGCAGCGATCTGCTAGATCGTTGCACGTTTACTTGGCATATTACACGGCCCGATAATCGTTAAACAAGGGCTGCAGGGTCATCGTTACCGATGTCCTTGCAGCCTTTGTTTAAACTGTATACATACCTAATCCATGGTCCAGGGTTCCTCTTCTTAACTTCTCCCCGGGTCCGAGCACTTCAGCTTCACAGCGGCTTGTCTCTGCTGACAGGCCGCTCGGCCAATCCCTGGCTGCGGCGGTTCCGGCCAGTGATTGGCCGAGGGGCCTGTCAGCTGACACAGGCCGCTGAGAAGCCGGAGCGCACGGGACCCGGTAAGAAGCTCTGAGGAAGAGGAACCCTGGACCATGGATTAGGTATGTATTCTTCTTTGCTAATCGTCAGCCGTGCACCGCTATTACACGTAGCGGTGCACGGTCGGCGCCCGACGATTATAGGTCTGAACTTATATCAACGATCAGCCGATGACAACGATCATCGGCTAATCGTTGTCTTTAGTACACGGAATGATAATCGGCCGAATCGGGCCGATTCGGCCGATTATCGTTCCGTGTAATAGTACCCTAACTGTTCCCAACAGACCCTGTTGACTTATAATGGGGTCCGTCAGGTTTCAAAGTGGCGTCTTGTGATGGATTGTGATAGATTGTTTCTGTGTCTACTTCTGTCCCTCTCCATCCTCCCTCTCCAACAACTGTCCCCTCCCCTTCCCATAGACTTCTATGGGTAGCTGTAGCATAATACTTCAATGAGCTGATCTCTCCTCACAGACTTTTAGGATTTTTTTCTAGAAGTTATGTCTTCACAAGGGAGGAGAAGGAAGCGGATAAGTGGAGAGAGAGGCATTTTTCTCCTATAAGATATATAACAAAGTTTCTTAGATTTGCTTGTACTATAGGTTTATGTAAAGATGACAGAGACATTTAAAAAAATGTGTTAAGAAAACAACCTCTCTCTAAAAACATGGGGTGTAAGAGCCATCAATGTAATGCATGGATGCACCATGTCTTACAGTGTGACAGCCATTTCGGCTTCAGAGGGGTGTCCAGGGCAGGGGATTCTCTTCTATAAAGTCCACTTTATATTAAAAGTTGGTGTCAGAAAATGATAGAGATCTGTAATTTACTTATTTCCAGTACTTAAGAGCTGCTGTATATCCTGCAGGAAGTTGTTTTTCTTCTTTCTAGTCTGACATGGTGCTCTCTGCTGCCACCTCTGTCTGTGACAGGAACTGTCCAAAACAGGAAAGGTTATCAATGGGTATTTGCTACTGGTCTGGAGAGTTCCTGACATGGACAGAGGTGACAGCAGAGAGCACAGTGTCAGACTGGAAAAAATACACCCCTTCCTGCACCACATACAGCAGCTGATAAGGACTGAAAGATTAGAGATGTTTAAGTAAAAGTTAGAAATCTGTAATTTTCTGACACCTGTTGATTTGAAAGATTTTTTTCTCTCGATACAAATAGATTCTGTTACTCTTCCCATCACAGTATAGTCAGCAGCTTTGAGGATTTAAATCTGCTGAAAGGTCCCCTTTCAGTATTCAGCTTCTTTCTGATGGTGCCCTATGCTTTAACAGCTTACAACTCTTAAAGAATCAATAAATACCACTATTGACCTTAACTATACTGTTTGCACTGGGACAAAGGTGAAAGATGTCATGTAGAATTACAGTAGGACAATTCACAGAGCTGGCAGGCTTGTTTCATGAGCAGTAATATGGCTGTGTTTAGTACATTAGTGCTCTGCCTTCTAGGAAAGCTTAACAATGCATGACCAGAAACCTGGAAATTCAGTAACTGCCTGTAGCACCTCTGCGACCCAGACAACAAAAGTAAAAGTTCCATAAGAAGGACAAGAGAGGAGGTAAAACAGATCAAAAGTTCTGATACATGATGCATAGATAGTGCTATTGTAAGTGCCCAGGAGGCGGGCTGATTCAAGCTAAGTGCCCAGGAGGCGGACTGATTCAAGCTAAGTGCCCAGGAGGCTTTCAGATTCAAGCTAAGTGCCCAGGAGGCGGACCGATTCAAGCTAAGTGCCCAGGAGGCGGACCGATTCAAGCTAAGTGCCCAGGAGGCGGACCGATTCAAGTTAAGTGCTAAGAGCTCTGTTTATTACTTTAGTGGTCACCTGAAAGAATATCATACAGGTGAAAATCAGATGTCATCTATGAGCCGCAATACATGTAACTAACTTGATAAAGAGTGTCAAGAGCAGACTGAGAAACCGGTTATTCAGCGTTGAACTTCTGTACACAGAGAATGCTCAGACATATAAATAAATGTGTGTGTGTCAGAGTTTTGGCACAGTCTATGGGGCATGTTTAAGACAGGATTTTAAATTCAAATAGAATTGAGCTAAACACTGTGCTCGACATGGTGGCATGGCTTATAAGAAGGGGCGTGGCTTAGCAGAAAGGGGTGTGACTCAGCAGAAAGGGGGGTGGCTTTGTAGAAAAGGGGGTTTGACCTTTATGCGAAGCCATTTTTGATGTATATTGTTGGCTTGATAGTAAGATGTGCCAGAGATTTACAAAGATGTGCCAGAGTTTAAATGGCTTCACTGAAACTTTAGCAGGTCTTAGAGGGGAATCTTTGGTTCAGTAAAATCTCTATAAAAAGCAGCATATTTCTCATAGCAGTCTTATCGGAGTGTGGCCAGGCGGATGACATCCAGACTGATCCAGATGAAAGTTAGCATGAGATTCATCCAGACTAGGCTGATATGTGACGCAAGGTCCTAAACATGACAAGTGACACTGCAGCCCATGACACAGACTGACAACAATCATCAGACACATCCAGCACTCAGCACAATGCTGCTGCATTCAGGAAGCAGAAGTCCCATACAAGTAACCCGACCTGATCCGCAGCCAGCGGTCACGTGCACAGTGATACCTGGAACCTGTCAAACAGCGCGCCATCCTCCTGAACCCACATATATCTACAGGAGACCACAGTATAGTAGCATCATGTATGTCATTCAACCAAATAGACAGGAGTGAGGTGAAGTGTCAAGGAATAACACTGTATTACAAGAAATCCTCTCCTCCCACCATTTACAATAAACCTGTCCCTGTCTATATAATAATAATGCTATTGATTATACTATACTCCCCGACAGGATGATATTTAAGCTGTCTGCAGATTAGAAACATTATGGCAGGAACAAATGGTAAAAAGCTAATAAGTATAATAATATGCAATGGATTAGACTAGTTGTCAGTGCTTCTTAGTATATCACAGAGCATCAATGTCCTGCTTCTCCCTGTGCTGCATTGTTACAATAAAAAAAAAAAAAATGGTGTTTGATTGGTCAGCGTCAGGGTGTTCAGACCCCCATGGATGACTAGAATGAGCTATACGTGTATGTACAATTATACAGAGATGGATGTCATCTTTGACTGTTTGACTTTGGTTGTCTAGGCATGATGGGAGTTGTAGTTTTGTAACAGCAGGAGGGCCAAGGTTCCCTACCCCTGCTCTATAACAATGTCCCTAACCTGTGGCTCTTCAGCTGTTGTGACACTATAATCACCAATGTCAGGGCATTCTGGGAGTTGTAGTTTTGCAACAGCTGGAGAGACACGCAGGTTAGGAAACCTCCTTATGTAAGCCACCATGGTCTCTTGTTAGGTGGCAGAACTTTCCTAGAGGAGAGGCGTCCTGAGGACAGGGACAATGCTGCCCTGTACTAAACAGCCTGCCATCACCTAATGTAACACACTGCAGAGATACTTGGTGCCATTGATTTCTGTCATGAAGTTTATAAATGGATATGTGTCCGACATCGGAAGGAAGAGACTCGATATACAGACGGCTCCCATCACACTAGTGTCAGGGTGTCCAGTGATGGATCAGTCATCAAGTAGATCCAGACACAGCTCTGTGCCCTATAACAGGCTGCTGATCGCCTCATCCGTGTCATAAATACAGAAAATCCTTATGGAAGTCTGAACAGAGCCTAACAAAACGTATGTAATATCCTACATCATAGAAGCAGATACATCATGGTGGAGAGTCATGAAAACCCGCTGTTGCCCAGAGCAACCAATCACAGCTCAGATTTTAGTTCATATTCTGCTCCTTAAAAATGAAAGCTGAGCTCTGATTGGTTGCTATGGGCAATGCTGTTTTTAAGTTCGTAACCTGCAAAACCATGCAGTAAAAAATATGTAAATTGCTGCAAAGAATGTGATGGGGAGTGGTCTCAGGAGCCGACCAGTATCCGGGGGTGATTGTAGTTCATATTGTCTTCCAGCTTTTGTGTGCCGGCCCTTCAATTGTCTCTTTCATCTTTGCTCAGTCACTTCTCATTTTACAATCTATTGATTTTCCCATCTACTAGTATATACTGTATACTCCCCTTCCTGCCCCATATCAGCAGTGAGTAAGGCCTGGGCCATGCTGTCACCTTCTGCACCGTCCATGGGAACACATGGCAGATTTATTTACATGTATGTAACATATTATAGGTGTACACTGTCACATCTACTACTATATACTGTATACTCCCCTCCCTGCTCCATATCAGCAGTGAGTAAGGCCTGGGCCATGCTGTCACCTTCTGCACCGTCCATGGGAACACATGGCAGATTTATTTACATGTATGTAATGTATTATAGGTTTATACTGTCACATCTACTAGTATATACTGTATACTCCCCTCCCTGCTCCATATCAGCAGTGAGTAAGGCCTGGGCCATGCTGTCACCTTCTGCACCGTCCATGGGAACACATGGCAGATTTATTTACATGTATGTAACATATTATAGGTTTATACTGTCACATCTACTAGTATATACTGTATACTCCCCTTCCTGCCCCATATCAGCAGTGAGTAAGGCCTGGGCCATGCTGTCACCTTCTGCACCGTCCATAGGAACACATGGCAGATTTATTTACATGTATGTAACATATTATAGGTTTATACTGTCACGTCAATTTTTAGATATATTTAAATGTGGCACAAAGAATAATCCACAACACCTCACCTTTTTAGGTTTTTACTTCAACAGTGGGGTAGAGGGGTGTGGGCTGAAATACAACAATGTGCGCCAAAACTTTGTCTAGGTTTTGATCAGTCGGGATTTGGGTGCTCCGACCCTCACCGATTGTTAGAAGACACTGGGAGAAGCGTGCAGCTGAGAGCTTCTCTCCTCGTCTCCCTTCGTCTCAGTGTTTGTGTCCTGCAAGATGGAGAGGCAAGGAGAATAGAAAATCGGGGAGACCTGCTGCTTTTCCCATCTTGTTTAGCAAATGATGGGGGTCTGAACACCAAGACTGCAACTAATCAAAACTTTTGATGTGTTTTTATGACTTAATTTTTTTTTTTTTTTTTTTTAAATAATGGTAAAGAGATCAATGTTATCCCTGCATCTCCCTATACCCAGATGACAGAGAGATGATCTAACAGACACAACCAATGAGATCACTATGGCTATAGAGGACTCCAGTCCTACAAGTGTTCATCCCATCATCCATTCTGGATACGGCTCCAACCATAATGGTATGCAAGACATATCATTGAGGATGGACACTAACATTCACGTAATGAATCATGTCCCATACAAGGGGCGATCCTATCTAGATCCCAGGTGGCCCAGCAGACAGGTGAGTCCATCTATTCTCTGGCTCATTGTGCACACACAACCCTATGGAGCTAGAATGCTATTCACACTAATAATGCTCAGTGCTGTAAGTTCTGCAAGGCCTGGAATATTGCCATAGGAGATGCTGATGCAGTGACAGCAGCAGAGAGGCGATGGCGGGGGGCAGAGCCTGTGATTACAGGATATTACATCCCCCCATATACACACAACCATACATTATTCTGACATCTGGTGCAGAGGCATCCTGATGGCACAATGATAACCCAGATGATAGCCGGCGCTGGCACAGAGATTACACAGCGAGGTCCACCCCGTCCCCTGGATTCATCTATAGCGGTTATGTGCACATGCTGTAAAGGAACTTCTTTGACTGAAAATTATTTGCATACATGTGGATGGGCAGGTTTCTGTAAAACCCATTCAAGTCAATGAGAGAGTCACAAACATATCAAACATATCCACCAAGTGTGAACATAACTTAACTGGTCCCCAAAAGTTGTCTGCTTGCCATAGTGATGGTGGGCAGTGTCAGAGCTGCACAGTACTAACCAATATAATCCAGAATAGCAGTGATCCAGACAACATCAATACCCAACGATCACCACATCCTGTCATAAACAGCTGATACGGTGAACAACCATGAATCCTGAAGATCACAGTGATCAGACAATTATAGTTATAGTAATCAGTCAAAGATCCTTGAGAATAGTGCTACAATAACTGCACAGATCCAGCGTCCCATACTGACCATACATGGATCCTACTATAACGGTAATGGGGCAGGGATCCTACTATAACGGTAATGGGGCAGGGATCCTACTATAACGGTAATGGGGCAGGGATCCTACTATAACGGTAATGGGTCAGGTATCCTACTATAACGGTAATGGGCCAAGGGACCTGGGTGCCACAGTGATTGTGCAAGGATACTGAGTGCCATAATAACTGCACAAGGATCCCAAGTGCAACAGAGATCCCGGATGCCACAGTCATTACAAGGATCTGGCACACTACAAGGACCACACAGGGATCCTGGACACCATTATGACTGTGCAGGGGACCTTCCAAACTCAGTGGTCTGTCAGAGATCCTGAGGACCACAGGGATCTCACAAGGATCCTGAGGACTAGAGGGACCACACAAGGATCCTGAGGACCAGAGGGACCACACAAGGATCCTGAGGACCAGAGGGATCACACAAGGACTAGAGGGATCACACAAGGATCTTTAGGACCAGAGGGATCACACAGGGATTCTGAGGACCAGAGGGATCACACAGGGATTCTGAGGACCAGAGGGATCACACAGGGATTCTGAGGACCAGAGGGATCACACAGGGATTCTGAGGACCAGAGGGATCACACAGGGATTCTGAGGACCAGAGGGATCACACAGGGATTCTGAGGACCAGAGGGATCACACAGGGATTCTGAGGACCAGAGGGATCACACAGGGATTCTGAGGACCAGAGGGATCACACAGGGATTCTGAGGACCAGAGGGATCACACAGGGATTCTGAGGACCAGAGGGATCACACAGGGATTCTGAGGACCAGAGGGATCACACAGGGATTCTGAGGACCAGAGGGATCACACAGGGATTCTGAGGACCAGAGGGATCACACAGGGATTCTGAGGACCAGAGGGATCACACAGGGATTCTGAGGACCACAGTGTTGACACAATGAACCTGGACCATAGCGACCATGCAGGTATTCTGATGACCACAGTGATGATACAATGACGGGGGGGGGGGGGGGGGGGGGGATGATGGGGACCACAGTGCCTGCCCGGGGATCCTGACTGTTGTAGTGCCCGGGGATCCTGACTGTTGTAGTGCCCGGGGATCCTGACTGTTGTAGTGCCCGGGGATCCTGACTGTTGTAGTGTCCGGGGATCCTGACTGTTGTAGTGCCCGGGGATCCTGACTGTTGTAGTGTCCGGGGATCCTGACTGTTGTAGTGCCCGGGGATCCTGACTGTTGTAGTGCCCGGGGATCCTGACTGTTGTAGTGCCCGGGGATCCTGACTGTTGTAGTGCCCGGGGATCCTGCCCACCACAGGGATCGCCAGGGATCCGGACTTCCATGGACATCATGAAAGGGTTTCGCCAGTCCCAGCCGCCTTGCTGACAGGTGACACCGGCTGGCGCACACAGGGTCCCCGGCAGGTGTTGTGGTCAGGCAGGAGGGCAGGCACCGGCACAGCCCGGGCCCCCAGCACCGCTCACCTGTATTTCCTGAACAGCTGATCGGACTCCCTGAAGCCGTTATTGAGCAGCATGTTGATGCCCACCAGGGCCAGCTCGGCGTCATCCATCGGGTCCAGGTGATCGGCGTCCCCCTGCCCGGAGCTCTGCTGCTCGGCCATTGTGTGCCAGTGTGTGCCCGGGAGCCGCCAGTCAGGACACCAGTGTGACACCCTGCCGGGAGCGGAGCCGTGTGTAGCCCGTGCACGGAGGGGAGGGGCAGGAAGGGGAGGCCCCGGCTGCGGCGGCTGCTGATTTCTTTGTGATGATGATGATGGGAGTGATGAGGATGATGATGGTGATGTCTGTCCTCAGCCCCGTGTGCTGCCCTCACTACAAGCAAGGGAGTCGCCCCGTGTGTGGACGAGTACCGGCTGTAATAAGGAGCCTGGCACTGCCCTCATCTGCCTGACTGCTGCAGGGAATGGGAAGCACCTCACACAGTGCATGTACCCAGAGTATGGGGGTCCTGTCACCCATCACCTCTGTTATCAGGACCCCCAGTATCCCATCACCTCTGTTATCAGGACCCCCAGTATCCCATCACCTCTGTTATCAGGACCCCCAGTATCCCATCACCTCTGTTATCAGGACCCCCAGTATCCCATCACCTCTGTTACCAGGACCCCCAGACCCCCAGTATCCCATCACCTCTGTTACCAGGACCCCCAGACCCCCCAGTATCCCATCACCTCTGTTATCAGGACTCCCAGACCCCCCCGTATCGCTGACCTAGGGGGCACTAAGCAGCCACCCCGATATAAGGTCATGTGTCACAGGATCTCTGTACCATGGTGATAGCAGACGATACCAGCTATGAGGGAAACTCCATGCAGACACTGCCCAGTGCTGCAGGTCACCAGTGTGGAGTACCATGTTGCCCAGCTCCATGACCTGTGACCCCATCATGTTTCCACCATGACCCTCCCTGGCCCATACAGCTGCTGCAGCAGGCCCCATCCCTTCAGTGCCCTCACATCATGTCCCATAGCTGGGAACACACTGGGCATCTTAGTATGGGGTCTGATCGTATCCATGGACAGAAGGGCCTGGGGTTTATTTCCCTGGGGAGTGGAGTCCTGCTCAGGGAAAAGTAAAAGGACCGTCCAGAGCAGGGCCCCCTCCAAGGGCCCATTAACAGCAATGGAGAATATATTCATTTTGCAAGGTTTGCCTGAATGTGCCAGGAATGGCCTCTTGCTAGTCGGTGCCCTATTGACTGGGCTACCATCACAGTAACCCTGGCTGTTACAGTAATTATCCTGGGAGGCTGATTTCCAGGAGAGATCCAATGTTTTGGCCCTCCAGGAATGATGGGAATTGTAGTTTTGCAACAGCTGTTGGGCCGCAGGTTCCTCACTACTGACTTACAGGGAATACACCACAGTACCTGCCATTTTGGAAATGCTATGGCCCAGTTGTCTAGACATCACAAATTTGGTCTTAATCAAAACGGCTCAGTACCTTGCAGTTCTGTCTCCAAAACATCAAATTTAAGATTCCACTGTTTACTTCACCCCATGACAGTCACTATTGTATGACTGCACCTGTCAGCAGGGCCAGACTGGGACTTAAAATCGGCCCTGGCATTTCAGAGCACACAGGCCCACTCGCCGTACGGTGGAAAGTTATGAGGCGATGTTGTGAGTGCAGCACGGCTACATGTATCATCACGGCCATGACTGGATTTACAGATAATAACACAGTAAATGGGGTAGGAAGCTTCTGTCTCTGTACTGGGTAGCGGTGCTGCAGTTACAGGCCACCACCACTACCCAGTGTACAGAGACAGACTGCTTCCGGCCCCCTTCACTGTGTAGTCTGGACACTGAACAGATCAGTGCGGGTGCCGGGTATTAGTGATTCTGTGCACAGCATATCAGTCTATTTTGGCTGAAAACACCTTCAAGAAGGAAAATCCTGTATATACAATGAGCAAATATTATCGCTGCATCATGACCACCACTATTACCACCATACTGTTACTGCAGTCCCCTATAGCAGATAAGCCCCCCATTAAGTCCTTTATAGTAGATAATGCCCTGCATGCAGTCCCCTATAGTGTATAAGCCCCTTTATGCAGTTCCGTATAGTAGATAGGTCCCCAAGCATTGCCCTATAGCAAATAACCCCACAGCAATTAACCCCATGCAGTCCCCCATAGTAAGCAACCCCTCTATGCAGTCCCCAATACTAATCAACCCCTCTATGCAGTCCTCCATTGTAATTAACCCCTCCAAGCAATCCCCCCTAGAAATTAATCGCCACATGCAATCCCCCTTAGTAAATCACCCCCCCCCCCCTCTTGCAGTCTCTGGATGAAAAGTGGGAGAAAAAGAAAAGAAACAAGTCACCTGTCACACACTCCCATGAAACGCCACTGGTCTTCAGGTGCCCTCTCCTCTCTTCTGGCACAGGCAGCATGTGTTAGAGACACTACCTATGCCGGAAATACCGGCCACCAGTGCCCATTCAATTGTGTGTGTCTTAAAGACGCGTGCACAATTGAATAGAGTGCTCATCACAAATTCCTAGGATGGCTCTGGCGCGCTCAACAGCTGGGCCATTCCTGTCTTCCTCCTTGCCGGTGACTGCCTTTGCCTATGGTAGATGGAAAGAGTTGCCGGGCAAGGAGGAGAACGGGACTGGCACACAGAGGCCCCCAGCCCTTCTGGCTTTTCCCCGAAATGCCAGATGGCCAGTTTGGTCCTGCCTGTCAGGGATTTAAAGGGAACCTGTGTGCTGCAATTCATGTTCCGAACTGCTGGCGAGGAGGTCAAGGAGACACGGCGTGCCTTTCATATATATGCCTGTGCCTCTATAACATAGATACTTTTATTCTTCTTGTGCTAAGAGGCATTCCCTAGTTCCTGCTGGAAAACCTCCTTGTTCCCCTTCTCATCATTCTGCTTGAGGCTCCGCAGTCAGTCGACTGTCAGTCAAGCAGACATAGAGAATACAAGTGTTATGGAAGTACTGACAGCTATATGAAAGGTAACATGTGTCTCCTTACCCCTACAGGTATCTAACAGTGTAAACAATATGGAACGCAAAGTGCAGCTGACAGATTGCCTTTAATGCTATAACTCTTAGTTTACCTGTGAATAGAGTTTATGGCTGGGCTTGAGGCGCAGGCTGGTCTTGTCTGAGAGGAGTCACTTTATTGTGCCGTACCGCTGCCGCTTCATTAACTATTAAATGGCTATCTATACACCTGCACATTATAGCAATAAACATTAGATAATTTCAGGGCGTGGGCCATTCTGCACGACAGTGACCAAGGATTGGAATAATTATATATTCTGTAACATGAACACATATTTAGATGCCGTCATTCTAGGTTTCACCTAGGTTTTATTTCCTATCTGCTTCCACTAGTTTATTCTATAGACTGTGAAATATTTCCAAGTAGAATCTTCTGGACCCCTTAGTCTTGTGTGAATGTAACTTATTTTTTGTCATGTATTCTTTTTTATTATAGTGCTCCATGTAGATTAAAGGGAATATGTCAGCACTATATTATGTATCATGATTAGAGCTCAGGCGTCTAGGAGGCAGTGCTGAGCCGCAGCATGCACAGCTCCCTCCCCCACTCCTCCTTTCCCTGACTGATTGATGTATAGGGCTCATCTTCCAGCAAAGAGTGTTCACATCAATTGGTCATGGTGGGGAAGGGGGGCGAGGTATGCATCCTGCAGCTCAGGATAGCCTTCTTGATACTTGCAGAATTAACGGGGTTATCCAGCGCTACAAACACATGACCACTTTCCCCCTACTTTTGTCTCCAGTTTGGGTGGGGTTTTGAAACTCAGTTCCATTGAAGTAAATGGAACTTAATTGCAAACCACACCTGAACTGGAGACAACAGTAGGGGGAAAAGTGGCCATATTTTTGTAGCGCTGGATAACCCCTTTAAGTAAAGAAGGTGCTCCCAGTAAACTCTCCAAAAACCCAAGATGAGTCTTCAGCTTAAGTTGGTTTATTTAGTATTTATCTAGTGAATCCATCCTTATACTTCCGCCCATGGATGTGTCATTACAAAGTCTCTTATACATAGGAATATGCTCCCCATTATGTTCTCATCCCATTTATTACAATGTACATCTCAACTCTAGATTTAATTTGTAGTTCAGGCGCTCAAGTAAAAAAAAAAAAAAAAAAAAGAAAGATCCACTGCAGGCAAAGGAAATAATATTATTTCATCCGCAGTCTGGGCTGTCATAGGAAGAAACGAACCAACTTAATAACTAACTACACATTACAAAATTGCTCTGCGAGCATGCAGATTGGAACCGTGTCCTAGATACTGACATCCCAGCAAAGGAAACCACAGCAACCAGGACTCGTCTGACCAAAATAGTGCAAGGGAGGTGAATACAAGAGAATTGTTTATTTCTGCTATATCCAGATCAACACTTTGATTATTGGGACAATTAGGAGAAAATTACAATAGATTGTGCAAATGAATTCAGTCACATGTACATAGGAAAACAAGTTCTTTATTACAGCAGAGCCCAGTTTGTCATTTCATGGATTGGACTAGTTTCGCATTTAATAGGAACGTAGATAAACCTAGTGAGTTCTTTAAAACGAGCTGTCATGGGGAACAATGCCAAAAAGAGCTCAGCTATAATTGTATAAAAGCTATAATAACACGTCATGGCACAAAAAGAAATATAATATCATTATATATAAGCTTTCCTCATTCATCACATGACCTTTGACTAAGCGCTCAGAACATGCGGACGAATCATTTGAGTATTATGAGGTCTGGGTGGGAGAGCTGACTGAAGAGCCCTTTTCTGAGTACTAGATAGAGAATTGGCTAGAACCATTAAAAAGGCTCTGATTTGGGTCTGGGAGGCGGCAAAAAGATTTGGAGGTAAAAAGCTTAAGTGCTTGGGGTGAACCAGGCAGGAGGTTGTGGGCTTGAATTAAAGGGGTTGTCCAGCGCTACAAAAACATGGCCACTTTCTTCAAGAGACAGCCCCACTCTTGTCTTCAGCTTGGGTAGGGTTTTGCTGCTCAGTTCCATTGAAGTGAATGGAGCTTAATTGCAAACCGCACCTGAACTGGAGACAAGAGTCGTGTTGTCTCTGAAAGAAAGTGGCCATGTTTTTGTAGCACCCCTCTAAAGTCTTCTTAAAAGGGCCGAGTTTTTCCATTCTTTGAGAAAAAGAAGTGAAATCTCTGCAAGCGTTTTAAAGGCTGCTGACACATGGATTGAGTAAAGAGGAAACCTTGATGACCAATGGCTTCACAGAAATCCATACAGAAGGGGAGACCAGTAGGAGCTTTGAGTACTCCTTTTAAAGGGACTCTTTCTCTGGGTTTATGCGGCCTTAAATGAGGGCAGTATATACTAGTGACAGAAATGCTAAACAGATCGCTGTATTACTTACATCATTCTGATATGCAGGAGAATGGGCTTTGTGTTGCATCACTACCTCTGCCCACTGGCTGCTGATTGACAGCTGTCTGCCTGCACACAGTATATACACAGGAGTTGCTCATGAATATCAAGGACTACTGAGCACATGAACATAATGGAGATGACTACTGTATGGGAACAATACTGCTGCCTGTGAGGTAGAGGAAAGAATGAGGACAATAATGCTGATAATAGAGGGATAGTGTATTAATAGAACGGTTGCCTTTGGAGTGGCGGGAATAGGAACAGTCCGTCTAACAGTGCAGGAGGGATGCAGGAGCTGTACTGCAGTGTGGGAATGGGGCCAGTACTTTTCCCAGTGGGAGGAGGGATGAGGACAGAACCTGTCAGGGAGGATGGAGACTGTTTTGCTGCCCGTGGGAAGGAATGGGTATTGGCATAGTACTGCAGATGGTATAGTAGAGATGGGTATAGGGAGTGCACAGCCGTCAATGGTGGAGGATGGCAATAGGGACAGTGTTGCTGCATTGTTGCGTTTGCCACTTTTGGGGAAGGATTTTGTGCTGCACTGTGACATCTGATGCCTATGAGGTGGCAATTTTGCTGCGCTGGGGTAGCAGGCTCCTCTGGTACAGTGGTATTTGGCACTTCTGGAAAGGTACTTTACACTGTACTATGTTAAATGTCACTTCTTAGGTGTATTTTGTGATGGACTGTGGTGTTTGGTGTTTCTGTGGAGGTATTTTGTGTCTTCCTATGGTATTTGGCACATCTAGGAAGGTAAGTGCTGCACTGTTGTACATGTCTTTGTGCTGCACTGTTTTATTTGGCACTTCTGGAGTGGTGCTTTGTGCTGCATTGTGGCATTTGGTGCTTCCTCTGGGTTATGTGCTGCGCTGTGACAATTTTTTGATGTATTTTGTGCTGTACAGTACTTTTTGGTGTTTCCAGGTGGTATCATGTACATGATAATGTGGCATTTGGAGCTGCATAGTAGTATTGTGTAGCTGGTGAGGCTTTGGCATTATTATGGATTGGCTGGTAAGGCCTGAGTAGAGAAGGTTTGAGAAGCCCTATTCTATACAATGCATATCAATCCTGTCTCAGTCTATAAACATGTAGATAATTTTTTTTTTACTTATTGGATTGCTGAATAATTGCTGTTGCCTCTCTGTTACCGTAATGATGCTTTACATCAGTAGTAGACCATATAGTCAACATGTCTATTGACGTTTTTCCTTGCACCAGCCATTTATCTACACAATAACTTGTACTATATGTCCATATTACTTTACATTTTATTTCTGTTATAGAATACAGTTGTATAATAACACATTATATACAATATATCCCAATACCAATTGTATCAGCTCTCAGAACACAGAAAGCAGCAATCCATTACTCCACGATAGGAGCTCTGCAGTCAGAAGCCTCCCATAATGTAGACCTCTTCAGCTATGTTTTTTAATAAAATATCTGAATTTTCCATCTAAAAAGTTTAGATATCATCATCATGTATCTCAATGAAAATAACATTGTTAAATTTAGGATCAAGTTGTCCTGGAAACCACTGAAAAGGTCAACTTTCCGAAGATTGACAAGCTTCTTCTCTCATTCAGAGATGTACTGTACATACAGATGCCAGGGCAGCTAATATGTCATAACGACATTAGAAATGAAGCTCGCCCTGAAAACTAACATTTACATGATTGGCCAATTTCCTATTTAGAAGATGCATTCAAGACGATGGGAGCCTGAAGATAGATTCCTGCTCCCACTGTCAGAAATAGATGGAAAATATAGCCAATCCTTAATTTTATTAGAAGGTGTTTTTGCAGCTGGGCATACAATAAAGAATTGACCTAACTAATCTAATCTTTTTATTACTGATGTGGAACAATTATTCTAGATCATTATACAATGTATAGATAGTAGCACCCGCATTGCAGCACAGAAATTATCCATCATTTATGTGCTGCCACGTAAACATAAAACTGAAGCATGTCCAATGTTAGTGATCAATATGAGAGGACACAATCACTTTTACTGGAGACATTGAGTATCTGCATAATGGCTTGTTATCTGTATCACTATAGTCTTAAAAGGAACCTGTCACCACTTGTGTTCCCCATGAAATGACAATTCCGGGACATCTTTTCTTACATCTCTGTGTTGTGCAGTTCCTAGAATTAGCAAACTGGGTGTAACTAGTTGGGGGCGTGTCCCTACACAGTCCTGCACTGTCAGCTCTGATTGGATAGTGTATGAGAATGTAGGGACACGCCCCCAACTGGTAACACCCAATTGGCTATTATGTCATACATTTCTACTAGGGATAAAAGCATAACAGCACAACACAGAGGTTTAATAATAGGTGATCCAGAATTGTGTTTCATGGGCTTTGCGTTGTACTTGCTTAAACAGACAGGCCAGGAGTAGGGACAGGTCCTCTTTAAGACAACCTGTTAATCATTGTATGATTGGCCTATCTTTATCATCTGTACATTTGGCCTATTTTTATTATCTGTATATTTGGCCTATGTTTGTTGTTGTAGCAGTGCTGGGAGTATCTGCTACCAATATGTTTTTCTATACCCCATCACTCACCTATCCCCATAGATGTGTACTTTCTATCACATTTTAGACAGCATAATGTATCACAAGTCACCATTTTAATTGTAAAAACATACAATCTAATTGAGGTAGTTGCAATTTAGATTGATTTTTAAAGAAACCACAAATGAATTGATGAGAAGTATAGACAGCGCCCGTTGCTTTAATCTAGAGAATGTGGGTGGTTAAGGTGGGAACGGGTCTGCATAGCACTTCTTAACAGCTCTATATCCATGGTATCCCTGGTGAGTGATACATGACTTATACGTGATGGTTATGCTGCAGGACACCTGCTTAGGCTGATAGCACCATGAATCTCGGTTATTTTGCTAAAGCTGATGTCTTTCTTATTGACTTTCAGGTTCTTCATGCAGCCAACGAACGATCTCTTCACAGGAGGCCGCTGTGTTTCCAAGGCATCTGAAACAGAACAAGACCTTGTAAATGCTCTAAAACTGCACAGACGAACTCAGAGATTTGAGACATACAGTATATACATTATAGATGTGCCAGGCTAAAATAATCACTTCTAAATAATGAAACATTCTGGTAAGTGTTAGCATTTTCTGAATAAGCTGATTCTGCAGTGAGAAGCCAGAACCTGGCATTTATTATTAGGTGGCAGCCATTCTGCTGAATAGCATAGACACTTCTTGTTAGTGGTTTCATGTAGGAGGGACAAAACACCCAGAAAATGTATTGCTTTCTGGAAGCCTGTCACAAGAAGGGTAGTGGTGGTTGATGGTTCCTCTTACAGATTGTTGGGCTTCTTCACAAGACAATCGAGGTCATTGACTTGAGTTCCTTCAAGTGAATCTCAGAAATTGAACATGCTGCTTTATCGACAGGCAGCATCTTATAGAACCGGAGGGGAAAAGCAGAATGATATATAGTTTTATAGGGAAAATATTCAGTATTTCTTTAGAATACCAAATAATTGCATTATGTATTAAGGGGTTTCCCTAAGATTAAAACATATCTCTTATCCACAGAATAAAAGACAACTAGCTGATGGGTAGGGGGTAGAGATGAGTAAATCTCAAACACGCTCGGGTTCACGGCATTTGATTACCAGTGTCTGCAGAAGTTGGATGTAGCCCTAAGGCCTATGGCTGTATCCATGTCTTGCAGGACTCCCTAGGGCTGCATCCAACTTCTGCAGCTACTATTAAACTATTGCTGCATGCTTCGGTTCAGACAAACTCGAGTGTGCTTGAGCTTTACTCATCTTTAGTAGGGGGGGTCTAATGGTTGAACTTGCCAATGTTAAAAAGCTCCATGGAGAACCATTGGAGCTTCGGAGGAGTATGTTAGCTACCTCTCCGTTCACTTTGGGGATGACTCACCTCCATACTCATGATCCCAGCAGTCAGACCCCCCCCAATGACCATCTAGTTGTTTTGTTAATAAGGGATGACATTTAATCATAGGATAACCCCCTTTATTAAGTTAATAGCTGGTAATATTTCTAAAGAAGCTTATTTAAAGTGTCACTGTCGTTACATTTTCTTTGCAGAAATCAATAGTCCAGGCGATTTTAAGAAACTTTGTAATTGGGTTTATTAGGCAAACATGACATTATCTGCATTTAAAAAGCCTTTTCCCAGGTCCCCCCTCCTCTCCTTTCTGTCATCCACTGCTCAGAATCAGGAAGTCTCGACTGTTTTTTTATCAGTCGGATCCTGTCTGTGCTATGGAGATGAGAGGGGAGAGGAGGGAAATTAGTCGGCAGCAGAGAGCAGAGAACAAAGGATTACACAGCTGGGGAGCTATTCAGAGTGCTATTTAGAGGTCAGAGAGGTCAGTGAGGTCAGTGGTGACATCAGAGGAGAGAGCCTGGTCATGTAGCTGTAATGTCCTGTTTTGGTGCCTCATCTCCCTCTCTCCATAAGAAAACCATGAAGACAGGGGGGAGAGCTTCAAACTGCTTTTTCATGACATAAATTCATTTTTCGCCTAATAAACCCAATTACAAAGTTTCTTAAAATCGCCTGTACTATTGATTTCTGCAAAAAAAAAATTTAACGACAGTGACACTTTAACCCCTTAAGGACCGGGCCTGAAATGGCCTTAAGGACCGGAGCAAATTTTATGAATTTGACCAGTGTCACTTTATTCATTAATTACTTCGGGATGCTTTTACCTATCCGGCTGATTCTGAGATTGTTTTCTCGTGACATATTGTACTTCACATTTCTTGTAAATTGGAGTCGATACTTATAACGAATCTTTATGAAAAAACCCAAAATAGCGTGAAAAATTGTGAAAAAATGCATTTTTCCAACTTTAAAACTTTTCTGCTTATACAGAAAATGGTTATACCACATAAATTATATATTAAATAGCATTAGCAACATGTCTACTTTATGTTGGCGGCATTTATTAAACTATATTTCATTATTTTTAGACAATAGGAAGCTTAAAACATTAGCAGCAAATTTCCAAATTTTCAGTCAAATTTCAAAATCAGATATTTTTAGGGAACTGTTCAGGTTTAAAGTGTATTTGAGGGGACTGTGTGTTAGAAAGCCTCACGAAGCACCCCATTTCAGAAACTGCACCCCCCAAACTCTGCAAAAGCACATCCAGAAAGTTTTTTAACCCTTTAGGGGAGTCACAGAAATAAAAGCTAAGTGTGTAAGAAATTTGAAAATTTTAATTTTCTGTGCAGAGATTTTATTGTAATCCAATATTTTTCATAATTATAAACCTATTACCAGAGAAATGCACCCCAATATTGATTGCCCCGTTTCTGCAGTTTATAGAAATACCCCATATGTGGCCCTATTGCGCTATTTGACGCAACCACAAGCCTCAGATATAAGGGAGCGCCTAGTGAATTTCAATGGCTCCGTTATTTTTGGTCATTTTTGACTGTACCACTTCAGGTTGGCAGAGGCTCTGGGGTGCCAAAACCTAAAAAACACCCCTAAAGGGACACCATTTAGAAAACTACACCCCTCAAGGAATGTAACAAGGGGTGCGGTGAGGATCTGGACCCCACAGGTGCTTCACAGATTTTCCAAACAATATGGCTTGAAAAAAGACTAAAGTATTTTTTACACTAAAATGTTGTTCTAGCCTTCAATTTTTCATTTTCACAAAGGGATAAAAGGAAAAAAAAAACACAAAACATGTAGCACAGTTTCTCCCGAGTACGGAAATACCCCACATGTGGACATAAAGTGCCAAGCGGGCGCAGGACGAGCCTCCAAAGGGAAGGAGCGCCAATTGGCTTTTGGAAGCTGGATTTCACTGGAATGGATTTCAAGGGCCATGTCGCATTTACAGAGCCCTCGTGCTGCCAAGACACTGGAAACCCCCCACAAGTGACCCCATTCTGGAAACTACACCCCTCAAGGAATCTAACAAGGGGTGCAGTGAGCATATGGACCCCACTGGTGACGGGCACAAATGTGGAAAAATGTGACGTGAAAGTGAAAATTTTCATTTTTTCACTTTCATGGCACAAATGTGCCCGTCATCCAGGGGTCCATATCCTCACTGCACCCCTTGTTAGATTCCTTGAGGGGTGTAGTTTCCAGAATGGGGTCACTTGTGGGGGGTTTCCAGTGTTTTGGCAGCACAAGGGCTCTGTAAATGCGACATGGCGTTCATCATCCATTCTAGCCAAATCCAACCTCTAAAATCCAAATGGCTCTCCTTCCCTTCGGAGGCTTGCCCTGCGCCCACATGGCGCTTTATGTCCAGATGTGGGGTATTTACGGACTCGGGGGAAATTGCTCTACACATTTTGTGTGTTTTTTTCTCTTTTAACCCCTTGTGAAAATGATAAATTCAAGGCTAGACCAACATTATAGTGTAAAAAATTTAATATTTCATTTTCACGCCACATTGTTCCACATTTGTGCCCGTCACCAGTGGGGTCCATATGCTGACTACACCCCTTGTTACATTCCTTGAGGGGTGTAGTTTCCATAATGGGGTCACTTGTGGGGGGTTTAACTGTCTTGGCAACACAGGGGCCTTTTGAATGCAACATGGCCCCTCGAAATCCATTCCATCCAAATCCAGCCTTCAAATGGCGCACCTTCCCTTTGGAGGCTTACCCTGCACCCGCATGGCGCTTTATGTCCACATGTGCGGTATTTCCGTACTCAGGGGAAATTGCTCTACACATTGTGTTTTTTTTTATCTTTTAACCCCTTGTGAAAATGAAAAAATCAAGACAAGATCAATGATTTAGAGTAAAAATTAAAAAAAAATTACACTAAATGTTGGTCTAGCCTTGATTTTTTTCCATTTCCACAAGGGGTTAAAAAAGAAAATGAACACAAAACGTGTAGGGTAGTTTCCCCTGAGTACGAAAATACCCCACATGTGGACATAATTTGCCATATGGGCACAGGGCAAGCCACCAAAGGGACAGAGCGCCATTTAGAGGCTGGAATGGGGGATGGAGGCCATGTCACAATTGCAAAGCTCCTGTGCTGCCAGAACAGTAGAAACCCCCGACAAGTGACCCAATTCTGGAAACTACACCCCATAAGGAATCTAACAAGGGGTGCAGTGAGCATATGGACCCCACTAGTGATGGGCACATGTGTAGAACATGTGCCGTGAAAATAAAAAATACCATTTTTTTCATTTTCACGTCCCAAATGTGGCCGTCACCAGGGGGCCATATACCCGCTGCCCCACTTGTTAGATTCCTTATGGGGTGTAGTTTCCAGAATGGGGTCACTTGTGGGGGGTTTCTACTGTCCTGGCCGCACAGAGGTTTTGTAATTGCATCATGGCATCCTCTAATGGGAATGGCGGCCATACCTACTTAGCTGGGGAAAAGGGACAATTCTAATTTATTTGGGGGTATTAGGCCAATTATTAGTTTATAAGGTTGGAAATGACAGGTGTCCATCAAATTCAACCTGTGTTGATCCAGAGGAAGGCAAAAACCCCTCGTGAGGCAGACGACAGTAGCCTCATCACAGGGGAAAAATTCCTTCCTGACTCCATAATGGCGATCAGAATAATCCCTGGATCAACGTGACCCCTGAAATAGGAATAAGGGACAGAATTTAGATAATGTAGAACCCCAGTGACGTGTGGTGCGCCTTGGAGCGATCCAGTATGCAGAGGCCGGGGGGATCAGGACAGGTGTCACACTGGAAAATGGTGTCCTTCCTGATCCCCCTGTTACCCCACACTCTGCACTTCTTCTGGGGTCTCCCTTTCTCCAGTGTGGGGGACGTCACCTGGAAAATGTTGTCCTGGTGCGATACGGGGTCCTTCATATCCAGAAGCGCTGGGTCCGCTCCATGGCTGCTAAATATTAGGGCGCTATTACTACTTCTGATATGTTCAGATCGTGCCGCAAGCTACAGTAGCTCGGGCAGCGAGGGACCGGAAGAGGGGGTGCTGGTATAAAAGTTATCCCCGTACAGGTGATAACCTTTATCCAGCAGTGGGAAGATCAGTTCCCGGACGATGTCCCCACTAACTCCGAGGATGGGGGGGGAGGGGGCATCTGGGGGCTGGATTCGAGTGTCCCTTCCTTCATACACTCTAAGGGTACGTGCACACTGCGGAATCGCGAAGGATAACCCTTTGTGCATTCCGCAGCTGGCACCCGCCGGCGGACTGATGCAGGCACACGTCTCCGTCCGTGTCGTAGACTCCATTCTATGCACGGGCGGATTCCGCTCTGCGTCCAACGTGTTGATGGAATGACGGATGATGGAATCCGCCCGTGCATAGAATAGAGTCTATGACACGGGCGGAGACGCGCCCCTGCATCAGTCCGCCGGCGGGTGCCAGCTGCGGAATGCACGAAGGGTTATCCTTCGCCATTCCGCAGTGTGCACGTACCCTAAATCTGTAAGTGTACCCTGAGGTACTCTCACAGAGTTTGTAGAATTTCACACCATGCCGTCATCTCTTATTGGGACGGTACTGGCGGAAAAGACGTGTCTGGGGGGCAGTGTACGCTACGCTACTCCCAGACATGTCACTGGATGATGAGGATGAATGGAGGAAAGAAGGATCCCCCCATTCATCCTCACTGGCTGTTTTGGTGTCGGAGGCAATAACGTATGCGTCCGACACCGAAAATACCCTAGGGGCCATCTTTATACGGGGACTAGTATATGGGGTATGAAGTGGTGTAGTGTAAAACTTTATTCAATGTAGTGTGGTGTAATGTAGTGTTTTTTTACGTGTTTTTTACAGTAAGTATACAAAAAAAACCTACGCCAAAAATGGTGTTGCTGATGAATGCCGCACTTATGTTCGGCACTTATCAGCAGACCGTGGCAGTAGGATATAAAAAAAACCACCCTACGCCAAAAAGGAGGAGTTGCTGATTAGCAGCGCACTTTCGTGCAATGCTGATCAACACTCAGCGGCGATAGGGTGCGGAAAATAGAAAAAAAAAAAATTGGGAAAAAAAAATTTTTTTTTACTACATTCTGAACATCCCTGTAGTGGCTGATACGTGTATTACACTTATCAGCCGCTAGGGGGCAGCAGAGAGCAAGATCCGAAAATAGACGACGCTGGAGCCGGAAAAATACGAAAAAAGACGACGCTGGAGCCGGAAACAGACGATCGGGACTCACGGAAGAAGCCGAAGTCCCGACAAGATGAAGAGGACGCCGGGAACCCGGAAGACGCCGATCAGGACCCCGGGACAGGTGAGTAATGTACAAATACCTGCTCCGGACCCCTCAGCTACCTAGCTGAGGGGTCCAGAGCAGGTATTTATTACTTGTGGGGACTCTGATCGCCGTGAACGGCCGGCCGGCTGGCCGGCCGTTCACGGCGATCGGGACGGTGGTACCGTGACCACCATTACTTTTTACAGTAATGGCGGTCGGTGCCGTCCTCGGACAGCACCGACCGCCATTTTTTTCCGGGTCATCGGGCCACCGATGGCCCGGAAAGGTTCCGATCGCCGCTATGGGCTTATCAGCCAATAGCGGCGATCGTCGGCATGGGGGGGGTTAACAACCCTCCATGCCGACAGGGAGAGATGGCCTGCTATGTATTATAGCAGGCTATCTCCCCCGATCGGGACCCGGCCGGCCGCGGCGCCCGTTTAAAGGGCTGACGTACCGGCACGTCATGGGTCCTTAAGTGACAGTGATCCATGACGTGCCGGTACGTCATGGGTCCTTAAGAGGTTAAATAATATTCACAGCAGCATTTTTGCTGATTACTCCGTATATACAATATGCGGTTCAGGGAAGAAAAAGCGCGCTGCACCTCACACCTATGGCTGATACTAGTGCCCCTAGGCTAAATAAAAAACACATCAGAATTTTGTGTATGAATTGATCAAGCCATACTGCCCCATGTACCATCGTGCAGGTATCTGATACACATGGGTCCCTACACTAAGTCCACACCGTGCCAGTCGGTGGCCACCAACCCCGCAGGCGTGCACAGTCAGGGAACGGGGGCCATGGGACGGCCCTGCGACCCCCATGCCACAGGACCAGACCCAAAACTACCACACCAGAACCCGGCCAGCACCGCCGGCGGAGAAGGTCGCCCCCAAACAGCACAAGTCTGGATGAGGTATTGCGCTCACCATAGCTGCTGCAGACAGAATGGGAAAAGACAGGAGGGATTAAAACCATGTGCACTCAGGTGTGGACTTAGTGTAGGGACCCATGTGTATCAGATACCTGCACGATGGTACATGGGGCAGTATGGCTTGATCAATTCATACACAAAATTCTGATGTGTTTTTTATTTAGCCTAGGGGCACTAGTATCAGCCATAGGTGTGAGGTGCAGCGCTCCTTTTCTTCCCTGAACCGCATTTTGTTTCTCTCTTTTCTCCGTGTTTTGCACTCCTCCTGGTGAGACCCACATGACCGCAATTAGCAGGAGACACCTGAGTGCACATGGTTTTAATCCCTCCTGTCTTCCCATTCTGTCTGCAGCAGCTATGGTGAGCGCAATACCTCATCCAGACTTGTGCTGTTTGGGGGCGACCTTCTCCGCCGGCGGTGCTGGCCGGGTTCTGGTGTGGTGTTTTTGGGTCTGGTCCTGTGACATGGGGGTCACAGGGCCGTCCCATGACCCCTGTTCCCTGACTGTGCACGCCTGCGGGGTTGGTAGCCACTGACTGGCACGGTGTGGACTTAGTGTAGGGACCCATGTGTATCAGATACCTGCACGATGGTACATGGGGCAGTATGGCTTGATCAATTCATACACAAAATTCTGATGTGTTTTTTATTTAGCCTAGGGGCACAAGTGTCAGCCATAGGTGTGAGGTGCAGCGCTCCTTTTCTTCCCGGATCCGTATATACAATAGATACTGCTATTCTGAATGCATTAGAAAAGTGCAAAGCAAGAAAATCCCCAGAACAATGGATCCATCAAAGCAATTCTTCTGTAGTAGTAAAGGCAGCGCCATGCTATGGCCTACAAGAATCCCTCCAACAGCAAAAAAAAATGTAAAAAAATATTGCAGGCGCTCCATGTCCAATTTACTTCCTAGATGCTGAAAAATGTTATCCACTAAATAAAAATAGGAACGTTTCAACTACATTGAGTCCTTTTTAAGTTTGGGAACATGCAAAGTAAAAGTTTATATAGTATATGATGTCACAATGAGTAATACAATGCAGCTGTGTAACCCTCCCATTACATATTACCGATACAGTCACAATGTAAACCTCATGGACACATATTGCCTAGTGATAGCTAACACATAGTATGTGCAGTGGAGCGAGGACAACCGTGAGGGGATCGCTTGTTGGTATTATTTATACCAGAGCTTCATTTCATTTGTTCTTCATCACTGTGTAATATGTGGGCATGTGTCGTTCGCTTGATTATTGCATCGGTCATGGGAGTGCACAGCTGTACTGTATTACTCACTGTGATGTAAGTGATGCTATATACTTTTACTGAGAACGTTTCCTGGCTTGAAAAAGAAAGTGCAAAGGTAACACCTTTTGTTTCACTCAAAAATAATTATTGTTTGCTGAGATCAACATGGGGCTCTATAACCCCCCCGAAATGGATCCTAACTCTATTATTGAATTCACAACATTAAAAACTTACTACGCTTTTGTTCTGCTATACAATGTATGACATAACGCAGTGATGTCACAATTTCTGCAGAATGAACACAGTGATGTGACGTAAATAGTACACAACACAGTCTTAAGAACACACAATAAAAACTATAGCTCACAAATCGTAAAACAGTAGTGGCAAGATACATATGAGGGGGATTGTAACGCCAGGAGTAGTGGATCCACTGGACCGTCACTAGCGATGGCACTAACCTCACCAGGGAGCGGAGTCTAAGGGGCCGCTGGCTTTCACCAGAGGCCGCCGCAAGGCGGGATGGACTTGCTGCGGCAGGCGACCCCCAGGTTGCTACCCCTGGCTTGGTTGCTAGTGACGGCAGGCGAGGCGTGGCAGGAGATGGTGCTGGCAGAGGTCTGTAGGCGTAACCGCAGGTGACAGGCTGAACACAGGAGCAATAGTGTAACAGAGGAGCAGGAACCAGGAACGAGGACTAGGGACCAGGTAGCGGACAGGAATCAGGAACAAGGACTAGGGACCAGGTAGCGGACAGGAATCAGGAACAACAGGGAGCTGGGCCAAACACTATGGAAAGCATGTAGAGGCTCCAACACCTGGAAGGGGGCAGGGCTGGAACTTATAGGGGAGTGATTGACATACAGGCCAATTAGGAGCGCACTGCCCCTTTAAATCTGAGACAGCCGGCGCGCGCGCGCCCTAGGAGGCGGGGACGCGCACGCCGGCCGGCACAGCGACGGACAGGAGCGCGTTGAGGTGAGGCGCCCCCCGGGGCCGAAGCAACAGCAGCGACCGGTCCCTGCCTATAGACACCGGCTGCTGCAGATGCGGGAGAGAGGGTGCAGCGGCGGTCCAGAGCACGAGACGCCGCCGTGGCCCTAACAGGGATTTATAAAGACTGGTGAACTCGTATGGCCCTAAATAAAGAGGTGCATGCCGAAGCAGAAGTACATTTCTGCCATGGTTTCTGACTGTTTGCAGGCGTGATAAATCAGGCGTGAGAGGAGGTCACATCTCCTCCAACCCTCTTGTCTGCCCATTACGCCAAGAAAAAGGCGCAGATTTGCACAAAAAGTTTTTCATAGCATACACCAGGGGTGCAGATGATAGATCTGCCCCATAGTATGGTTACAGTTTCTGAATAATGAAAATGATGTAACATTCTGATGTGGCAACATAAAGATAATATACAAAGAGATGTCATGGTATTATGCACACACAATAGCTCACAAATAATAAAACAGTGATGCCACAGTAGCATGCTTGTACATAGCAATGTCAAAGTATTAAGATAATACACACAAAGAAGTCACTGTAAAAGATAAATATTATGGAGGGGGGGATTTACTGGCACTTAGACTGGCATACTCCACACACTGATAACTTTTTATTTATTAAGAGGCGCACATCTCTTGATAAATCAAGGTGTATCTGAGGTTGCTCAGAGATGGTATATGGATTTCAATTACAATTTATGCCTGAGACCCTACGGCGAGCCACCTGCCCAAAAGTCTGACAATTTTATGCAAACCATGGGGCTTGCTCAAAATTCTTTTTTTGCACCAGGCTCAGACCATAATAAGTGCAGGCATAATACACAAGATGAAGTCACAACCCAGGAACAATGAAAACTGTTGTGTCACAGTACAATGAAAATGCACACAAAGATACCACAGAATGTGAATAATGCAAATAATGATCTCTCCTTTTTCTACTAGAAATGTGCATTCTACTTTCCTTACTTCTCTTAAATCATCTCTAGTCTATACTAACTGCACCTCACTTCTACAGATGATCCCTGAACTTGCTGGGCACCATAGTAGCTGCCATACCTGCATCCCTGATATTTACACTCACACTTGATGAATATTCCAGTGGTGTATATTTTTTTCATTTGTGGTTTGGTCTAAAATATTGACCATAATATTGCATGTGAAAGACTGAGTATTACTTATGAGAATGAGGTCTACTTTGCTTACCTGGGATTCCCCCAATGTAGAGGGTAGCCTCTCTGCTGGGTACCAGTAGAGAGTTGGGGCCGGCTGTGTCTTTGGACTGGTTATCTACATTCAGCTGCACTGAGTTATCTCTTTGGCTTACTGTAAAAAATAAAAATCACATTTTGTCAGTCAGATGGTGCTATCATTTTAGCATTCTTGTTTTGCTATGGGGCAATGAAAATAAAGCTGTCAATATAAAGATGTTGTGCACAAAGAGTAACATGTTGTGTACATGGAAACATTCTGAAATGTTTATAGTCAGAACTGATCCTGAAGAGGTTCATTCTGCAGAACTAATGAGAGAGATTAGTCCTGGATGGGGATAATTGTCACTAACTGCTGCCTAGCGCCAGGATGCGTCATTAACCATGTGCATTGGGGGGCATTTAACAAGGCCATGTGCATTACCAGCTCTGATGTAGAGCTGTATTGTGTTCAGGAACCAATAGCAGATTTTAAAGAATCGTCTCTTAAAAAAGAAATCGTAGCCCATCAACACCTAAACATTGATATCTAACAGTCTACACAGAGCAGCTACTATAGTACTCACAAACAAACTATAACACTAAATGTGTCTAGACATTACACTACTTTCATATGTAAAGTTAGGAGGAGTCCATAGTAGAATAGGCAATCTGTAATGCTTTTGCACAGAGCCCCCGGTCCTTTAATAACAGCTGATCTACAAGGCTCCTGAAAATGTGCATTCATAGTGGCTGGGGCTTGAAAGGGTTGCCCAGGGGTAACAAAATGATATACAGTATATGCCACGGGGTAATGTATAAATAATACTACCCCAATACTCAAAGCAATAACGAGGCATCTCTCTATCTAATCAGCACCCTGTTCTGTACTGACGAAGAACAAATACCCTGAAGGAGCTGTCATAGAAACAGAATGTGGGCAGCAGAAAGTGACCACGTAGTCTATCCATTCTGCCCTTATATTATCCTGTCTACAGATTCTCTTTTGGAGAGAATCCTGGTTTGGCTAGTATCTGCATCTATCTATTAATAGGCAGGGGTTTGTTACCTGTTATAGTATGCCATTTTCCGTCACAAAGTAATGGAACAGGGGAGACTGAAGCCTGGAAATTACCCTTATTGTTGGTTATAGACAAAATAACCTAGAAGACAAGAAAAACAAACAAAATAAATTGTGTTTGAATAAGACTTTAGTAATGATGATTGCCTTGTGACTGTTCTCCTGGTCCTATTAGTCCCAGTGTAGGCTATAATATTCGATGCTACATTGATTTACATATTTATTTGTCACCAGAAGTATCAGTAAACTCTGGAGCTCCATAACTCTCCACCAAAAACAGCTACTTACCTTCCCATTGTCTACATAAAGGCTCAGTCTATTTTCTTTTCCCTCTCTGATATGTAACAGAACTGATTCTTGACTTTGTGGTCGGATATCGAGAGATATTTCAAACTCTTGTCCCAAGTTCAAGGCTTTGTCTTAAAGGAACAGAAAACAGGACATTATAATGGACATATAAGGACCCAGTTACCTAAAACATTCACAAGTACGTCTACTCACCCACAGCCACATGTCCTGACTCCTGAGCAAAATACGCTCCTGTCTCATAAGAGCCATCATGGCAAGGAGTGACCCCAACAGTTCTTGACGCTCTGTCTAACATCACCTCGTTGATTTGCATATTTTTCAAACAGCCTGTAAAGCTTTTCTTGGGCATGCCCTGAAGGATATATTTTAGTAAATGTCAGATTTTATGCACTTCATACATTTCTATGAAGAAAATAAAACACAAGAAGCAGACAGCATTTCACAGATGCACAGATCTGGCCATATCCACTCATATTCAGCAGTAGGACGGGCCAGCCATGGGCAGATTGGTGCACTGGCAGTTGTAGTCCCAATCCCAGTACACCAAAACATCTAATTAGCATAAAGAATAAACTCCTAATAGCACGGAAATGTCACCAAGGATGAAGGTAATAAGCTTATCCCAAGCACCTGCACACTGTAGGGAGATATCAGGATGTTATACTCTTCTAACCTGCTCATAGTGTCCTTTTCAGATCAAGGGACTGTTACATATTTAACAATAGGGGAAACTCTGTAATACCCAGGGGTAAGTCACACAACCACGCGGAAAGTTCTGCCGCGGAATCCTGCCTGTCTTAGGGCCCTATTACACCAAAATGTCTGACAGATTATCTGACAGATTTTTTTCAGCCAAAGTCAGGAACGGATTTATAAAGATAAGACTGAGATTTCTCCTCTTTTCAAATCCATTCCTGGCTTTGGCTGAAAAAAATCTGTAAAATAATCTGTCAAACATCTTTTGGTGTAATAGGGCTTTAAGTGTAGTAGGTAGGTATAAGGGTATGTTCACACTGAGCAAATACGGTGTAATGTCGGTGACATGTCACTTCTTTGAGCAGAGAGCGGCGGCAGCGGAAGAGCAAGCGTCCTCTCATTCACTCACATTGGGACACTAAGCACGGTGGAATTCTGCCGTATTTGCTCAGTGTGAACATAGCCTTATACCCATTTTTTTTCTAAATAAGAAAACATATAGGACCAGATGTATAAAAGGGAAATAATTAAAAAAAAGGAATGGCGGCAGGATATGAGGGGTAAAGGTTTTAAGCAGTTACTGTTATAATGCACCTGAATATATGGTCATGCTTATGTAATGCTTATATGGCACAATCATAGAATAAAAGTTCTTACCTGCACTTTTAGAGAAAGGACACCTCCTAGGTAGAGCAGTGACATATCCTCTAAGCTCAAGTGTTTGGGTAGACTTCCTTTGCGAACTTTAAGACCATCAACGATAAGCCGACCATTGGTCCCATCCCAGCTGAATGCAACCTAAACAATAATTTATATAAATCTTGTTCATAAATCTTGGTTACTCCTGCTGAAGGTTGATATGACTTGAATCAGCTAAACTGACTTTTGCACCAATTAGTATGAATATATTACATGAGACAACCTTATATTTTTATAAATGGGTGTCTGCCCTCTTGGTCCTTCTTAAAAACAGAGGAGAGTCACATAGAATTGGATAAAACATTAGTCATTTCTGAACCAGCCGTCAAGGGAAATCCCGTATGACTGCACTACTGTATGTCAATCTATGCACACTTACTGTATGCCATTTCCCATCAGTGTATTTTTCTTGGCTTCTTATTTTCAGTTTGCTATCTTTGGTGCCCAGAGAAAACACAAAACGCCCCTTGGATATATGAAGGGCCAGGTAGCTTGACTCCTGTTTATCGGTCATCAGGAAAATTAAGCCAGCTGACTGTTCAGTCTGTACGTCCAATGAGAAGTGTGACCTGCAAGACAAAACATGGGCCATTAATTCTCAAAAAAAATTCAATGAAAAATATCAATTTCCATATCAAGGAAGGTGATTATATATGTTTTTTTTGTAATTATTTTTCGCCAGGCTTAGCACAATTTCAGATAAAAGATTCTCCCCAGAATACCCCTTTAAGGCCTCATGCACACAGCAAAGGATCGTGTATGGAGGCACACTGAGCCTGTATTATGGAGCTGTAGCCACTGACAGTATCGTTCTGTAAAGTGCCATGTTACTGAGCTATTCTTCCTTAAAAGCAATGGAACAGACTACAAAATCCGAAGCATACAGATTTACAGCACAGTCTAATAGACTTCAATGGGTCGCTCTGAGCTGGAAGTGTTTGGAACTAGGCCAGAGTATAAGACATTGTGGAACAATAGAAACAATATTCTGTCCATCATACGCACCTCTCCTTGACACTCTGTTTGCTCAAATCATAGACCAAGTGACTTGCTGGAGAGTCCCCAAATCTATAGGACCTTGGGTGAGATGTGGAGTTAGAGTGAGCCGCGCAGCCTAGTGACTTCTTCAGATCAGCTTTGGCATTCAGTAGATTGCTCATAACATCCAGGCTGGACTGTTACAGGAGACACAAGTCCGGTTATTCACATGCTCTGGGTTCCAGGCTATACTATTCTTGCAAAGTGAAACACTTGAACCCCAATGTAATGTAAAAAAAACATAAGGTAAAACAGTAATCTGAACAGAGCTCTGGTGGTTGTCACTTTATACTGATGTACATGATAAACTATGTTGTATAACTTTATTAAACCAACCAAGGATCTAAATAAAACAGAGGACTTTTCTGCTTGATAGGAAATACTATACATGCTGCATATGAAAATCCATTACAATCATGTAGATACTATATCACCCAATTTGAGAACATGAATTTATGAAATTACCGGGTCAAAGTCATTAAGTCTGAGATTGAGAGCCCGTCTGCCTTCACTTAATATCAGAGGCATGGGGGCTTCTTCTGGGGTGCACATTCCCAGTGACACTTTATTCTTCTCGGTGTTGTCAAAGAGGTTCTGAACGGTAGGATTTTGTAGCGCTCTAAAATACAGAAAGGAAAAAGTAGCCAACATTAGTAGAGTGGCCAATGACTGAATCCCCTTATATACAGATTGCCATCAAGTGGCATTTATATATGGCACTTGATGGCAATCTATCTATCTATCTATCTATCTATCTATCTATGTAATTGTGGTCTTCTAATTCCTTAGTCCGACTTTTGTAATTAAATGACTGAATCCACGGCACCTATGCTCAGCCTCTGTTTCTGGGATCAGTCAGAGACATGATCAGTGGTCTGCACACTGGGGCTCTCCAGCTGCTGTCAAAATACATTTTACAACTTGGTGGACTATAGCGCCTCACACAGGTTGCAGCTAACAGCCTGGAACACAACTGGAAGCCAATGAAATTACCTTTTAATAAAAACATTGGTCATGCAGCCCTTGAAGCCATTTCCTCCAATGTATATGTCAGTGGGTGAATAACCTGGCCTCCTGGAGCTGTCAGTAATTTCAGTATCTTCATTGTCATCAACCAAGAGCTTATACCTGAAATGAAATGGTAACTTTTATATCTCATAGCCATAATCTGAGGTCATAGAGACAATGGAGAGACACAGTTGTAATATACAGTATATACATAGTGCATAACTGATAGACAGTGATGATATGATATGATAAAACACTGGCGGTCTACTACAGTCATCACTGTCATTTAGTTGAATAGAATCCGTATAACTACTATTTGGTTCCCTTGTGATGTCTGCAATGTTACTATATAACTCTAATGGTGGTTTTACACGGAATGATTTATCGTTCGAATTTGCACGATAACGGTCGAATTCGAACGATAATCGTACGTGTAAACACAGCGAACGATCAAGCGACGAGCGAGAAATCGTTCATTTTGATCTTTCAACAACTTCTCAAATCGTCGTTGATCGTTCGCAAAAAATTCGCAGATCGTTCCATGTAAACAGTCTTTCAACGATTTCACCAATGTATCAGATAGGCTTAAGCGATCACAAAACGATTTTTCCGTACGATGTATCGTTCCGTCTAAACGCTGATCGTTATTAAAAAAAATCGTTCATCGTGCGATCGGGCGAATTATCGCTCCGTGTAAAACCACCATAAGGCTGTGGATGGGAAGCTGGGCTTTTGGAGCGCTTAACAGAAAAGCAGATATGCGCAGATAGCTTGTAGGGGGATAAAAAAATTATATCTGTCTCTTAGCTCATGGCTGTTTGCAGGTTTCCCTTATAAGCTTGACAGTCAAAAAGACTATGCTGACCTGTAGTATGCACACTTCATTCCTCCTCCACCCCTCCCAACCTTTTATGATTGATGAACTGCTTGCATGCAGAAGATCAGCCCAGCCTCTGTGACTCAGGTGTTTAGAAAGGAAACATAACTTTTGCAAACAGCCAACAACTAAGACACAGGTTATATTTGTTCTATCTGCCTTCCAGCTATCTGTCCATGTCTGCAGCTCTAAACATGATTCTGTTCACCGCTGTAGGAGGCTCCCATCAAAGCCTTTGTCATCAGTTCAGATTTGATAGCAAGAATAATACAGTTTACAAACAATCTTGAAGTGGATTCTAGTATAAGTCAATGGGGTTATTTGGCTGCCAATGGAATCCATTGTATGCTGGATCTGACACTGCTTTGCGACCTCCACCATGAATGAACCCACAACACCTATGAAGCCACAGCTTCAGCTTCGAGGGGAAAAAACAGGCTATAAAATACCCAATCTGACTCCTACTCCCTAACAGAGAATGAAATCTCTTGTTTTCAAGTATACAAATGAAAAGATCAGATTAACAATTACCCAGTAAATATGGAATCTTAGAAATTTTCTCTACTATTGAGTCTAAACTTCTTTTCAGTATACTATATATATATATGGCAAGGCAACATCAATATGGTTCCAATTACAGCTGTCATGGGAGTTGTCACCCAGATATACTAGGTCCTGATGACAAATCTGCCATGTTTTAAGCAATATCGGAGCCGCTAATATCTCACTGTATGTCTAACAGATCTGCCATTAGAAACTGGAATCAAATCCCTGTGAGAGCAGCTATGGCGGCCATATTTCATGTTACACCACAGAGACTCCTAGAAAAGCATTTGACAATTTTAGGTCTTCTTGCTTCGCAGAAGGCCAGAAATACACATGCGGCTATATTGCAGTTTTTTTGAGCCAAAGCCAGAAGTGGATTCAGAAGCAACTGGAATGTGTTATTTCGGCCTGACATTCCTGCTGTCCTATGTAAAACTGCACCGTAATATAATATATATACAGTATTTTCCTGCGTATAAGACTACTTTTTAACCCATGAAAATCTGCTTAAAAGTCAGGGGTCATCTTATATGATGGGTTTCGTCTTATAGGACGGGTGCTGCAAAACTACGGTCACTGCTTACGGGGGGAGGGGGCTCAAAAAGGCCGCATCCCCACTTTATGCGGCGGCCGTATGAAGGACAGGGCAAGCTGCAGGCATCCGTGGTATGGAAAAAAGAGATACGGTAGAGTGGTGCTGCCCTGAAAAACACACCTTCACCTGTCTGGCCCGCCTTTGTATTCTACCAGTATTACTGTACCTCCTTCTCTGCCTCTCAGATCAGCTGTTGTCTGATGTTTCTTATTAATTGTTATTTGGTGTGTGTTGACAGAGGAGTAGTCATATACGGTGAGTATATCCCAAACTCTATATTTTAACTGGAAAAGTTGGGGGTCGTCTTATACACCCTGCAAAATACGATTTTTTTATGTATATGTATATGTATATATATATATATATATATATATATATATATACACACACAGACACACAGTGGTGACTTGGTTTGAGAGCGTTTTGCAAGAAGAGCTCACAGTTTTTCTAAATTGCGACTTGTTTTAAGAGCATAGCTTTGGTTTAAGAGCTCCCTGTACTGGGTGGGATGGGGATTAAGTGAGGGGCATGGAAGTCTCCCTCACCTTCCAAATCATTGCAGATTCACTGTGAAGGTAATCTTTTCATAGCTGTAACCCCTCTCTCCCCGGACAGACAGCGCTGCATGAATGAGCCCACATCTGTCCTGCTCATACTTTCATGTTTCCTGCAGTCTCCGTCCGCCCTTGTGTTTCCCATCCTCTCCATTCCTGCTATAATGTGCCTGCACTCACACTCAGCTATACAAACTGGTGCTGTGTTATCAGGTTTATGCACTTACTATACATTATACACCACATGCTGATTGCTACATTGTACAGTAACTTATAATATGACACATTCAGCTGTTGCTAAATGTTTGTTTCATTTGCTTTATCTGTTAATCAGAATAAAAAAAAATCATTATTTTTGGGGTGTGGAACCAATTGTCTGCATATCAGTGATTTCTTATGGAAAAATTTGCTTTGCTTTAAGAGTGGATTTGGATTACAAGCTCAGTCCCTGAATGCAATATGCTCGTAATCCAATGCACCACTATATATATATATATATATATATATATATATATATATATATATATACATATACAAGCCACACATTACACAGCACGTGAATACTAAGTAAATGTAATACATATATATATATATATATATATATATATATATATTCCTCTTCCTCTTATGTAACCTATGACGGAGCAGCTTGTGGTCTCCTATAAATAGCCTGTTCCTCTCTGCTCAGTTCCACTGACGCAAGACTGAATTTTTAGGGAAAGACAAAGGTGATAATTAATCTCCAGGGACCCAGAAGACATGGCTGGGTGTACCAGCGTGTATTTAATCTCCCGCTGTTTCCTCGCACTGTAATTTATCTGCATTCAGGCAATGTACGTTACTATGTGCTCCTCTGCAGGCTGGCATCTCGCTAATGTAGAGGCAGCTGCAAGGAATATCTGAAGATCTGACTACTGTGAAGATTCCTTGATCATTGTGCATATGCTGAACCTGCTGAACGGTGATCAAATGGTTTTTCAGCTTAGAGCATTGCCTCTCATCTTTAGATATTAAGTCTTTACTTCATGCTGCCGGTAATACAAATACTAGTATGTGAAAACATTTTTAGGCAGGATAATGAATTGGGCTATGTAGTCTTAAAGTGACTCTGTACCCACAATCTGCCCGCCTCAAGCTGCTTGTACCTTCAGATAGCTGCTTTTAATCCAAGACCTGTCCTCGGGTCCGTTCGGCAGGTGATGCAGTTATTGTCCTTAAGAACAACTTTGAAACTTGCAGCCCTGTGTCAAACTGGCGTGGCCTAGAGTGTCTGTGCATTAGGCTGGCACAACCTCTCTGTCCCTCCTCCCCACCCTCCTCATCATTAGGAATGCTCTAGGCAGATTGCCTACTATTCTACAGAGTCGTTTTAAAGGGATCTAATATAAGTACATTTCAATGAGGGGAACAACCTGGTTATGCATGTGCGTGATAGTAATGTGGACCAGAATGTCAATCAATCCTAGAGGGTACACAGGTATATTTTTGCTATATGCCAGCACACTTATTGTAATGACAAAGAGGATCAACCTCAAATCATAATGTATACCGAATCACTGTTATTCATCTTCATTAGACTCCAGTGACAACTATTATGAACTAAACTTAAAGGTTACCACAGTATCAGGGACAAAGTTGTGAATTCCTTCTTTGTACATGTTTATTGCCTAGCTGGCCATTCCATTAGCCGATCCTGCTACTTACTCATTATTGGTTCTCATTACTGACACGTAGTGAAGCTTTCCATCACTGTACTTGTCGCTGGATCGCAGGTTGATATTTGAGTTAGTTGTAGTAACAGTTACGGTTCCATCCTCTAGAGAGACGTGTAATTCATCAGACTGCAGAGATAACACAAAGGTTCATTCAGGGAAACTAGTGATTAAATTGTGCATGTGAGTAACAGTATTGGTCACATCTGCGTCAGTGCGTCTGTCGCAGCTTCTGTCAAGAATACGGGACAAAATAGCTCAGCATGCAGCACTATTCAGTCTCACAACATACCAGAAACTACTCTATATTGTAAACCCAATGGACCATATTATATGAAATGGTGCCACTTCCTCCAATCCTCCTTGAAAATCATAAGTAGGAAAGGTTTGCATGCAGAAAACGTACCAGTAAAGTGTACGATATACCTGTATATAATAGTCATACAGTTAGCAAATAATGCCTGCATTCCCAGACCTGACTGGCTTGCATTCCACATCTGTCATGGGATCAGTAGGGACAACAGTTAAGAACAAGAGAGCTGATGGGCAGATAGTCCTGTGCTGTGTGAACATACCCATAATGTACATGTTGCTCCAATTACGTTAGGCTATATTCACACACTGTTAAATAAAGGCCACCATTAAAAAAATTTTAAAATAATGCTGTTGTTTTCAGTCTTCAATGATTTTCATTGAAGTCTATGGAAACAGTGGCCTTTGGTTCACAAAATGTATAAAATAACGGCCGTTATTTCATATTGTTCACACATAGATTTTTTTTTTACCGTCCTTTCAAAGGACCTTTTAAAGTTAGCCCCAACCAAAAGGGTCATCATCAACCTGAACTAGAATAATGTACCAATGGCTGTCATTGCAACGACGGCCACCAGTGTAATGGCCGCTATTTGATACTCAAAATACCGGCTGTTGAAAATCATCCTGTTAACATAGCCTTCAAGTGATTAAACAGGACCTCCATTTGAACAGTCCAAGAAGAACAAACCTCAGTTTGGTGATTCAACAACACAGCGTCAACCTGAGGAGTCCGGAAGCCAAATGATGCCTGGAAATCACCTGGGAAGGAAAATCCATCTGGCTTCAGTCCAAGTGTTCCTCCATTAGAGAACTCCGCTGAGCGGATAGTCTGAAACAAGAAAGGTAAAACATGGATTCACATAGGCAGCGGTGTCTGTGGAGCAGTAAACTATAATATACAATTAGAGTGTACCAGGCTACTTCATAAGCTTAATCAATAGATTAGATATAGAATAAGCTTTATCAAAAGATTAGTTATAGGGGGAGATTTATCAAACATGGTGTAAAGTGAAACTGGCTCAGTCGCCCCTAGCAACCAATCAGATTCCACCTTTTATTCCTCACAGACTCTTTGGAAAATGAAAGGTGGAATCTGATTGGTTGCTAGGGGCAACTGAGCCAGTTTCACTTTACACCATGTTTAATAAATCTCCCCCATAGAATTCATTTTGAGAGTTCAAATTACGCAGCTGGCTCTTGTGTTTTGCTTTCTGGTATAACCACACCATACTACAGTATACTACAGGCAGGGCCGGATTAAAGGGAGGGCACAAGGGGCACGTGCCCAGGGGCCTCCACCACTAGGGGGCCTCCACCAGCCCAAACCCAGAAGTGGTGTCTGGGAGCCAGTCCCACGCGCAAAAAGCATGTGGAAACCCTACCTGGACACAGCACTGGCCACACTGCATGCTGTCCAGGGAGGGAGGGAGGTGTAGGGTTAATCCTGTGTAAGCATCTCCCTCCCGGCAGGCTCAGACTCCCCCCTGGTGGGTCTTTGAATGGATTCTTCCTATCAAGCTTCCGGGTGCCTGTCTCCTGCCGAGGTCCTCACTCCCCCTTGCCCCTCCCCCTCGCTGAGGAGAGAACAGCGTGGGACCTCAGCAAGGAAACGTGATCTCTCCAGCAAGGATGTGACATCATGGAGCATGCTGGAGCATCTGTCACAGTGGCTGACAGGCTGAAGGAACAAAGAAGAGCCAGGAGAAGACCTGTCATCTGCCCAGATCAGATGAGTATGAGGTTTTGTTTTGTATTGGCACATCAGAGCAGGGGTATGTACTATAGGGGCATATATCAGAGCAGGGATATATACTATAGGGGCATATATCAGAGCAGGGGTATATACTATAGGGGCATATATCAGCAGGGGGCATATATCAGAGCTGAGGGCATATACTATGGGGGCATATATCAGAGCAGGGGTATATACTATAGGGGCATATATATATAGCCTGTGTGCAGCATATGACATGTAGCCTGTGTGCAGTGTATAATATATAGCCTGTGTGCAGCCAATGATATATTGCCTGTGTGCAGTGTATGGTATATAGCCTGTGTGCAGCCTATAATATATAGCCTGTGTGCAGTGTATGGTATATAGCCTGTGTGCAGCCTATGATATATACCCTGTGTGCAGCATATGACATGTAACCTGTGTGCAGTGTATGATATATAGCCTGTGTGCAGCCTATGATATATTGACTGTGTGCAGTGTATGGTATATAGACTGTGTGCAGCATATGACATATAGCCTGTGTGCAGTGTATGATATATAGCCTGTGTGCAGCATATGATATATAGCTTGTGTGCAGTGTATGGTATATAGCCTGAGTGCAGTGTATGATATATAGCTTGTGTGCAGTGTATGGTATATAGCCTGTGTGCAGTGTATGATATATTGCCTGTGTGCAGCATATTGTGTATATATAGCCTGTGTGCAGCATATGGTGTATATATAGCCTGTGTGCAGCATATGACATATAGCCTGTGTGCAGCTATATATGCCATGATCCTTAGGGTATATTCACATGTATTATATCCGCTATAGATTATACACAGCCTTTAAGTACTTTCTGCTCTTTACTGCTTCAGGTAGTTTATATGGTTGGGAACTGAAGATGAGACCTAGACTTGCAAGTCCAGGTTCTGCCTGTGATTCACAACTGCATATGCTAACTTTGGTGGCTAACACAGTGGGCAAGAGAGCACAGAAAGTGCTAAAGTGCTGTGTTCTCGCATTGAATTAAGTGGAAACACACCACGATGCTCACCCCTCCCCCATCCTGTCTCTAGGGCCTGGCATCTTCCTCTGCACTGCAGCCTCTAGGGACCATCATATGCAGAACAGAGGAGGATGCTGAGCCATACAGCCAGGAGTGAGGAGGGGTAGATGCTAAGTCCCCTACAGTAATCAGCCACCTGTATAGATCACTGTATGGTTTATTTGTGGGGGAAGAAAATGGGGGGGCCCCCAACAAAATTGTTGCCCAGGGCCTCCACCAACCTTAATCCGGCCCTGACTACAGGGGTCTCCAATAGGTAACTGGACTAAAGGGTCTGTCTCATCAGCTTATTTACACAAGTCCAGTTCCTGATGTGGGAAGATGTGGCCAGCCACACATTTCCAAAAGGAAACTATTCACATGAGTTTTGGAAATAAGATTTCTCACTGCGACTTAGGTAATAGATCCCCTGATGTGAATAATTCCGGATATATTGGCAGGATAAAACAAAGGGCACAGAATTAGAGTCTGACTTACACTCCATTCACTGTAGCATCTCCTGCTGACCCCATACGTTTCCTTGAAGGAGGCTGCACTCACAGGCGTCTTTACGTTTTTAACACATCCACGGAAGGGTGGCGTTTTTATATTCAACCTGTTTAAAAAGGAGGAAAAATATATTCAGACACTTAGTGGTGAACATTAATCGCTAGAGTTTCTATTGATATTCTTGTCTTGAAGGAAATGCTACAAATGTCTGCCCAATACATGTCTAATCTTAAAATAGGAGTCAGGTGGAATTGGCTGTTTTAACAACTTGTATCCAAGTAAATGAAGTGATTTGCACCTCTTCATCAGGTGTAAAGGGGTTAAGGGACCCTTGTCTTGGCAAAAGGTGCACATCCCAGAGTAAAGCCCCGACTGTGAGGATCAAACGAGCGCAGTCAGCGTTCGTTTGCTCCTTGTTACTGCTCGCTGCCACTGCTGTTACACGAGTGCGGGAGGGGCCGCAGGGAGCTGCCCAGGTGATCGCTAGATCGTCAGGGCAACCCATAGAGGATAGTGGCTGTCTGCTGCCGCCGCTCCTATTCCACGGAGTGCCGGCAGCAGATCGCCACTATCATAGTCTCTTGTTTTTCAACACGTTTGAAATACAAACGACTGCAACGATCAGCTGATATGAACGATGTCGGCTGATTGTTGCCTTCTATTCCACGGAACGATTATCGTCCGTAACGGCCGATAATCTCTCCGTGGAATAGGGCCTTTAGAGCATGTATAGCCTATCCTGAAATTCAGTGACTCACTTTTCTCTAAGATCCGTGGGGGCTCCACCCAAATAGTATGTGTTGAAGGTGAATGCATCCACATTACTGGCATTCAGGACCTCCCGATCTTGACGTATACGGATGAATTTATCGTTGGACGCTATCAGCACCTCAATCTAGGAATGAAATAAACATCCATTTATAACATTATAGCTCCCAAATAACATAAGAATAAAAAGATAAAATATACAGTAATACCTTGTTTTAAAGTAAGTGACAGAAAGTAGGAAGTATAGAATGGCGCTCTGCTGTACACCAGGGTTATGGTGCTAGGGAATAAGAGATATAGGACAGCTTCAGTAGGAAAGACCTAGGAGGAGCAGTGGCAGAATATACTAGCTGGTACATAGAAAAAAATCAGAAGTACATAGTCTGATACATGAAATCTGAGACTTGTACACATAGTACAGGCTACTTACAAGGATTTCTGCTCCAGTATTTACACGCTTGAATGAGGCATTTTTCCTTTGCTGCTCTGGTTTAGAATTGAATTTGTATTTAAGGACTAGGACGCCGTCCTCAATCTCAACACTGATGTAACTATCCTGCAAGCAAAACACAAGATGTAGGATACATGTATTATACACTGTTATTATATACATTGTATGTACACACAGTATGACTGTGTGAGTGATTATATATATATATATATATATATATATATATATATATATATATATATATAGTATGGCTGTGTGAGTGTTATATCTGTATGTATATACTGTTTGTAAACATATACATATTGTATGACTGTGTCTTATTTTATGTACTATATAAACTTTACATTACAGTACACTATATATTTGAATACCTCCCTTTCCGCAACACTGTTATTATGTACATTGTACGTACACACTGTATGACTGTGTGAGTGTTATATGTGTATGTATAAACTGTATATATATATATATATATATATATATATAGAGAGAGAGAGAGAGAGAGAGTATGGCTGTGTGGTCGTTATATCTGTATGTATATACTGTTTATAAACATATACATATTGTAGGACTGTGTTATTTTATGTAGTATATAAACTTTACATTGCAGTACACTATATATTTAAATACCTCTTTTTCTGCAAAGAATAACAAGCCGACATCCGAGGTGGTCTGGATGGTTTGCTCAAAGCGCAAGAATTTGATGTTGGGAACATTGTATGATATGGTGGCATAGCCAATCCCTTCAAAGAAACTTCTTTCTGATTCTTCTTTATACCTATGGCAGTAAAATAGTTCAGTTGAAAAATAAAGTAAAAAACAAAATACTGAATAACAACTTAACATAAAACCTATAACACATGTAACATTGAGGCTATGTTCACACATAGCGTTTTATTAGAGTTAATAAGCGTTATTTTGCTGTGAATTGCAAAACTTGCTGTAAAATATTGCAAATTAAATGCTTTGTGTGAACATAGCCTAACATGGTCACCTCCATTAATGCAAAATGACACCAGTGTATGCTGCTCGCTCAAATTCATAGAAAACCATTTCAGTTCTATGCTTAGAAAACCTAAGCCACATGTTCTGTCACCATTAGCCCTATAACTATAATATATTTGGTTTTCATGGTGACAATGTGTAACATAATAAGCATGGTGGAGATCTGAGGATCAGAAACATGCTCTGAATTCTGCACAGATTTTTTCCTTTACATGAGAATATTTTGTACTACACATTACTATTGGTTTTCAAGTGAAAATCTGTGACGATTCCACCATAACCAGTGTAAACAATATAAAAAATATAGGTGGTAAATTCACTTTTGAGTTTCCCAATGATGAGGTGATCACTGCTGGGACCCCAATGATTGGCTGTAAACTTTGGGGAAGCCTAGCAACAATTGTTCAGGTGAGCACCATCACAGGAGAAAGGAGAAGAATTACACAGCTTCCATTCATATACACATGCTGTCTGTGTAATGCCTGGGTGTGCTGGGTCCACTGTAGGAGTCCCTTTTATCCAGAGCACCTCTTTACTAACATACATACCTTTTGCAAGGTTCAACCCTAGTTGTATCAATGTTGAATGTCTGTCGGAAATTGTACAAACTGATGGCATTTTGGTTCATGTCATCTAGTTCAATGCAGCCCTGGTATCTTGGAAAGTCCAATCTGGGCGGAGGCTTTAACATGTAATAAAAATATAAAGAGGATTAAGACATTTTGAAAGAAAACATATGTATTTACACTTGGATTTATAGTTAAACAGTACTTTTTACACACACTTCGCTGAAACTCTTAAAGCTGTGTTCTAGACCTGTTAAAAGCAAATTCTGACTCACAAATATCTAACAATCCATGATGATTTTATCAGCAATGATATTGTTATTAATGAATTGCAGTGAGATATATAGAAAGAGGACTTTACTGTATGACCAGGTATAAAGACCAAGGTATATAAGGGAATGAGTAAAAAATAAATTTATACCTATGCCTGTAACCATGCTCAGGACATCCACTACATATAGAGGAAGGAGGAATCCATCACTATTATAGATGGGGGTTCTTTACTGTAAAAGCATTATGATTATGGAACTCTGCCCGAGGGAACAGTTGCTTGTTTTTTAGGGCATCTATTGGTGGCTCCAATATAAGGGTGGCTGTCTGGGAAAAGGCTGCTTATAAGCTGTTTCCTTTAACATACATAAAATAATGCATGCATGGCTTAGGTTTTTTTTTCCTTAGTTAGGAAAATAATAGCAGAAAAACCAACACAGACTGTTGTATAAACTTACAGTGAAGTCATCTGGGTATCCGCCGACATAGAACACGACATCCTCAGCATTCAGATTGAGCAGCGTGTGTCTCTGTGTCTCAGCCGTGTATGATCGGGTCGGGTCTGGCTTACTGGATGTGAATGATTTTGTGTAATTCAGAGTGACATATTGGTAGATCCTAAAATAAAAAGTTATAATTAATATGGATCCATATTTTTTACCAGTCCATCAGGTCACACATTGTACAGCTGTTTTTGAACACATAAATATTGTTGCGTATCAGGTAGAATTGGGAAGGTCATAATGTATAAAGTAAATGACATGTTTTCAGAGGATTATATACAACCTGCAGATGGTGGTTAGACATCTATTCCTATAAGTAGAGACATCTCTCCACCTTACCGACAGCTTCATCTACAGTCTCACCTTTCTAAAGTAACTCTGTCCAATATTGCCTCATCTGCTTTATTAGAGGAAATAAACTGATCCACACTGACTTGAGCCACATTGCCTCCCAGATTATAGACACACATGAGTCGGCCATCTTCCACACCTATGCCTATATAATCCTTGGAAGTCTACAAAAAGAGAGAACGCTAGTTATATTCTCATACAACACAGAAAAAAGATAGATCTTGTATATTTCTTCACCAGTAACTTGTTTAGAGAATATAGTTTACTTAGTAATAAATGGTCTATAGTGAATAAGTAGTCTTTTTTTATATGAGAATAAATTGTCTTTTAGATGCCGATTTTTTTCTCTTACATCTTTACTGCCCAGATACATCACAAACATATTTGCAGACAGCTGGCGTTTTCTGCGATCTCCTCGGCTTGGTGGTCTTTGAAGGTAGAATGAAAGTGAAGTATAAGCCTTTAGGTCGTCAAGATTGCTTGGGGGTCGAACTTCTACTCCTGAATTGCCATCAAATCTCATTGGGACAACCACCTGCAAAGAGATAATCAAGCAGATTGAGATGGAGGTCCAATATCCCAATATACAAGGCCCGTATCTCTAGTACTGTAAAGACCATTATACCACACAAAACTAAGGGAGAAAGATGTTCTTTATCTCTCTATTCTAATATCTTGCAATACCTGTTGAACAAAGGAGAACTGAAGTATGGACACAGTGTTATTTAGTAAAGGCCACATCACTTAAATATGCACTTTAAAAGACTTTTGATATGTCATAAATGCATTACAAAGAAGCTATAAAGTTGCAGATAAAGCCTGCCAGGGACTTGTTTATATGAGCTGTCTCAGAAGGGAGGGGGAGACAGACAGCCCACACACAGATTTTGTGTATTTAGCAGAAAGCAGCAGGAATGAGACTAAATAGACAATAACATGTATGGAATGAATTGTTAGGCTCCAGGAGGGGGGATGATTTAACATGTATTTTACCCAACCGGAAAAACCCTTTAAGTTGGCCATACCTATTACATAAATGTTAACCAAGTCTGTTCTGCCAAACTAGCCAACCCAATGTGTTTGGTGCCCTGAACTCTCCCCCTACTGTATATTTCAGTGAAGATAAAGATTGAACATGTTGACTCATTTATCATGGGGAAATAACCCCTGACAGAGTTGTTTGGCAGCAGCTTACATACTTGCTTGGCAGAGGCAATGTGTAAAGGGGATCAGCAGAGACGGATATTTGATAAAGCGAGGATACACTGCAGTATAGGTTTACACTACATGGATCAGAACGCACCTTGTTTGCAGCATCTCGTGCTTGCTGAATGAGCTCTCTTACACGGCTCACGCTCTCAGAGATGTTTCCTAAGGACACAAGACTATTGATGCGATTCATGGCGTCAAAGACACCGGGCAGGCTTCCACTTAATTTCATAACTGAAGGTTAAAAGAAAAGCAGAAAACAGCATTTTGTTAATTTCTCCATTCAGTTGTATAGAGTCCAGTGTATACAACCAACTTATTAGTAATAACACTAAACCCTACAACCACTTGAGGACGTTTTTACATGTAGATTTTAAATACATTTCATATGTCTGTAGGTGGCCACACAACCTCCTGCTTATGGACTACAGGGTGCTCCCCATTCATTGCTTCATTCACCACATTCATTCAGCAGTGGTTATGGTGTCCACCACAGATGTATGAAGGAATTAAAGATTTTTAGGGATAAAAGAACCCCAAGTCCAGCAAATAGATGCCACACACACACACACACACACACATATATTCACTACAGTTCAAAAGTTTGGGGTCACCCAAACAATTTTGTGTTTTCCATGAAAAGTCACACTTATTCACCATCATACGTTGTGAAATGAATAGAAAATAGAGTCAAGACATTGACAAGGTTAGAAATAATGATTTGTATTTGAAATAACATTGTTTTTAAATCAAACTTTGCTTTCGTCAAAAAATCCGCCTTTTGCAGCAATTCCAGCATTGCACACCTTTGGCATTCTAGCTATTAATCTGTTGAGGTAAGCTGGAGAAATTGCACCCCACGCTTCTAGAAGCAGCTCCCACAAGTTGGATTGGTTGGATGGGCACTTCTGGCGTACCATACGGTCAAGCTGCTCCCACAACAGCTCAATGGGGTTCAGATCTGGTGACTGCGCTGGCCACTCCATTACCAATAGAATACCAGCTGCCTGCCTCTGCTGTAAATAGTTCTTGCACAATTTGGAGGTGTGTTTAGGGTCATTGTCCTGTTGTAGGATGAAATTGGCTCCAATCAAGCGCTGTCCACTGGGTATGGCATGGCGTTGCAAAATTGAGTGATAGCCTTCCTTGTTCAGAATCCCTTTTACCCTGTACAAATCTCCCACCTTACCAGCACCAAAGCCACCCCAGACCATCACATTACCTCCACCATGCTTAACAGATGGCATCAGGCATTCTTCCAGCATCTTTTCATTTGTTCTGCGTCTCACAAACGTTCTTCTTTGTGATCCAAACACCTCAAACTTGGATTCATCCGTCCACAACACTTTTTTTCAGTCTTCCTCTGTCCAATGTCTGTGTTCTTTTGCCCATCTTAATCTTTTTCTTTTATTGGCCAGTCTCAGATATGGCTTTTTCTTTGCCACTCTGCCCTGAAGCCCAAAATCCCGCAGCCGCCTCTTCACTGTAGATGTTGACACTGGTGTTTTGCGGGTACTATTTATTGAAGATGCCAGTTGGGGACCTGTGAGGCGTCTGTTTCTCAAACTAGAGACTCTAATGTGCTTATCTTCTTGCTTAGTTGTGCAAGCAGCTTCCCACTTCTTTTTCTACTCTGGTTAGAGCCTGTTTGTGCTGTCCTCTGAAGGGAGTAGTACACACCGTTGTTGGAAATCTTCAATTTCTTAGCAATTTCTCGCATGGAATAGCCTTAATTTCTAAGAACATGAATAGACTGTCGAGTTTTTGAGCGTTTGAGACCACAAATGTGATGTTCCAGAAACTCAATCTGCTCAAAGGAAGGTCAGTTTTGTAGCTTCTGTAACGAGCTAGACTGTTTTCAGATGTGTGAACATGATTGCACAAGGGTTTTCTAATCATCAATTAGCCTTCTGAGCCAATGAGCAAACACGTTGTACCATTAGAACACTGGAGTGATAGTTGCTGGAAATGGGCCTCTATACACCTATGTAGATATTGCACCAAAAACCAGACATTTGCAGCTAGAAAAGTCATTTACCACATTAGCAATGTATAGAGTGTATTTATTTAAAGTTAGGACTAGTTTAAAGCTATCTTCATTGAAAAAGACAGTGCTTTTCCTTCAAAAATAAGGACATTTCAATGTGACCCCAAACTTTTGAACGGTAGTGTGTATATATATATATATATATATATATATATATATATATATATATATATATATATGCAATATAAAATTATATAAAAAATATATATATTTTACATATATATATATATATATATATATAATGTTTTTTTAATTATAGAAGGAAATAAAATGACACAGTGATACCAAAAGAAAAGTATAACATATGAAGTCTAACAGATGGTGACACGTTACTCAAGGTTAGCCAGTTGGTCACCAATCTGGATCAATAAATCTATACGCTTACACATCATTTTCTCTCCCTTTTACACATTGCTCACCAGAGTTGCTTGCTTCCTTCAGAGCCTCATTGAAATTAGCATTTTGTGCTGTTCCAACTGTCTCACTAAGGTTTTCCACATCTTCTTTTATGGGTTGTAATTCTGCTTGGACATTGTTAGTAATCGTATTTGCATTGGCGACTAAGCCCTTAGCGTTATTGATCATGTTCTCTATGTCATCTGAAAAGAAGCATGTGTTGGTAAATTGGTTAGAGGACGTCTACATGGAGGGAAACTATGTCACAGTATATAAGACAAGCTGTTCACCTCTTTTGATGTCATTGATGCTCTTCTTGACAGCCGAGAGGTCACCTGACAATCTGTTCTTCTTATCTTCGGCCTCTGTCAATCTGTCCTTTATGTCTTCAAGCTGGGGGCTCACATCTAATTTTAGAAGATGCAAATGTGGAAGGTTTAATAAATAAAATAATGAAAATAATTTTTGGGGACAAATACTTTTACACATGCAAAATTAAAAAATCTGAGTATGATGTGAAGAATTGTGATTCTGCAAATTCTCCAATGGTTTATTATCACAGTGGGCAGTCTAGGCTATTTTCACAACGTGTCTCCTAGTATTTATCCAAGCTATGAGACTTAGGACGTTCAGTGTCCAATTTCCAATGTTATGACAGATATCCAGCATACATAGGGCCCATGTTAAAAAACTGTAAAGTGTAGAGTATATGCTTTTTTTCTATTGAATACTGCTTTACAGAATAGTGGAAAAGTGTGTGATATTTCATACAGCGAACCCTGGATGCCGTGGAGGCCAGGATGAAACTCCATTGACTATTGGGGTCTATGGATATCTTTGCTGTATAACGTGGGAGATTTCAATGCACATAAGGTAAATGTGCACTGTGGGCATAGTGTTAAATCCGCCTTATTGATACTGATAATAAAGTAAATGTTTTACTCTCTGGAGACATTTTACAAATACTTGATATTGTTCTACATTCATTAGCTTTTAGTGTCAAACAGATCAATTTTATTGCAAGCTCAGGGCAAAGCATAGTACAAGCATACGAGCCTTTTCGGACTCCAAAGAGAACAAAAAACAATCAAGGAAGTAATAAACATAAGAAACAAACAGAAACAGTGCAATACGATATCAGAAACTAAAATAATCAGCAAGTAATGCCAAATCATGTAGTTATATAATATGAAATATCCCTCACATGGGAAGAGGTATACCACAGTCTCCAGGTTCTCTCAAACGCCTCTACTTTGTCCCCCCTAGTCGCTGCAATTTTTTCAGATAACATGCTATCGTTAACCTGGTCCTTCACCTTATCCAAATAAAGATGAGTTTTTTTCCAACTGGAAGCTATATTTATTCTGTCTGCCAGTAAGATAAATTGAGCCAGTTTAAATAACCTGTAGGGCATACGGGAAGGTTTGACTCCAAACAGACACATCTGAGGAGTTTTAGGGAGAGGGCAGCCTACCACGTCCACCACCAGCTGAACCACCTGTGACCATAGGGTCTGCACCACTGGGCACAACCACCAAATATAATGCATGTTACCAGTGGCTTGACAGCCCCGAAAGCAAAGGGAAGAAACTGTAGGGTATATAGCATGTAGCCTAGCTGGAACATAGTATGCTCTATGAAGAATTTTAAGGGCTGTTTCAGTAAGCGCTACCTGCCAGCTGCCTCTACTAAGGAGTTCACTGCTAGTTTGCCATTGAAGGGGGGACATGGTAATATGTAAGTCTGACTCCCATTGGATCATATAAGGAAGTTTATGGTCAGGTGGGAGTGAGTTCAGCAAACTGTAGAGAGTAGACAACATTCCAATCCTATCAGGGGTGTATAAAGCTAATCTCTCAAACTCGGATGGGGAAATTTCAGCTCCAACCGCCTTAAGAGAGGAAAAAAAGGAATAGATTTGTTGTAGCCGGTATGTTTCAGGTGGAGGTGGACTAAATTGGTACACTCCTCCATAGTATACAAACGTTTTTTACATAAGAAGTCCTGTAGTCTAAGCAACCCATTAGCTTTCCACCAGGTAAACTGGGACTGCAGCAAATCGGGGGGGAAGTGGGGATTACCAAACAGGAGGGACAACGGAGAGACAGCAGATTGCAATTTTTATTTAAAGCGCACCTTTCTCCAGAGCACTATTTGGGCTGAGGCATGTAAACGTGGCAAAGTGGGCAAACAAGACCACATTAGAGCTGGTAAAGAGTAAGGCGACACTAGGTCTGATTCCTAACGAACCCAACTAGGGGCGGTGTTGGGGGCATTAACCAACAGCAGTTGGGCCAAGAGTGCAGCATTAAAATAGTGGCGTAGATGAGGTACAGACAATCCCCCTGAACGTTTATGAATAAGCATTATCTTTTTAGGTATTCGTGGCCGCCTGCCATTCCAAATGAATCGCAAAAGGTCACACTTGAGGCTCACCAAATCAGAGTTAGCTAGTGGGACAGGCAGGCACCAGAAATAGTATAAGATACGCGGCAACACCACCATCCTGACCGTATTTATTCTACCTATCCAAGAAAGGTGAGAGACATTCCATTTTTTAAGATCAGCTCTGATAGAGGAAAAAAGAGAGGGATAATTGGAAGAATAAAGCGTAGAGAGTGAGGATGAAAGTTTTATTCCCAGATAAGCCAAGGTACGGGATTGGGGGCTAAAACCAAAGTTTAAGTTTATTAATTGCTGTTGTGCTAAAGGGACGTTGCAATATAAAGTTTCAGATTTAGATTGGTTGATCCGGAGGCCAGAGAGCCTCTCAAAGTCATTAAGGACAGCCAAGAGGTTTGGGAGGGAGGTTAGGGGGAAGGTAAGGGTAAGAAGTGAATCATCAGCAAACAGATGTATCTTATACGAACAGTTAGCTATATCAACTCCCTTGACATTGGGATTTAGACGAAGGGAAGGCGCTGGAGACAAGGGACACCCCTGGCGAGTTCCTCGCACTATGCGAATGGGTTGTGCATTGGATGAAGGAAGTTTAAGGTAAGCAGAGGGGTTTGAATAGAGAAGGTGAAGCAGATGAGTAAAGGACCCTCCAAATCCCATAGTACTCAGGACTTCAAAAAGGTATGTCCAAGACACACTATCAAAGGCCTTCTCAATGTCCAGACCTAACAACATCATAGGTCGTGAGTAGGCATTAGACCACTGAATAAGGTTCAACACTTTGCATACATTATCTGGGGCCTGTCTCCCAGGGATAAAGCCAACTTGATCACTATGTATTAGGGAGGGAGGGAGGAGGTTTCACCGAGAGGATAGAATGGAAGTGATAAGTTTGGTATCTAAATTTATAAGAGAGATTGGGCGGTAATTGCCTGTTCTCGTGGGGTCCTTATGGGGTTTAAGGATCACTGTAATCAGCGCATCTAGGAATTCGGAGGGGACAGAGTTATAGAAGGAGAGGAGAGGTTTCACAAGGAGGGATATAAATTTTTTTATAGTATAATGCCGAGTAACCATCTGGGCCTGGAGCGTTGCCTAGTTTTAATCGGCCTATAGCATCAGTCAATTCTTCTGCCGTTAGAGGGCGGTTCAAAGCGTCCCGGGCCTCCTGGGAAAGAGTAGGAAGGGGTAGAGATTGAAGGAACTCTCTTATCTTTGCTTGCGAGGGGTGAAGTGGTTTAGAGTATAGGGAGGAGTAGAAAGAGTGGAATGCCTTATAATACAATCATTAGATTTTTTCAATGTTACCTGTCAGTGATTTCTGTGTTTTCTTGGCCTCATTCAGCAGGGCTTCAGAGTCCCTCAGAGACTTTTTGGCTTTTCCGGGCAGATCCTCGCTTTGTACTTTCTAAGATAAACACAAATAAGAAGGCTGATATAAAATGTAAATCATCAGTCCTAAATATCAGTCACAGCACAAGCCAGCCTAATATCAGACAGGGCCTAAGTTTCTCAGTAATGTGATATTATGCAGGTAGTTAGTTAAAGCATCCAGAGGCGCTATTAAATAGCTCAGGTTTATGTTTCTTCTGCCACCTTGTGGTCATATGCCAGAGCTGCAAAATACTTGTTTTTTATGATGAGTTTAAAACTACAACTTAAAAAATGTTCAAATGCAAAAAATTATTAAATGATAATTTTTCTCTGACCAGGGGTGATGAGTTTTATATGCTATGAGTGAGGATCAATCTTTAATGAAAGGAATGGGTGCCCAGGAAACTGCATAGAAGTTTGTACCATGTTGCACAGATTTCAGACATTCTCAGGATTATATATGTTATTACACTTACTGTCAGAGCCGAGTCAGCTGCTGTCTTTGCTTTCTTTGCAGCATCTTCTGCAGCTTTTATTGCATTTATGATATCCTGATAGGCATTGGCAGCATCAACAGCACAACGCACCAACTCCTCGTTGCTGGTATTCTTCTTAATTCTGTGAAATACAAAACATTTTAGTTAGGCTGATTTGCATGTTGTACTTTGGTGTCGTTTCACAACAAAATCCTAATACCCTATTATGGAATAGCAGAGAGGTGGGAGGTAAACCTATTGACCTGAGCTGCTAACAGAGTGGTCCCTGCTCTGGTGGACTACTCCTACTTACTCTAGTAGCTGGTTGGCCAGATCCTGCAGGGACTGCGCATGCTTTTCTGCCAGTATCACCAATGGCTCCTTACTGGCAGCTTTGGAGAGATTGTTAACTTTCTCAGTTAGTTCCAGCTTGGCGCCATCCATCTGCGCAGCCAGCTTCTCATATTCCTGTTATGTGAAGCAAAGAATAATTGACAATTTGCTATTATTTCAGATACATTTCATGTGTCTCTATCCTAATGGTAGTAAAACATCTTGCCACATATATTGTCACTGATAGAAGTATTAAAAAGAGAGCAAGACAGCTTTGGGGGACTGATTTATCTGGGTAAGGCTACTGGTCACTAGGTAAGGTAGTGGTCACTGTTTCAAGGTGTGGCTGAATACCATGTAGACATACAGAATTACAGCAGATTGGGACAGTTCATCATAAGATTATCAATGCTTGTAGTTTTTACAGGTAAGGCTGGATTCACATGTTTGGGCAGTATGTCAACAGTATACACACTGGCAGTATCCCGATTATACAAATCCAATTGGTAATGTTCCTGAAATAAAATGCATGGACATGCATTGCACAGTAACACAACATGTCAGCGTTATTTCGCCGGCTAGGTGGCCACTTTTAGGGCTGAATGCCGTACTACCTGTTCTATTACAGGCTGCATTTTCTTTCAAGACTTATGCTTCTCCTTAAGGTTGGCAATAAATTATCTTCAGCAATTCAGTTCCTAGCTTTCTTAGTGCAATATCCACTGTTCCTATACTGCTTAATAACTAACAAAAATACCACACATAATGCTCAGGGTACATGGTACATCATGGTTACATGAAAAACTAAATTCTTCAGTTGTCCCATTCATCCATCATTGAGGTTTGCAGAAATGCATAAACAAAATGCATTAACTAACCCATTCAGATATATGATACAGGGCATGAAGCCACATTTCTACAATAAAATCTTCTGCATGTGAATAAAGCCCATGAGGCCTGATGTGATGTGATTCACCTCTTTACTCCTCTGCAGTAAGTTCACCATAGTGCCGGTCTGTGCCAGACTCGTCTCTGCTGCCTTCAGATGGTTTGCTGCCTCTTTTTGTTGCCTTTTTAAGTCTTCAACTCTATTCTGGAATAAGGGCAGAAAATAATGATTTATAATATTGAGCATAATACAGTAGATGAGTAAAAAGGCAAACACTGGAATACATCTGCTCTCCATTTCTTTTAGGGGACCCGCACATACCTGATAGCCTCCATATTGTTAGTCCATTCAATGAAGTAACTTGTAAATATCCACAATAAAACAACTCAATGTGTTTTGGACACAAGTGTTTGAAACGCATTGATGTGTCTTACTATATCTACCTTATTATGTGGTTTAATGGATCTATAACAAATTTTGGAAGTTATTGGAAGTGTGGGAACTTGACTCTCCTGTGATCCACCCGTTACCTCCAGGTACTCCATATGGTTACCTGCATGAAGTGATACACACAGGACTTTGGCTGGGAACCCCTCTTTTGTTTGCTATTTGTATTTTTAGCCATTATTTCCCATTGTGATTATTTATTTTATTTATTAGGGACGCTTACAGATGACTTACTTCATGGTTACAACAAAGAACAGGCTATATTCTAGAACAGACATGCTACCTAAATACTTATAGGGCTGTCATATTCTTTATTATTATTATCTTCATAAATAAGCAATCCAAGGAAAGCATCTTCATCACTGCAACCTAAAGACATACTTATAGTAAAAGGAATCCATATATCCATATTGTAGATTAATGTCAGATTAATGTCATATCTTTACCTTGATATCTTCAAGGGTCATTGTGTTTTGTTTATTTAAGTCATTTGCTTGCTTAGTATGTCCAGAGGCTTCGTCCAGTGCATCTCGGAGATCATTCAACTTTGCTTCATAATCTTTTATTGACTTAGTGATTTCCCTTATCAGGTCCTTATGTTGATCCTGATGCTTCTGGAACTGGTTTCTCACCCGATTTAGCACTAATAATACATTAAATATTCACATTATGTGCACCTTTACTACTATCCTCATTGACTAATACATAAATACTAGTAGACATGACATTGAGGATCTAATCATATGCAAGAAATACCCATTGCCTGAATGTACAGGACATACATAAAGCATATGAGAACTTACAAGACTTGGCTTCTTCTTTCTCCAGTTCTGCTTCTTTTTTCTGCGCATTAAAGTTCCGTTTCCGCATCTCATTTAGCATTCGCTGAGCTTCAGCCATGTTCTTGGATACCTCTTCTGGGGCCGATACACCACCTTGTGCGCTCCCGGCATTCTTAATCAGAACTGGAAGATGGCAACACAAGGTCAAAAACTAAAAGACTGTATCTGAATGTATATACAAAAAAATATGTCTGCCCCCAAGTTATGCCGCCCTCAGAGAGGAGACATAACATAGCTGACGGGTTCTCTTTAAGACAACAGAATACAATAAAAATATTTCTTATTAATTAGGAAGCCTATGGAATTATCTTTGGAAGCCTGGGTACTCGACTTTACATAAACCGTAGGTATCGTTTATAACCTACTGTTAATATTCTTCATGAGAAGGTCTATGGTCAGCAGCATGTGGCTGGCATTGCGGAATGTATCATCAGCATTCATCATGATGCTTTCATATTTCTTAGAATTCATTTCAGCCTGGAAGAGAAAGTATTAATAAACTTTCATAGGGTACAAATCACCAAGACATAAATAACTCTATAACCAGTAGGATGAGGGAGACTGTGATCCCGCTGTATAGAGCTCTGGTGAGACCACATCTGGAATACTGTGTCCAGTTCTGGAGACCTCACCTACAAAAAGATACTGATATAATAGAACAGGTCCAAAGACGGGCTACAAAAATGGTGGAGGGTGTCAAACACAAAGCCTATCAAGAAAGAGAATCTGTCTGCTCTATAGTTGGGTGGAGTGCTCTAGGGCCCAGGATACTGAAGCTATATACTGTAGCTATCCCTCTGGCCATGATATCCCATCCCTCTCACCTTTTCCAGCAGACCCGCTATCTGCCGCTTGAGGGCATTTGTTTCTGTGTCCAGGCTGTTCACCTTCTGGCGCTGACTTGTGAGTTTACTATTGTAGCTGTCATATTGTTGCTGCAATATAAATAAGTAAATATAACTTACTCTATGGCCTTCAAAAAATAGTGTATAGTGTATATCTAATTGTTTCTTTTTTATATTTTCTATAAATGAGAGACAATATATATAGAAAAGTATCTGGAAACTGAACAGTATACTAGTAAAAGACAACTCATCTCAAAACATTAACAATTCTTAATCAGGTTATATATCCAGGTATGTCGTAGGGCTGGTAGAGAAGAGTAAACAATGAAAACAGAATGGCACAGGTTTACCGGACAACATAGAGGACAGTGGGATTTAATATAAAACACATATTACAGTCCACTGATAATAACAACTAGAAGACATGACCGGTGTATACTTACTTTGACTTCTCGGATGCGGGCTTCTAGAGCTCTGATCTGCTCCAGTGCCCGGCTGGTGGCGTTGATGCTCTGTAACCTGGCCTTTATTAGGTTGAGTTCATCATTTATAGTCATTACGTCCACAAGGAGAGTATCAACGCAGCTGTCACATTCTGAAAATAAGGGCAGACATGTCACTGTGAGTACATGATCATCAGATCAGGATTTAAATTGGTTTTATGAGAATACAAACAAGGGTCTTCTACAATAGGTGGTCTTTTTGACTAGTGGATTAAAGCTCCCCACCGTCTCAGTACTCTATGTAGGGCAATTTTTATCAATGTTACAAAGCTAAGTCTATCTAAAAGTTGTCATACATCAACCTACCAACCAACAATCCAATGGTGGTCTCCCAACACTGAAGGCAAATGTAAGAAGAGAGAAGAGCTGGATTTCAATACCCCTAATCCTTTTGTTCTCTTGGAGAAAAACCACTGCCAGAGGAGTTTGCTTATCTCTCTTTCAACCATTCAAAGAAGGACATGTGTGTATGTGTATATAAGGATCGGGGAGTTGCTTTTTGGCTGTTGGCTATCTGCAATGTAGACCCAGCTTTACTCAAATACATTACATCAATATACACCCAAGGTTACGATAATACACATTTCTACCTATTAAAAGCCATAGCATGAATACCTTGAGGGTAACTCTACAGACGTATCATATACCTCCCAAGGTAACCTATGGTGAGTGCCTTGGCTTTAGGACATACTGGTTGCTTGATCCCTCCCCCCGGATGCTGTTACGCATGATAACTTGTGTGTCCTGTCTTGGTATCTCTCTCATCTACAGCCCATATGGACTGACCAGAGAATTCATTACAAATTCTGTCTGTTTTGTTGAAGATTTAACAAAAATGTACAGGATACCAGAAGTATAGAGAGTGTACAGGTAGAATGGCAGACAAGGCCAAGTAGTGTGAAGAGGGCAGAATGGTGGCAGAGTGAATACAACTACTGTATCAATAGGAGCCCCACTTTCTAATCACAATGAAAAGTATGGGAAGGAAGACTAGGCGGCTATAATAAACACTGGGCTGTTTTCTATTTCTTTACACTGTGCAGCTGCTAAAACCTCCTGTTTGCTAAATTATTAATAGAATCGTAAAAATGCAGAATAAGAGCTTCCACCGCTCGCAGAGCAGAACGCCATCTCCAGATCAATATTCTCATACTGGGTTTTTGCTGTACAATCAATTTGTGCAGGGGAGATTTTAGTACAACCTGGAGCTATGTTTTAGGCTATTGTACGGCTACGATTAAAAATGATTAGGACACCTGTATAAGAAGGCTGATTAAAATAGAGGTTTTCTCACATGTCTGATAAACAGTATAACATCTGGAAGACTTAGCCTTACATAAGCAGATATAATCCATTCATATAACAACCTTTTCTTGTCCAGCCATGTCATATAGTGGTCAAGTCTACTGGAAATCCTTACAAAATCCTTATAAAAGCAATAAGTTCAAAACTACAGTCATTTAAATTGTAAAAATGTGAACAAGATCTCTCCATACTGTGGTCTAGTTTGCAGGATTGATCAGGACATTTGGTTAGTGTGGGCGTTGATGTGACATATGTGCAGTTTGCACTGGATTACAGTATTTTAGTGAGCATGGACCTTCTATCTGATGCATTCTTGGTTTGTGGTAACACTTACCGTCATCACTTCCTGTGTCTTTGGGATTTTCATCAAGGCATTCTGAAAAAAAAAAATACCAATGAATATATTTTATAACATTGCTGGACTAAAAAGCATTGATTTTACTAATTGATTAATTGTAAGAAATAATCCATACAAAACAGTATCTCCCCATGTGGTGGATGGAGGAAAAGGTCATCTTGTAATCTGAAAGTGTGGCAACATTTTTTATTAAAGTATTGTATTGCCTCCCAAAAGTTATACAAATCACCAATATACACTTATTACAGGAAATGCTTATAAAGTGCTTTTTTTTCCTGCACATACTACTGCATCAAGGCTTCACTTCCTGGATAAAATAGTGATGTCACTTCCTGGATAAAATGGTGATGTCACTTCCTGGATAACATGGTGATGTCACTTCCTGGATAACATAGTGATGTCACGACCTGACTCTCAGAGAGGATGATGGCAGGGGGACACTGAGGGACACAGGGCACTGGAGGGACACTGAGCATCTCTCTGCCATCATCCTCTCCAGCAGCCACAGCCCGTACAGCTCTGGGAGTCGGGTCGTGACATCACCATTTTATCCAGAAGGTCAAGCCCTGATACTTTAATAAAAAAATTTTGCTTGACTTCTCCTTTATGTAGCCTGAAACTTTACTACGAATCACTGATACTAGGGAGGAAAAAGTATAAAGAGATATTCATGTTCCCCTTACCTCCTGTTAGAGGGTCACAGCTCATCAGCTGACCATTGTTACCACAGTTACATGGGTGACACCTGCCACCGAGCCTTAATGGATTTCCATAATAGCCATTGGCGCATCTACATATAGAAAAGAGAAGAATGGTTATATACAGTGCTGCAATATATTTGGCTTTGGACTTCTAGCTAAAAACATACATCTTTAAGAAATATTTCACACTGCATACTCACTCTCCGCAGTTGTAACCTGTGTATCCCGGTTTACAGAAACACCTAAGATTTCTGCCACTTCCAGAACATCCTGTTGCAAAACTATAAAGAGCATGGATATTTCTTAGAAAACAACTTTTCAACATTTTCTGTAGAAATAACAATTGTGACATATATAATAAATCTATCTATAGAAGACGGTGATATATGGGGCAGAGTTTCTCTTACAAAGTAGCTCTCATACGCACTGACAGGCTATGTTCACATTCTGTAAGAGACCGGCCATTCCATGACCCGGCCGGTCTCAGAAAAGACATGTCAGTTCTTTGCGACGCCGCTAGAGATCCCGGACGGAGCGAATACTATGTGTATATGCTCCAGCCAGCTTTCCATAGACTCGGCAACAATGGCTGTACTTTTACAAAAATATACGTTGTGTAAACATAGCCACAAAAGGAAGTTACTGACATTTGTCTCTAACCTCAAGGAACTGGATGCTTACAGAACACCATCTATCAGGGGTCTGGGATTAACTCTATTCCATAACCAGAGAAGCATGTGACCCAGTCCTCCTTACCAGAACATACATATTATTCACACAAACATATCCACATTTCCATTGTAGAACAGAGCTGATATATTATTCCTACAGTTCTCCCTAATATAATACAAGCCTGAGGCAGATGTAGGCGACCCCTATGATTTATGCTGTATGCCCTTAATAGTAATAACTCAATATAGTATATACTAAACAGTACAAAATAATGACTCTCTATTGTATCTCTTTGATTCAGTAAGTAAATATTCTACACGTGCTCCACTATACCACTGGTTCCTACTAGAGATGAGCCAACCTCGAGCATACTCGAGTCCATCCGAACCCGATTCGGTATTTGATTAGCTGGGGCTGCTGAACTTGGATAAAGCTCTAAGGTTGTCTGGAAAACATGGGTACAGCCAATGCATATATCCATGTTTTCCACATAGCCTTAGGGCTTTATCCAATGTCAGCAGCCACCGCTAATCAAATGCCGAACGATCGGGTTTGGATGGACTCGAGCATGCTCAAGGTTTGCTCATCTCTAGTTCCTACCTGCTCCTAATAGAACAATATGTTGTATAAGACATAGGTCCAGCTTACCTGTTTGAGGCCACAGGAAGAGGGCAGGGACATAGGTTGCATGAGCCCTGGGTGGCGTTCCCACTATAGCCTTCTTTGCACAGTTCGCAATGGTCACCATCTGTGTTATGTTGGCAATTCTATGTACACGGTCAGAAATGAGCATCAGTAATGTAATACAGAACAACACATTTCTAACTACCTGTGAATAAGCACCCACATTGTCCATACACAGCATATCCTTTACTAACATGAAAAAATCATCTGCCTGTATGAGAACATCTGGTTTATGCTGAAGGTAACATGTTCTAACAACTACTTTATGCAATAGCAATTGTGTTAATTTAATAGACCCCATACTTGTAATTATTATGTTCTTATTTAATGGCTGAGTACTAATATAATGGTTTGGTTCCAGACCACATGTCATGACTTCAGTCATACTTTTCCTTTTTAAGACATGAGCACATCCAGAATTACCGATTGCTCTCATAGTTTGATATTATGTGTCCACATACTACGCAGCACAATCCTGTAACAGCTTGTCTTGTATATATGTACGCCACTCCCTTACCTGAACTGTTAACTCTACAAACTATGGCACATTACCATGAGATCTAAGAGCAAATATCACCTACAGAACAGCCGCTGCCAGTAACAGATCCATCATTGGTGGAGTATGCTATGAGAGATGATTTATCTAGATATATATATATATATATATATATATATATATATATATATATATATATACAAGAGTATATATAGGAAAGGCAGATGAGGTGCCTTAGATGACAGTAATGCTCTTCTGCCACATAGGAGGATATCCGTATTACCAATAGCACATGCTAGGTGGGGGACCCTGTTAAGCTGGGTTCACACTTATTATTTGGTCAGTATTTTAAGCCAACAGGAGTAGAAAGAGAAAACTGAGGATAATCTATAATGAAGACATCTGTCTTTTTTCCTGGTTTTGATAAAAAAATCTGTCCAAAATACTATCTGTGAACCAAGCCTTAGAGATTTTGTATGGAGTTATAGCTCTGGATTTATATTTTACATAAAAGTATAAACTTGCGGTAAAAGAAAAATACTAAGGAGAATTCTGCTAGTAGGGTTAATTCTTCCAAGTTAGGATAGGACTTGAGCTAAACTCAAGTATGTTCTGGTTCGCCTGAACATGAACTCCCAGCATTTCATTACTAGTGGCTGAAATTGGATGCAGCACTAGGGAATCCTGGAAAACATGGATATAGCCTATGGCTGTTTTCCAGGCAGCCTTAGGCCTGCATCCAACCTTTTTTAGCCACCAGTATTCAAATGCAGAGAGTTCAAGTTTAGACGAAACCAGCACATACTCGAAGATCGCTCATCTCTATTGTATGTCCTATCCTGGGTAGCATGTGCATGTGCTCAAAGGGGAATTCTTAGGGGCCCATTTTATTGCTCTTTAACTAGTGCCAACTATACTACATATTTCACAAATAATTTAAGTATATCTATTTTGATATAGGAGTAAGCAAGAACTACAAAATATATACATACTGTATAGATGCTCACTATCAACCAGGCTGAACACCACATTGTGTCCCTTCCATCGACAAGTGCCCCTTTCCTCCGAGAATATACCTGACAAAGTGGGTGGGGCTTCGGGGTTGAAAGGTTTCCAACACTTCATTGATTTAAAAAGTGCCCTAAAGCAATGTCACATCCAACCTGGATTTATGCCCTTCCTAAGTTATGGGGATTTTACTACCTGGCTGCAAATCTGCATATTTTTTCCAGAAGCCAATTGAGCAGTAAGAGTATGAATCTCAAGCTCAGGGGATATACATTTTATGAAATTGACATCCCCTGAGCCTTAGGGCCCTATTACAAGCCAACATCTCCCTGTGTAATAGGGCTAGCCATCAGCTGATGACCAAACAATGGCTTATTTATTGGCTGATTGGGTTGTTTTGACCTGTCAAACAGTGACCGGACATTAACAGAACATCCTCGTGTAATAGGGGACGTGCAGCCAATAAGCAAAAAGAATACTGAGCCATGTAATAGCCTCGGTAAATGACTATAAGTCTCTGAGATGGTGCTCATCTATATGCTTAGCAGCTTGGGAGCAGCTAGCAAATGGGGAAAACGTGCTCATTTACAGCCAACTAGTAAAATCTATATCCAAGGAACGCAGAAAACATTAACAAAATAAAAATACCATTACAATCCCTAGAGGGTACAAATTGACATAAAGAAATGGTTCATAATGAGAGAGAATGGCTCATATATGCCACTCATATACCTTCCCACTTATTTCTAAGGAAATAATGGAGACACTAATAGGCAAAAATGTTTAATTTTCAGTCCAATATAAGGGCCGACAGCAGTGGCTAATAAAACTCAGCTTGTCTACCTGTGTGCCATAGTATAACATAGTGATCAGCCAGAGCTGCACCCATACAATGCTGTGGGTTAAAGTGCACATGGATGTCCAAGGGAAAACATTCCTATAAATGCTGCATTTCTCAGTGCCAGATGAATTTTCTAATCCAGTATAAACCATTCTCCTGATTATAGTCACCATTAGAGAGGAGCGAACCTGGAGCATGCTCGAGTCGATCCGAACCCGAACGTTCGGCATTTGATTAGCGGTGGCTGCTGAAGTTGGATAAACCCTAAGGCTATGTGGAAAACATGGATATAGTCATTGGCTGTATCCATGTTTTCCAGACAACCTTAGAGCTTTATCAGTTCAGCAGCCACCGCTAATCAAATACAGAACGTTCGGGTTCGGATCGACTCGAACCCGAACCCGGTTCGCTCATCTCTAGTCACCATTATATAGATATATCCTCTGTGGGGTATTTCATCGCCTAAGAAGCCTGAACAAAAAGGTCAGTGGAGGTAAGAGGCAACTTACAATGCATATTCCAGATCCATCATTGCATCGTGTGGAGTGTCCATTACATCTGCACGGGACACATCTTCCTAGGTACAACCCTTTATTCTCCCGATAATGCCCAGGTGCACATTCCTGTGAAAATTATAGGATTATGTAGAGTTCTGCATATCTACAATACAAACTATATTCTTATTTCATTATTAAAACCGGACCTGTCAGCACTACTACCCCATTTGTCTGACAGCCATTAGATAAGAAGGACATGGGCTGGAGTTGGCTGGGCTCTTGGCATCCTGGAGAACACCCTCCAGGCTTTTGAGCTTTATTTGAGTAATAGCAAAAAGGCTTATAAAATTGACTATAAGGTATCTCTGAAATCATGATGACTTACCCTATGTAGCCATGAGCTAATTTACACTAGCAATAGCATTTTTTTTTCAACCTGGGCTTCTCTACATGACTTTGATGTAAATGAAAGCCCATGTACAATGATAAATAATTAAATAAATGTCCACATAAAAGGAGCCCTTACATAGATATTCTACAGTAGACGTGTTTTGGGATGGATTACTTCAATAACGTGTTGCCTTATACTAGCATAAAGAATACCTATAGCTCTGCAGTATGTAACTGTAGGGTCTCTAAGCTGAGTCCTACAGTAAGCTGTCACCAGACTAAATAGTTTTATAAGGCTTATAAAGAATCTTACTAGAGTGACATGAAGAGGGTTGTTCAGTGTCCTGTCTAGTCAGAACCTCCTAAAATGAATGCATGAAAAATGAAACACTGCATACAGCTGCTTCCCCATGGGATACCCCTGGTTTACATTTGATCCATGGGCCCACAATAAGAAAAGGATTTGCCCATTGTAAATAGCCATTAAATCAGTGATTTTGGTAATGTGGCACAAATATTATGCAATGTTACACATAGGGGGAGATTAATGAAAGGGTGTAAATATACACCTGGTGTAAACTGGCCACAGCAACCAATCACAACTCAGCTTTCAGCTCTGGTAGAACAAAAGAGGAGCTGTGATTGGTGGCTGTGGACAGTTTACACTAGGTGTATATTTACACCCTTTCATAAATCTCCCCCATAATGTTAGTAAATTAAGTTGCATTGTGGTTGTGACATGTGCAAAACATCCATCCTTGGTCACAAGTTGCATGCGACTTCCATTGAGGACAGTGGTAGCAAAGTCACATGCAACTAGCAACCTAGGATGGATTTTCTGTCACTGTCGCATCACAGTCACACTACTGTATGTTTTTTATGCAACTGTGATTTACTATATTACTTCTCTGTAATTTTGTCAACAGTCAAGTCACAATTGTAATACAGTTATATGACAAACTTACAGACACACAAAATACAAAATATTCTGTTATAAATAGATTCGCAGCGAACCTTACGAATTCCGATTCGCAGCGAATCGGGCGTTTAATCCACCTCATTGCGATTTGCGAATTCGCAAATTTGCTAAACATGGCGGCCGCCATAGCAAATGCACGTTAGTTTATACTTACGCAGTTGCAAACATTGCGCAGTTGCCAACATTATGCATTTGTGAATATTACGCAGTTGCGTACATCACGAGATAAACGTTCACATGTTCGAAAATGATTGCTATAACCACGGACAATTAGCAGCATGTTTGTACGAACAATTATGAACCTGTTCGCTTGCCACTATTTTTAATGAAAGTCGTTTGCACGCAATTTGCAAATATTCGTGAATTCGTGCAAATATTTACGAACTTTGTGAAATGAATTTCCAAAGGATTTGCTCATCTCTATAAATAATCTATAGTGTGTTGTAGATCTTTGGGTGGAATCTATTTGTATTGAAAATCACGTACCAAATGCTTTACCCCACTGTGAATAAATGCATACCGACACATACTGAATGTATGGTAAGGGAGCACTCTAATGGCATACAGAAGACACATTATATAATATTTCCGCCACCTATAGTTCTTACTGCAGTCAGGACACAAACGTACTGCTTCTCATATGTTAGGACTTGTCTGTCTTGAAGTATTTGAGTTTTGCAGCTGATTTTACCCCTAAGTTAACCTTATAAGGAACAGATCACACAAGACAGCCTAGAATGTATCCTGGATTCTGATAAATGCATCCTTTGTATTTAAAGCAATGGTAGTAAATTATAAGAAGACACAGGTAACAATAGTTGCAGTGAATAAAGGCTTCATAATATATCTCATATAGTTGGAGCCCAGATGCTTTCTCATAATACAGATCTGCTGAAATGAATGGAGCTATCCAGGGAACAAGCACTCACTTGCAAAACTCTAACATATCCTTGGCCGCCGGTGGGATCTACAGGCCCTGACAGACTCAGCTGCTGAAACACTGCTTACAGAGCTCAGCTATTAATCTGCAGATATAAGCTAGGCATTATTAGAGAAACAAATGATCTAAAACCTACACTGTTTGTGAAGGCAGTCACATACAAAGAATCCATAGACCACAGTTTGCTGCCTTCTGTTTACTTTGAGGACTAAATAAGCAATTGCTGTTAATAAGATTTATTAATAGGAGTCAGAGTCCAGATCAGCCCTAGCTACACAGATTGTATATAGTAAAGTATACTGTGCACCAATACAGCCTTTGTTACCACTGAAGTCACACTAATACTATTCGTCACTACACTGACAACTCTCATCATCATAAAGAAATATACATGATACGTGTCCGTTCTTTTCTGATTGTTCCATATACTCACATTGTTTGCCCGTCCGTCCAGGATATTCTGTTGATTAATCCTAAGGGGCATCTGCAGGAACTCTGCCCTCTGCTGTGTGCCCATTGCCCTGCATAGTACCAAGCTTGTTATGAAGGTGACCAGGTAAATCATGGTGAGTTCTATTAACGCTCCTGGCTGCTGTCTGAAAATCCCTTCTGGGTAAGGTGTCCTCCGTATATTAGTGAGCGGCCATTCTTCACAGTACAGTTCCCGCTTTCCAAAACTGTCATCCACCCTGTCAAATCCTTCTTATACTGCAGCCCTTGTGACTCAGGTATCCAGGCTTGTTACAAGGCATGCATGGTGCTGAACTATGCCCCACCTCTCAAACCATTGCATGAGTCACATTGTGTAATAAATATGTGTGGCCCCCAAGGGCTGACAGTTTAGAATATTGTAGCGTATCTAAGGTGTGTCTGATAACACCTCGCCTCCACCCTGTGAGAGTCAGACGCTTCTAGACCACTCGGACGGTAAATCTCAGCCTGAGTAATGCTGCAGACAAATAGGATGTATGTGTGATGGATCAGTCAGAGGTGCCGCAGCTTCCTTTGGGCTACATATTTTCAGCATAGCACTGTTATAGAAAAGCCGGTTACAGCATTTACAGAAGCAAGCCCCTGCTTGCAGTAAGCCTGGATATTCCTCATTCACAGTATAAGGATTTCTGATTAACCTGCTCAAATTCTATGTAATGTTAAATGATTAGAAGAGACACGTACAGAATCTACAGGAAGGAGGGGGTGTTCAGAAATCAAAGCAAGGTGTAATCATGACTGATCCTACAAAGGTGGTCATTCAGCTATCTAGAAACCACTCTACAAACAATTCAAACTTATACTATTGTAAATATAAAAAAATGATGTAATGCATGTAGACTTTGTAGTAATATTTAATATAAACTGACTGTAGATATCATCCCGCATTGCAATTGCAGGAAATCTGCAGAATAATTGAAATAAGACATGCAACAGATTCGCAAATTGGTAAGACGCCTAGAATCTTTTACGCTGCATGTGAACATAGTTTTGTAAAACTCCATTGATTCATATTGTACTGTACTTTGTGGTGGCTTTTAGGTGCTGAATCTGCAACTAAAAATATGCAACAAACATGCCAGGTGTCAGACTACTAGGAATCCACAGCGAGTAACTGGATTGTGATAGTTATAGATATACAGGTAAAATTTGCCCATGGGAGTTTTAAACTATGTATGTTAGTGAACACAATGAATAATGCGCACTTAACATAGTTATTGTTTCAATAGCAGTAATATTTAGCAAAGATCAAATATATAATAAAAAATAATAGTAATAATCCTTATTTATAAATCAATTAAAAAAAAGTCCCAATCATGGTAATCGTTACTTTGAGTAGTGCAAAGCAAATATAAGGGAACATTCACATGTACAGTACCTTGTTTTTAGCTGCATGTTTATGATCCTGCGCGCTTTGCCTTTTGTTACCAGCAGCAAAAAAACAAGCAGGAAAAATGCCAAAAACATACTGCATGCTTTCAATATTGTGTTTTTGGCTTTACACTTGCTTGCTCTTACTTCATGTTTAAAAAAAGGCAAAAACATACAAGTATCCAAAACCTGCATCTGAAAGCATGTTATGTGTAAATGCACCATAAGATAGAGACATGTACAATTCTTTGGGTGGATAGCGGAGGGCGTATCAGACATTCTATTGAATAAATGGGACAGATGGAACATCGAGCAGAGTCCACAGCATGGACTCTGCTTAACCCCTTAAAGGACAAGTGCCATGAAAAACTTTTTCCCAGTAATTGAAGCACATTACAAAGTTATATAACTCTGTAATATGCTTCTATCACCTATCTGCCTCCCTTCCCTGTCTTTTCCCCCCTCCACCCCCCACCAGGAAGTGTCCTGACTCACACAGACCTGATTACTGTTGTCACCGTCACCAAGCTCTTCTCTCAGCTCCTTCTCCTGTTACACTAGCCTCTCCCCTCCCCTGCCTTGTCAGGTGACAGGCTTGCTCAGCTCCCATTGGCTGAACAACTGCAAGCCATCACTTGTCACTGGCTTATCTTCCCTCAGACTGAGTCGGCACATAGGCGGCTCCCCCCTCCCCTCATACCCTCTCTCCCCCCTCCCCTCATACCCTCTCTCCCCCCTCCCCTCATACCCTCTCTCCTGCTGCGTGGACTCAGTGAAGGAGTCATGTCACTAGAGAAGATAAGCTGAGCAAGCTGAGTCACCTGACAAGGAGGGGAGGGGGAGGCTGGTGTAACAGGAGCTAGAGCAGCCCTCCTGCTGATGACTCATCCTCACAAGAAGGAGCTGCCTGGTGACGGTGACGACAGTAATCAGGTCTGTGTGAGTTAGGACACTTCCTGGTGGAGGGTGGAGGGGGGGAAAAGACAGGGAAGGGAGGCAGATGGGTGATTGAAGCATATTACAGAGTTATGTAACTTTGTAATGTGCTTTAATTACTGGGAAAAAGATTTTCATGGCACTTGTCCTTTAAGGTCAAAGCCAATTTTCGTTTTTGCACTTTTGCTTTTTCCACTTTATGTTTAAAAGTCCATAGCGCTTGCATTTTTTCACCTAGAGACCCACATGAGCCCTTATTTTTTGTGAAACCAATTGTACTTTGCAATGACAGGCATTATTTTTCCATAACATATGCTGCGAAACAGGAAAAAAATCATTTGCGTTGTCAAATTGAAAAAAAAAAAAGGAATTTGTTTTGATTTCGGGGAGTTTTGCATTTACACCATTACACCGCCCTATGGTAAAACTGTTATGTTATGCATGTTCCTCAAGTCGTTACGATTACAACGATATGTAACGTGTATAAGTTTTATATTATCTGATGGCTTGTAAAAAATTCAAACCATTGTTAACAAATATATGTTCCTTAAAATCGCTCTATTGCCAGGCTTATAGCGCTTTTATCCTTGGGTCTATGGGGTAGTGCGAGGTGTCATTTTTTGCGCCATGATGTGTTCTTTCTATCGGTACCTTGATTGCACACATGCGACTTTTTGATAATTTTTTATTAAATTTTTTCTGGATTTGATGCGACCAAAAATGCGCAATTTTGCACTTTGGAATTTATTTGCGCTTACACCGTTTACTGTACGAGATCTGGAATGTGATTAATTAATAGTTCGGGCGATTACACGCGCAGCGATACTAAATATGTTTAGTTATTTGTTTATATATTTATTTATATTTATAAAATGGGAAAAGGGGGGTGATTTGGACTTTTAATAGGGGAGGGGATTTTTTATTAATAAAAAAACATTTTTACTTTTATTTTTACTTTAACGAGAAGTCCCCCTGGGGGACTTGTATATAGACAGCACTGATCTCTCATAGAGATCAATACTGTGTATATACACAGCAAAGATCGATCAGATCGGTGATAGATTGCTATGGCCTGCTGCAGACCATAGCAATCTATTGCCGAGCAGGGATCAGCGTCATTCCGACGCTGAGTGCCGGCAAGGGCAGAAGAACGGATCTCCCCCCCGCGATCGCATCGCGGGGAGGAGATCCGTCCCACTAGACACCAGGGATGTGCAGTACAAAGCCTCTAAGTGAAGCTGTCAGGTTTGACAGCTGCACTTAGAGGCTTAATTAGCTGGCGCGACAACGGGACCCGTGCCGGCTAATAGAGGCACTGCCCGGCTGCACATGTCAACTGGGATCAGCGCCGTTGAGAGTGGGGTCCCGCTCTGAACACCCCCCGCGGCACCATGACGTATCAGATACATCATGGGTCGCTAAGAGGTTAAATCCCGTAGTGTGAACAGACCCTTACATAGAATAGGATTACTTTTTGGTTTGTTTGATTTCTGGATAAAGAAGAGCAGACTGTAAGTAAAGTTGCTATGAGTTCTCAATGAGCATTAAACTTTTAAGTGTTGTTGTCCTTATAACTTTGAAATTTTAAGTCAGCAGGGGACATGAAATAAAGTTTGCAATTTACATAAACTATTTTGTTTTTAGTTACCATTAGAGATGAGCGAACCGGGTTCGGGTTCGAGTCGATCCGAACCCGAACGTTCGGTATTTGATTAGTGGCAGCTGCTGAACTTGGATAAAGCTCTAAGGTTGTCTGGAAAACATGGATACAGCCAATGACTATATCCATGATTTCCACATAGCCTTAGGGCTTTATCCAACTTCAGCAGCCACCGCTAATCAAATGCCAAAAGTTCTGGTTCGGATCGACTCGAGCATGCTCCAGGTTCACTCATCTCTAGTTATCATGCTTTAAAACAAAGCTATACTTATCTGAAATACAGGTGCAGTCCCCTGAAGGCAAATTTTTAGTCTTGTGCTGGTTGAAAAAAAGAGCCAAAAATAGAAGGGGGAAGATTTATGAAAGAGTGTAAACATATACCTGGTGTAAACTGCCCACAGCAACCAATCACAGCTCAGCTTTCAGCTCTGGTAGAACAAAAGCTGAGCTGTGATCAGTGGCTGCGGGGAGTTTACACTAGGTGTATATTTACACCCTTTCATAAATCTACCCCAGGAAGTTCTGGTCATCTGCGCTCACAGAGAAGGGCAGTCATGTGATTGATGGACACACTGAGCTTTGACTCTGTACTGGCCAGATTTTATCTTTTTAGTCTCTTTACTTCAACCAGCACAAGACTAATAAGCTGCCTTCAGGGGACTTGATCTGGATACAAGTAAGTATAGCTAAGTAAGTAAGTAAGTAAGTAAGTATAGCATAGTAAGTTTAATAGTAAGTTTCAAAGCATGATAAAAAAATAAATAAATAAATATTGTAAATTGCAAACATGTTTTATTTCACATCCCCTGGTGATTAAAACAACAGTGACACTATAAAAGCTGGTATACCATGTTATTGAACATAAAATTAGCCTGTATATAAACCCTTTTAATTTTGGGGGGAAACCAAGTAAACTCCTAAAGCAAGAGTAGAACATACAAAATTATCTGCTTCAAATCTTTTCACATGGCCCTAGGAATATAAAGCTAAAGTGCTATACATTCTGCTCTGTATGAATACAGCTAGACATTCCCATGTGGCAGGTCCAAAGGTGAAATTGTCAGGGTTTGTACTTGTCTGCTCAAAGCATTTGTAGAGTCACACCCTTATCCCACTGCCAGCTTTATTTCCTGTCTTGAGAAATCCTAAAGAGGCAGGGATTGCACCTTTATTCCACTTTGTTTATAATCCTTATAGAAATATAATTTAGATCACTGTATACATTGCATTTTTTATTTTCCATGAACAATTATTTTGTTTATGGTTTCTGCTATGTAATAGAAATTATAATCTTACAACATACTCAATACATTTTATGATTAGTCAGAAATGTTCTGTTTTGGTGGTGCAGTGCGCTACTACGTGGGTTTCCCCATGTCTTATATGGACTGCTGGACACCTAATTCCATCATCGGCATCGGCTATGTTCCCACTATGTTAAAATGATGTCCCACCAATCACACACTAAGTTGTCCCTATAAAAAGGAGGTAGTTCCTGGTGGGAGGGTCTTTGAGTCAGTGGAGAGAGGCAGACATAGAGAGCACAGTTCCTGCTGCAGTGAAGCAAGGGCCTGGCTTAGGCTAGGACCCTTGTCAGGGACCTAGAGAATTATTCTTTTATACAAGTAACTACCACTAGCTTGCAGTGCTAGAACCCTAAGGAGAGAGTGACATCCTCTGAGAAAAACCTTGTTCATGCCAGGAATACCTTCTGCAACACACAGGGCAGTCAACTGGAGTTAGGTACTGGCCCCAGTAGGACACCGAGTGTGTATGCCGACGTATCCTACTGTAACACACATCTATTCTGGGATGTCTTGAAAAGTCTGCTCAACCCAGCGCAGGGACCTGGGACCTCATACTACCCTAGCAGGACGCTATAGGGCTAAAGGCAGTCAGATTATCAAATCTATACGTGAGTACAAGTATCTTCTTCTTCTACTACTGTACTCTACTATGCTCTCCTAGCAGAGTACATTGTTACATTGGACAGGGCCCTCAAGATGCTCCTCTACTCTATCCTGTTCTTACAACTCTTACTACTACTACTACCTCCTGCCTGCACCTGCAGTTACCAAAAGTGTATTTATCCTGTATTAGACTTTGACTAACGTGAAAATGAAAGACTTGATATTTAAAAAAAGTCTGTTTTTTGTCGCAATTTAACTGACTGCAATGGCAATGCATTAAAGTAAATAGGAAGACGTACGTCCAATGCACACAATGTGTTGAATAACAGACGTTTTTACCGCGGATGCCAAAATAATGAACATGATCATTATTTTCGGATGTCTTTTGCAAACAGCGGACGTTTTTCATTAGTTGTTCACACACAGTTTTTATTTTCTGTCTCCGTTTTTACTATTAAATTCAATGGACTTTTCAATTAAGCCACACCCAAAGTCCAATTAGTAATCCCAAACCAGAACAATGTACCAACACCAGTCATTGCAAACGCCAGGCTGCTAAATAACGTCCGTTATTTTAGATTCAAAATAACAGACGTCATTTTAAATGGAGCTGACAAAACATTGTGTGAACATAGCCTTACACTGAAGTTTTTACCAGTAAAAGTTATCCTGGTTAAGTCATTGGTCTCTGGTCTATTCTTCCGCACCTGCACCTATACACCTGTTCACACTTAGGTTATCCAAACCTCAAGGACAGCACACGTTTGTTCAGTGGTGGATTCCAACACCACTCCTGGCCACTGTGACAATTGCCCAAGTGATCCTACACCAACACTGCAGCCACAACACCGCACAGCTACCCCGCCATACGGCATATTCTCCCCCTACTTTTTCTTCACAGAACCGCTGGCCTGCCACAGCCCACCAACCCATCTGGTGGGACACCACATAACTGCGACAAAGCCATCACAACACTGTGATGAAGCTGTGGAACAACAAGGCCCAGCCTGCCAAGAGGTGCCTCATTCCACCATTGGTGGCATCCTACACAGCTGTCAGCTGGATCCTGCCCTGCAGCCTGTTCTATTGGATCATTGATATAAAACCTTGCTATTGTTGTGTACTCTACATAATACTCGTCATCTTACAACACCCGGGAGAAAAGTGTGGACAGTGTCCTGCATGTGGTTCTTCAGCCTTGTATGATACACCCCAAATACCTTGTCTCTCAAGCATTCTGGATACAGACACTGCAGACCAGTTATGTTTAGCATAGGTTATCTAGCTTCTTATTGGACGATCCACTCAATATTGTCAGTGTTAAGCACTAGTGTTAAAGTCAACTTGATGACTTGAAAATTAATATAAGAAGTAATGAAAGAACAGAAAATACCACAGTAAAACATTGAATTACAGACATTTTACCTGGAATTATAAAAGAATATATGTATGTCATATACATGTAGACTGATATATTTAGATCAAGAAGAAAGTGCCAGCTGAATAGTTTATTTGGGTGCCAACGTGATCATATCATCAGATAAGAATCCAGACAATATTGAAACATACCTGGCATGAATCACCTGTGTACTCGGGTGGGCAGGCACATATCTCTACATTTAGTGCTTCACGCCCACTTCCTGAAATAGTGACGTCCTCCAGCCCAACCTCTCCAAGGGTGAGGCGCTGTGTCTCAGTGAAGTACAAGGCTCGGATGTGCAAACTTTCTAGTCTGGACAAGATCATCATCAGTTCTTCTCGAGACACCAAGCTGTTGCTGCTTGAATGCCGGAAGTTGCTCTAAACAGTAACAGAACTATATAAACACATGAGCCCCTACTATTATCGTCATGAAATTACTGATAACAGAACGTCTCACTGACACAGTACCATTACCTTTCCTGCATTTCTAAATCACCTAAAGAGAGACATGTCAAAAAATTATGACTGGTTGGAGTTTGAGAGTTCAGGCCACAAGGAGAACAAGCTGTGAGAAGTCTGCTTTTTCCTGTCTCTGTGTTATGTGACCTAGACGGCCACATAATGTAAGTCTATTGGGCCTTCCAGGTCAAACCCACATAGAGTGGGGAATTAATCACATGTGCATTAGATTGCCCACTTTAATCTATATAAGAGAAAAACTCACATCTCTTAGGCTGTGTTCATACTGTGGGTTTTTGTCACATTTTAAGCATGTGTTTTCTGTTTTGAATTTTTGGGGCCAGTTCACACAGAGCAAATGCAGCCGAATTCTGCAGCAGAATGGGAGGGAGCCCTCCCATAGAGACACTGTGTGAGACTGAGGCAGGCGTGAACTCCGCCGCTTTTGCTCTGTGTGAACTGGCCCTTATGTCTCTCAATTACAGTAATTTACTGATCAAAACAAAAAAAAGCATGATAATAATGCATCAAACAGTGTAAACATGGCCTTAGAAGTGAAAACAGAGGCTGCGCATAAGGGGATAACAAGGACAAGCCCACTCCATGTGCTCTAGCAGGGTGTATACACATCATACAGGGAAGTCTCTCTTTCTAGGAGCCTCCTCTATGAGCTGGAGAGAATGGCCCACAGCAGCTTGTTTCTCAGCAAACTTGCCCCATCTGTGTATTACATCAATGGTGTACAATATGTATACCTAAATGCTAGGTCCATCCTAAAAAGGGCTACCACTTTATACAGCAAAAGAATATGGTCACCCATGGAAGAGTAGAGGCAGTATAACTGCAGAAGGAAGTCCTACTCCATATTTAAAAAATGATTAAATGATTAACTATTAAATGTTTCAAAACTTTAGGAAGTTAAAGGAAAGGAGGTCCAATAAGTTATTTATTATTTTAGAAAGGGTTGTCCAAGAAACTCATATACATGTGACAGTCAAGTGTTCACATACTTCTGGCAATACAGTAAGACTCGGTTCACTTCTGCGTCTCAGTTTATCCAGGTAACCTAGACATTTGCAGATAAAATAAAGCAACACTATCCAGTGGCGGTCTTTGGCACCAAGCACCCCAAGCGATCGCTTGGGGCCCCCAACATCCAGGGGGGCCCCCATGCCCCGCTCTTGTGCTCAAGACTACTGGACAGGGCCGCTGCCCCGCTCGCTGCTGCCATTTGAACTGTAACTATGAGCACTCCTAATGAGCGCTCATAGTTACATGCAGCAGCACTGACAGGGCGGGAGACATTGGCCCCCTTCCTGTCAGTCACTCTTGTGGCCGCAGGAAGGGTTTTCCCTGCGGTCACAAGTGGCAGCTTTGTCCTTGTGGTGCCGGCGCTCCAGTGACATCACTGGAGCATCGGCGCCAGGACAAGGGGAGTGCAGTCTCTTGTGATCGCAGGGAAAACCCTTCCTGCGACCACAAGAGTGAAGAGAAGAGGAGACGCCCGGACCCAGGTGAGTATAAGTGTTTGTTTTATTGTGTTATATACTACACGGGAGGGGGAGCACACAGGGGTCTGTTTAACTGGGGGAGCGCACATTGGGGGTCAATATAAATGGGGGGAGCACACAGGGGGGCTATATAACAGGGGAAGCACACAGGGGGGCTATAGACTACTGGGGCTTCACAGAGGGGTCTATATACTACTGGGGGCAGCACACAGGGGGTCTATATACTACTTGGGGCAGCAGAATGGGGTCTATATACAACTTGGAGAGCACACAGGAGGTCTATATCCAAGTGGGGGAGCACACAGGGGGGCTATATACTACTGGGGGAGCACACAGGGGTCTATATACTACTGGTGGGGCACACAGGGGGTCTATATACTACTGGGGGAAAATACAGGGGGTCTATATACTACTTGTGAGGCACACAGGTGGTCTATATATAACTGGGGGAGCACACAGGGGTCTGTATACTACTGGGGCAGCACACAAGGAGACTATATAATACTGCTGGGGCACACAGGGGGTCTATATACTACTGGGGGAACCACACAGGGGGTTTATATACTACTGGAGGAGCACACAGGGGTCTATATCCAAGTGGGGGAGCACACAGGAGGTCTATATCCAAGTGGGGGAGAACACAGGGGGGCTAAATACCCCTGAGGGAGCACACAGGGGGCCTATATACTAGTGAGGGAGCACACAGGGGGTATATACAACGGGGGGCAGCACACAGGGGGTCTATATACAACTGGGGCAGCACACAGGAGGTCTATATACTTCTGGGGGAGCACACGGGGGGCTATATATAACTGGGGGAACACACAGGGGTCTTTATACTACTGGGGGAAGCAAACAAGGAGTATATACACTGGGGCAGGACACAAGGGGTATATACTATTGGGGGCAGCACACAAGGAGTATATATTACTGGCGGTAGCGCACAAGGGGTATATACTACTGGGGGCAACACACAGTGGTCTATTGTTTTGGAACGCGTGTCGAGGGGGGGGGGCCCAGACATAACTTCGCTTGGGGCCCCAGAAATGCCAAGACCGCCCCTGACACTATCGTGTCTGGTAAAGGCAATGACAAAAACCCAGTGGATCCCATTAAAGTCAATGCAGGAGATGCAGAACAATGACAAATACAAATACACTGTGAGCCTTTTATTGCATGATAGAAGCTTCCTGCAAAAAAAATATTTATTACATTTCAATCCATTAATTGGTTGGTCCTTATCTAGCTTGTATTGCCTCTTATTTTGCAAGATGAGTCATATGCTCCAAACTGTTATGGTTTAAGACTCAGATTCAAACTACCTGAGTTTCTATTGTTCTTTGAAATAGTTATGATGTAGAATTGAGTTGTCTATGTACAGGGACACTCCAACAGATGGACTCAAAGTGTCAGGGGCTTTATTCAGGGGTCTCATCTCCTGGTCCTCACCTATGTAATATCATGTGTCTGTCTATTAGTCAGAAGATTCTACAACTAGAGAACAATAAATATTTCCTTAAAGGATTATAAAAGGTATCTCCAACATATCTCCATATGCTATATGAAATTACTGAAAAAAGAGAGAAGAGCCTCAACAGCCCAAATTGGCTACAATGGTAGAAGTCTGGGTACAGGGTTTTATCTCTCTTTTATTCCTTATTTTTAACTGTTTGTGGTTTGGCTATGAACTGATAAGAAGCAATGACCCTAATAACCTTGTATTATTCACCGCCACCCCCTGGAAAGGAATTTCTACGTGACTTCCAAAGAAAACATTCTCATTGTCAAATTATGTACATAACAGCTGCATGCATTGTGGTTGGTGTTCCCCTGGTTTTAGTAGAACTATACCAGCTCTATGGAAAGAACTGCAACTGAGCAAGTCACATCGCTTGTCATATACACAATGCACTTACATTTGGAAACAAAAGTAAACCCAGGGCAAAAGTGACATATTTTCTCCTTCCAGTCAATTATATGTGAGTAAATAAACCAAAATAAGCTAGTGCGAAAAAAATATATTTTTTTCTAACAAACATAAGTACAGGAAAAAGCAATTATATCAACATTTCAAGAGGGAGAGGAGCATACACGTGGTGATCCATGATGCCCAGAGATAGGGTATCATGAGTCGCCACGTGTATGCTCCTCTCCCTCTTGAAATGGTGATATAATTGCTTTTTCCTGTACCTATGTTTGTTAGAAAAAAAATATATTTTTTTCGCACTAGCTTATTTTGTTTATTTACTCATATATTATATTTTTTCATATGGTATGTGGTATAATATGGTACACACTGTGAGTCATTGATTGATATAGTGGTCACACTTTCTTATTCAGCACATAGCACTTTATATGCTATAGGAGGAGGGTCTGTGGGTTGTACTGTTTACCGTGTTGCAGGCGCGGGGGGTCCTTTTATTGTATGGGTCCCTCATGGTTGTGGATATTTTAAGTGTTTTTTAAATACTGTATAGGGATTCTGTTTCGTTTCTATGTCATTGTATTGATTTTTTACTTTTTACTTTTTTTTGGAACTTGTGATAAATATTTTCATAGTTTTGCATTTTTTGTTGGAGTGCTCCTTTTTATAACATACCTCTGTTCTATTCTGTTGAACTACAATTGGTTATTGGTCTGTTATAGGAAGCACCCAGTTTAGGGTTGTGTGCCCCCTCCCTTTAAATACTCATACAACATGCAACACACATAAAAGCTTCCCAAACATATTAAGAAATCCATAGCAGAAAATACCTGGTGCAAGTTCTTTCCTGTGGAACATATACATTCCAAACGCATTGAAATTTTTTTTATCGCACACGTGGAATGGGTGAATGCTTACTTTTTAAATTCCTTAATTAAAAGTGACCTCAGAAATGGAGAGAATACATACAGTATACATATAAACATCACTTACCTCTACTAGCTGAACACGCCCATAGTATTGTCTGTCTGGTAGAGGATTGTTTGGGTCCACATAAACAACAGTCATTTGTCTGCCCTGGTAAAATACATGTTTATAAATTAAACATAGATAAATTCTAAGGAATAAACACATCCCAGCTTTACTAAACAAAAATGACTGTGAAGTATAATTCTGACTTTCAGCTACTGAATTTAAAAACAGGTTCATATTTTCCTCCTGGACTACATAAGGCTATGTTCACATGCACTGACTATATCGCACAGTGGAATGGATGGATATCAGCTTTTACAAAAAATGCTGATGCTGAATATTCTATTATGTATTTTTATGAATATTCTATGTGTATTTTAACTGCTGCACAACAATGGGCAAAATCTGGTGAAAATTTGACAAGAGGAGGAAGCTGGCAGGCGAAATGTGCGTCGGGGTCTGAAGTGGGTCCTCCATTCAAAGTGTTTTTACCAGCAAACTGTGGTGACTGTTCTTTCCTATACCTGGATGCACTATGTAACATGTAATAGATATTTGTAGATACACTCACTTACAGCTGGTTTGGGTAATAGTATTTGTATTAGGTGCTATTAAGCCATTGTATTAATTTTTACTGCTCCCAACCTGATATAGTTGAGTATTATTTCGTTTTGTGCATAAATTCATCTATACCATACTGGTTGTAGGTGTTCGGGTTGAGATTTGCTAGATACACACTTAGCTTCAGTGCAATATACCCTTAATTTTCATGTGTGTATATTATAGATTTCTGGTATTATTACTATTGTAAACAAAATTCTTTTACCTGATGAGTTGGTGGGACCCCACATTGTATGTTATTATGTGTTTTTAGAAGGAAGTTTTTATTCAAATATTTTGGATATTAAAATAAAGTATATTTATTCCAAAGAATTTGGTTGCTATAGATGGTTTTGGAGGGTTGTAGGTGAATATAAAAGTTTTACATTTTTTTTCTTGACTGGAATTATTAAATAAAGGATTTATTTTATAATGACTAATAAAAATCGAGTTGTAGGTATTCATGCATTCATTCTGTTTGGTTAGAAAGAACTGCCTTTTTTCACTTGCTTCTGGCCCTTATACAGGAATTTGACTATCCCCTTAGAGAAGGAAAAATGTGAGAGATTCAACACAGTCCTGTACAATATCCCCAGTCATCCAAAAGCACTGACTATCAGTCAACAGAGATTTTCCGGATTGTACTCGCCCAGCTGCAGCAGGTGACCCCACTTTCCTGGTACTTTCCCTTGTTCTGTCTCTCTATGGTTGTGTGGTTCACTTGTACACCACTCCTTATGTCTCAAGCAGTGCGCACTGTAACCTACTATTGTCCTGGTCAAGGTTAATGAAGTGTGAAATGGCAGCCGAACATGGCTGAGAAAGAATGCTTAGAATGTAAGATCCATAATAGTGTCTGACAGCCCCTGGCCGCTAATAGCAGAGCGCTCACATCCAAAGACCCAGCACACAGCTTACTGCAACCACTGAAACAGAAAATCATGACTTGCCCAGACAACATATCATTTTGTGTCTCGTGATACACAAGAACACATTCAGCAAGGCTTTAATACACTGATACAGCGTTATAATTACACATTTAGATAACAATATGCCTCCACATTTTTACTCTACAAAATGCAATTTGGCATCTACTTACTGTTAGCAGAACATCTGGTCTCTTGTCTAACAGGACCATGCCTTCACTTGGTAAGCCAAAGGACTTCAGCTGGTATGTCAGATAGCCTCCGTATGAGGAAATCTGTCCACAGGTAAATACAGATTATTAGGCTAAGATCGGATGAGATGGAGGAACTATGAAGATGGTGCTGAAGTCAGATAACCACTGCCACTGTACACATACAACATTTCATTGTATTCTTACCCTCTCTCCTAAGTATGATGCTGGCGCCACCCAGTGCAGACTATGAACTGATGGGGGTAATTCTTGCACATCTGCCACCACACTGTTGCTTCCTGGATTGAAGGTGACATCTACTTTGGTCTGATCTGATGTTTCGAGTATCCAGGGCCTCATATCTACAAACTTATCAAAAGAAGCATATTCATGAATAATGGCTAACACATAAAGCTAGTCTCAAGACAAACATTTCACAGTATTCTATGTGTCTTTTATAATATATAAATTACTATCATCTCAGATTAACACCCACTATTCAGTAATAGCAAATAAATAACACTGAAAATGGATGTGAAAGGAGACATCAATCGCCCCCCACTACAGAAGGCTTGATGCCCCTGAAAAGTGTGTGGAAGTTGTGACATAGGAAGCCTTGGAAAAGTGCTAGCAAAAAAAGCCAGCAAGACAGGGTACTGGCGTACAAGCTTCTGGGGAAAATATGATTTAACATACAGCGGATATAAAAAGTTTACACACCCCTGTTAAAATGGCCCATTTTTTGTGAGGTAAAAAAATATTTGACCAATGCTATGTTCCCACAATGTCTTTTTTGGCCGTCTGAGACTAAATAATGGCGGTTATTTCATAATAACGGGCAAAATAATAGCCGTTTTCTGGCCTCAAAAAGTCAAAAAAAGACATTGTGGGAACATAGCATTCACACATTTCAGCTATTTGTTTATATTTGTTAAATGCGCGCCATCAAATCCGCAGAAGGTTGAGTACATGTGAACATTCCTTTAATGTCACCTATAGACTGGGTTCACATACAGTATTTTTAGCTCAGTATTTTGGTCCTCATATTGCAACCAAAACCAGCAGTGGATTGAAAACACAGAAAGGCTATGTTCACACACTGTTGAAACTTAGTGGATGGCCGTCATTTTATGACAAATAATAGTCGTTATTACAATGGCTGATGTTTTAAAATAACACCAATTTGCCAATAAATGACGGCCACCCACTAAGTTGACTAAGTTCAATCCACTGCTGGTTTTGGTTGCAATATGAGGACCAAAATACTGAGCAAAAGTACTGTGTGTGAACATAGCCATAATCTGTATAGTACTATTTCATTGAAAAACAAATCATTTAGGGTGGGGAAATGCATTTTGGAACTAAAATAATGTGGTTATATAGCTAAGCACACCCTTAAACTAGTTATTTGTGTAAATCCCCTTTGAATTTATGACAGCATTAAATGTTTTTAAGTAGGGGTCTATTAGCATGGCTTATCCAGATTTGTCAATCTTTCCCACTTTTTTCTGACTAAAGTGTTCCAAATATGGCAAATTGGGACGGCATTTTCAGTTTGGGCTCTGACTGGGCCATTACATAATTTTGATCTTCTGCTGGCAAAGCCAATCTTTTGTTGATGTGGAGGCATGCTTTGGGTCATTGTCATTGTATCCAGTTCTTAGCAATGTCCCTTTTATCCACTTCTTGACCATCTTCACTGTGTGGTATATCTTATGGCGTGTCATATATTTTTTTTGTACAGATTTATTGGGCACATTCAAGGTGGAAATACCAAGGCCAAAACCTAGGTGTATAGACTTTATATCCAATGCAATGGTGCATGGTAGTATAGCTTTCTGCAGCTTATTTATGGTAGCCTACAGTAACCAACTAGATATATTCCTAGTAGCTTCAAATCTTAAAACATTTTTAATATATCTCTGCATGGATGTGTGGTCTGTATTTGTTTGGGGTGTGTACTGCATTGTCTGAATTTGCTTACAGTGGCTTTCTCTCTGCTAATTTTTGAGGTGTAATGAACTGGGTCATGCTATTTGTGTTTAAGACGATACAGGTAGTTGGCATGTCCTATATCTGCAGGGTATAAGGCCAAGAAATCTCCCCTCTAGAATGTTGACAAGAGAGTTACTACATTCTTCTTGAACTTATGACACCACGGCGGAAAAATTATGAACTCCGAAAAACAGAGAAGCTTACTCCCCAAATCATCCAGCTGTATAGCTTTTACCAAAGGCAGAAACCAAATATTACAACCCAGCATCCAGACCCTTTTAGAATTGGAACTTCATGATTTAGAATAAGCCAATCTAATTCTAACCCTATAGTTTTATACCACCATTATGTGCATTTGTTTTTGGTTAATAAACCCATACACACTTTTCACCCCTACAGTTTTGTAACAGACTAAAGCCTTATGGCCACCTATGGACCAAGCACTGCCAAGCTGGTCCAACCACCACTGCAAGTGTTATTGTATTTGAATTAAACATGTCTGATCTCTAGAGTCTTTACACGTTCATGAGTCACTTCCACAATCCCTAAACACACAACGTCTATTAATTTCTGACTGAATGCTATAAAGCAAAACATAAACCACAAAAAAGTCTTTCCTAATCCTGGAATATCAGACTTCCTCGGGATAAGAAGAAACTTGAAGCTAATTTGATTATGTTACCAGTTTATAGAGAATGATGTCACCCAGTCTACCAAGGATCAGCTCAGTCTGCTCTGGGTATTGTAACCTGTTTTATATGAAGGGACAGGCTCATACAGTTTCACTTCTGCCAAACTAACCTTCAGCTAATCTGCAATTATTTCACATTCTTACATGAAAAATGAAAAAAGAAATGTAGGTGTAAAAAAAGCCATAAATAATTGCTTGGATTTACCTTTTTTCTGTGTTTATTGGATGAATGGCAAATATCAGTCGTGGCAAAGCAGAAACATCTGATGCATCCCTTGGTGTTTGTAGGGTCAAAATAAAATGATCCACTGCGACAAACATCACATCTCGGACCTTCGGTATTTTCCTGCATGTAAAGAAAGTTATATAATACTGTGGTGTTAGTAATAAACCCAGTGGATGGTCAGACAGCTCTATATATCTAGGACAGGGGTCTCAAACTCGCGGCCCGCGGGCCAACTGCGGCCCGCGGGACACAAGTTTGCGGCCCCCACCACTTTACTGCCCGGCGGCCCCCCTCCGCCGCCCGGCCCATTGATCGATCTCTCTTGTGACCGCAAGCAGTGTTTTGCTTGTGGTCACAAGAGTCTGTGTTGGACGGCCCCCGGCTGATGCTGCCTCCCTGGGGGTGTCCCCGGGATTCCCGGGCAGCACGTGCACCAGGGAGCTGTGTGCGCAGCGGCTGTTGCTTCCGGGTCAGGGAGCTGTGTGCGAGCTGTGTTGGGAGCGCTGACCCGGAAGTAACAGCCTGGCGCACATAGCTCCCTGGTGCGCGTGCTGTCCGGGAATCCCGGGGACACCCGCAGGGAGGCAGCATCAGCCGGGGGCCGTCCGTAAGAAGGGAGCTGCGACGGGGGATCGATGTGTTAGGTGAGTTGTTTTTTTTGTTTTGTTCTTTATCTACTTTGCGAGGGACAAGATATGGGGACAACATCTACAAAGAGGGGGGGCATTTATTTGGGGGGAAAGATAAGGGAGGCATCTATATGGGGGAAAAGTTAAGAAGGGGGCAACATAAAAGAGACATCTATATGGGGGGGAGATAAGGGGGGCAACATAAAGGAGGCATCTATGTGGGTGGGAGATAAGGGGGCAACATAAAGGAGGCATCTATATGGGGAGAGATAAGGGGGCAACATAAAAGAGGCATCTATATGGGGGGGGGGATAAGGGGGCAACATAAAGGAGGCATCTATGTGGGGGGGAGATAAGGGGGCAACATAAAGGAGGCATCTATATGGGGGGAGATAAGGGGGCAACATAAAGGAGGCATCTATGTGGGGGTAGATAAGGGGGCAACATAAAGGAGGCATCTATGTGGGGGGGGGGAGATAAGGGGGCAACATAAAGGAGGCATCTATATGGGGGGAGATAAGGTGGGCAACATAAAGGAGGCATCTATATGGGGGGGAGATAAGGGGGCAACATAAAGGAGGCATCTATATGGGGGGAGATAAGGGGGGCAACATAAAGGAGGCATCTATGTGGGGGGAGATAAGGGGGGCAACATAAAGGAGGCATCTATGTGGGGGGGGAGATAAGGGGGCAACATAAAGGAGGCATCTATATGGGGGGAGATAAGGTGGGCAACATAAAGGAGGCATCTATATGGGGGGGAGATAAGGGGGGCAGCATAAAGGAGGCATCTATATGGGGGGGAGATAAGGGGGGCAACATAAAGGAGGCATCTATATGGGGGGAGATAAGGGGGGCAACATAAAGGAGGCATCTATATGGGGGGGATAAGGGGGGCAACATAAAGGAGGCTTCTATATGGGGGAGATAAGGGGGCAACATAAAGGAGGCATCTATATGGGGGGGAAGATAAGGAGGGGACTACATGGGGGGCATCTACTATAGGGGAACTACACAGAGAGGGGCTCCCAAGGAGATGCACATGGGGCCATCTATATGGAAGACTGAGCAAGGGGCCATCTTTACACAGAGGGAGGCATATACTATAAGGGGGGTCACATAGAGTCAGCCTACCCACTAAACGAGGGTGTAAATGGGACAATACAGATGTGCAGTTAGTAGAGAGATGAGGATAGTGCCAGTGTGAGGAGCCTAATATGTTTCTCTGGTAGATTCTGTAGATTTGTGGCTCAAAGAAGTTCTCACAATGGCCGAGGACAGAAGGAGAAGATGATAAAAAGGGAAGAACTCCGATCAATGAAGACGTCCCCTGTGAGTCAACTGATGTAACTTTCATGTTCAGAAAGTTAAATGTTAAGGAACTGTCAATACAGACATTTGAATATGAATAATAATTACATTTGATGACATTGGAATGTTTTTGTAAGAGCTTTTCTTGTGGAAACCCTGATGCGGCCCAGCCTCACCCAGACTCTACCTCCAGCGGCCCCCGGGTAAATTGAGTTTGAGACCCCTGATCTAGGATGAGATTTGTCAATTGCCCTATTTGCCATACTGTGGAAGCTAGAGAATGGTGTCACTACGTTGTTGTGCCCTTTAATGTTACATGCGAGTACTATATTAAGAATACTATATATAAAGATGGTTCTTCTGACATGTCATACTGTAAGGATAGCATCAATGGAGGTCCAGGCCACAGGCTTGGAGTTGTAGTTTCACTGAAACATTAGAATTTCAGATTGCAGAAAACATAGAACACATAGCTCCCTGACAGCTAAGGAAACTCACTAGGTGGCAAGCTCCTGAAAGCAAATGTTACAGGCAGCAGAGAGAAGGAGAACGCCCCCTGCTGTTTACTTTTGTTACACATTGTAAAGGTAAATGTCAGGAGATGTCATGATGTCATGATTAGGAACATGCAGAATAGTAACCCTTGCATTATCCATCACTGTTTAGTGCTCTGGTGTCAAAGAGGTTTCACCATATATTGTTAAAGAAATGTTAACTAATGTTTCCATATTAGGCTGGCTTCACACTGCCTTAAAATCTTGGGAAAAACGCCAATAAAGATACCATGGTGTTTTTTTGTTTTTTTTTGCAAAAACTCCAGCGGACAGATGTTAGCTGGAAGTCAATGGAAGCTTATGATCTGCCTTACACACATTTTGCCTTACACAACTAGGTCATGTGATGGCAAAAAAGAAAAAAAAAAAAAAAAAGTTCAGCACACAAAAATGCCTAAACCACAAAAAAAATCATTCACATATAAAGTAAAAAATGCCAGAAAAAAATGCAAATACCTGAAAAATACATGGAAAAAAATGGATTGGCAGTTATTCTGGCATTTCTTTGGAGGCCTAAAAAACGCCTCACAAAACGGATGTGAGAGGGCACCTTTAAAAGGGTCATCCAGTCTAATAAAATTGATGGCCACGCCTCAGGCCAAGACATCAGCATAATGCTAAGTTTACACGAAACGATTATCGGGTGAATTTTCGCGATAACAATCGAATTCGAACAATAATCGTACGTGTAAACGCGGCGAACGATCGAAAAATCGTTCATTTTGATCTTTTAACATGTTTATAAATCGTTGTTTGCCAATCGCAAAAAATTCGCTGATCGTTCCGTGTAAACAGTCGTCGTGCGATAGTCCGGCCGCCCACCGCCCCGCCCCCCTGCTCATCCACAGCCCCCTGCGCCGGCTCGATCGCCACCCCCGCCGCCGCCGCTCCGATCCCCCCCCCCCCCCGCCGCTCCGATCGCAATCAGTGCTCCTCTTCAGCACTGATTGGCTGAAGGGGAGCCGTTTGAAATTCCCGGCTCATCTCTTCAGCCAATCAATGCAAGGCAGCACTGATTGGCTGAGGGGGAGCCGTTTGAAATTCCCGGCTCCCCTCTTCAGCCAGTCAATGCACGGCAGCACTGATTGGCTGAAGAGGGAAGCCGGGAATTTCAAACGGCTCCCCTTCAGCCAATCAGTGCTGAAGAGGAGCACTGATTGGCTGAAGAGGAGCCCTTTGAAATTCCCGGCTCAGCTCTTCAGCTAATCAGTGCACTGAAGAGGGGAGTCGGGGATGTCCGAAGACCTTCTGCGCGGAGCAGGTAACGTATGTTCTTCGCCGTGGCGGTGGGGGCGATCGGAGTGGCGGCGGTGGGGGCGATCGGAGCGGCGGCGGTGGGGGCGATCGGAGCGGCGGTGGTGGGGGCGATCAGAGCGGCGGCAGGGGGGGGCGATCGGAGCGGCGGGGGGGGGCGATCGGAGCGGCAGGGGGGGGGCGATCGGAGCGGCGGCGGGGGTGGCGGTCAGGGCGGCGCAGGGGGCTGCGCTTGAGCGGGGGGGGGGGGCGGGCTGCGGGCGGGTCGGGCTGCGGGCGTACGATTTTTCCGTACGATATATTGTACCGTCTAAACGCTGATCATTATAAAAAAAAATCGTTACTTCGAAATCGTTAATCGTACGATCGGGCCAATAATCGCCTCGTGTAAACTTAGCATTAGGGTCCATTTACACAGAAAGATTATCTGACAGATATCTGCCAGATTTTTGCATCCAAAACCAGGAATGGACTATAAACAGGGAACAGGTCATTAGGGAAAGACTGAGAGTTCTCTTTTTTTCAAATCCATTTCTGGTTTTGGCTGCAAAAATCTAGCAGATATCTGTCAGATAATCTGTGTGTGTAAACAGACCCTTAAATCTGGGGAGTTATTTAATGGGGCAAAGCTGTAGTAGTTGCGTCAATGCAGAGATGAGTGCTGGTGAATAATAAAAGGGCTGCAGCACTCGCACAAGCTGACATGGAGTTTGCCTCCCACCAATCTAATATTGATGGTCTATCCTGAGGACAGACCATCAGTTTTATAAACCTGGATAATGCTTCTACCTTCAGTTGCTCCATTATAGAAATGACTGAAGTCTGATGATTACCAAAACCATAGTGTACACCACACAAGGCACCAGGGTTTGTTTTGGCAGGTTAATAATAAAATGACTGGGAACATTTATTTGCAGTTTCTATCTTTTACTACGTTGGTTGGTTTAGCTTATCTTATTATTGTATAATGCCTATTAAATACATAGGCAAGATAGAACTATCACCAGCTTAGAACAACTACCTGATATCTGAAGATACATAAATGAACACTGAAGATGTTGGGAATTTTGCCATCCATTGTAGGATCATATGTTGAATTATGGAAAGTTTCCTGTTTCAAAGTAACAGTAGTACAAGGGGTGATAAGAAAAGTCTGTAAAATATTTTAATATAGAAATATATCTCTTCCTCTGCCTATCAGACTCAGCTCCTTCTCCCCTTACCTCCTGCACCTATCATTTTGTTCACTGGGACAGCAGCTTCTCATAAAAGTCTGAGCAACTAGAGAGATGGAGGCAGGGACTTGGCTAAGCTACTAGGAAACAGAAAATATTTTTTCATAGATTTCTCTGTTTAACTGTAACATAAGACAAATGGGATCAAATTAAAGGAGAGGATTGGTTTGTGTTCCTTTAAGGACAGCGCCCATACTGTGCTAGAAGAACAAGGAAGCTGAGACAAGTAGCGGTCTTATTTTTATGTTAATTTCTATGTGAAATGTATATATATTATACCTTGCACAGGCAAACCCCTGTATGGTGGTCACAGATCTGAGGTTCGGTCCCATATGAGTTACAGTCACAAGGAATGCAGTCAGGGAAGCGGTAGTAGCCAGGGGCACAGCGGTCACATTGCCTGCCAGTTATTCTGGGCTTACACCTACAAGAGAAAAGCGACTTTATATCAGGTACACTGCAAGCACTTTTTGGAAGAATAAGTGCTGCTTCCCTACAATAAAGTTTATACACTGAAACACATGATTTGTTTTAGCCACTTGGAAGCAAGTCAGTAAGGGCCCTATTTCACAGAGCGATAATCGTCCAAATCAGGCCCATTGGGACGGTTATCGCTCCGTGTAATATGTACAATCAGCTGATGAAACGATCATTGGCTCATCGTTTTTTATGTCCAGACCTAAAATCAGGTGTCGGGCATGCATGGCTACGTGTAATAGCGATGCTGACAGCCTATGACTGTAGCATAAAATAATAAAATATTAACTCACCATACCACATTCCCTGGTGTCCTCGGAGGCCTTCCCCGCTGTTTGCAGCTGCAGCTCTGCCTTCTGTTTTGGTCATTGCACCGACAGGCCGAGGCTGCTCAGGAATACTCTGGCTGAGACAGGTCGCGGCCAGTGATTGGCTTATTGGCCAGGGGACTGTCCCGGCCAGTGACTGGCTGGGCGGCCACAGCCTGTCAGTGCATAGACTGGAACAGAATGCAGAGATGCAGACAGCAGGGAAGGCCTCCGAGGACAACCAGGAATGTGGTAAGGTGAGTTAATATTTTATTTTTCTACATTAAAGGCAAAGGCTGCATGGACATCGCTAATGATGTCCGTGCAGCCCTTGCTGCCCGATAGTCGGCCTGTTTAATAGCTCAGTAAACGAGTGCCGATCTAGCAGATCCAATATTGTGTACAGTTTTTGATCGGGTTGTCTAATAGGACCGTATACCAGGTTCATATTATGTTTGGTACCCCTGAGGTAAACTGTAAATAACCAAAAAATGTAAGGCCCCGTTCACCTCATGTTTCATACCTTCAAATTAATATTAGCAGACTATAGTGGTAAACTACACTTTCAGGCCATCCAATACAGTTTGTGAATGGGGCTGCTTTCTTCCAAAAACAGTATCACATCTGTCTGCAGGTCAGTATCATAGCCGCTGCCTTCACAGTCACCATAGCAGTTACAGGTCCTGTGGGTGCAGCACTCATGTCCCTAGCACTGGGATGAGGATATCTGGGCAAGCACCACCTTTACCTATACCTGCTGCCTGAGGCTGACAATTTAATCTCTACTCATTTCTTAGTGTGGGATAGAGACTGGTGTTTTCACCATCATTAAAGGGGATGTCTAGAGAGCAGAAAAGGCAGGTCATCTTCCTTGTCCATACATGGTGTGCTATAGAGAAGCTTGTGAGGTACATGTTACTCTGGCTCCTCCATAGCATTACACTACACTTAAAGAAAATCTGTATCTATATAAACCCAACCCCTGAAACCACTGGTACTGTTGGTTTGATGATTGGAAATGCTAGCCAGTAGTGTCTTCCAAAATGTGCTTGGTGCCAATGTCTTTTTTTAAAATACTCTGTAATTCTTCACCAGCAGTGTCAACGAGGCAAGGCCCAGAGCATCCGTGCCCTAGGCCTGTGATGCCTCTCCTGTGTCCTTTTCCACCGGGGTGGGGGTGGGGGAGTTGAGAAGGACCCTTGGCTTTAGTTACACCTCATGGCTGGCCTTCTTCTATTCAGTCTTAGTAGAAATAGTGTGCATGTTCCTCAGCGATTTGTAGTGAGACAGGTACTTGGACATGGCGAAGCTTCTTGTTCCAGGCTACCGTGTCAGTGTGCCCGTGCTGTCTTTATCAGGACAGTGACTTCTGCGGTGCCAGCACTGTGAGAGTCACTACAAAGCAGAGCCCATACATCTCACAGAAATGACAGCTCCCAGATGCTGGTAAAGACAGCACAGGGGCACTGAAATAGTAGCCTAGAACAAAAAGCTTTACCATTTGTACTAGGGCTGAATAGAAGAAAGCCAGTCAGGGGGCGTAACTAAAGTGGGGGCAGAAAAGAACACAGGAGAGGCGTTGTAGACCTAGGGCATGGACACTCTAGGCCACACTCTATTGACAAGAATAAAAAATATTTTTTACAAAAACCACCAGCACCAGGCACACGACACACTAGGATTTCTGATTACCAAATGGTACCAGTGGTTTGGGGGATATGTGGATACAGATTCGCTTTAAGCAAGGAGCGCAGGCACATAGAAGAAAAAGGTTGTCTAGTAGCATAAGAAAGGCAAGGCAGGGGCAGTTAGGTGAGCCTTTCACCTAGTGACAGGTCATCTGTCATCACAAACTGACTATTAACTTAATTATCAGACAAACCATAAAACCACATATCTTGGGAATGGAAGGGCTGATCAAGAAACTCATAAGCTACAATACCAGAGAATCCAGTGGACTGGTGTGATGCTGGTTTTGGAGAAAACCAACCACATTTTTCTAATCCTAGACAACCCCTTTAATGGATTCATATTTAGGATTCCTTATGACTTATTGTATAGTTATATCTACACAGTTAAATGTTTTATAACAGTACCCAACCTGCACTGTCCACTTATAGAATCGCACTCTGGTCGAAATGGCTGTATGACTCCTGGGGTTGAACAGTTGCATCCTTCACATCCCAACAGAGGGTGGTAACTGAATGTATGCTGCAAACACACTTCACATATAGGTTTAACCGTCTGAGGTGGGCAGATGCATTTTCCAGTTATTTCATCACATAGGCGACGACCACACATGCACTCTAGATTATAAATAAAAAAAGGTTATTTGTATACCCGCAGCATATACCGAACTAGTTAGCATCCTAACCATAAAAATGGCAACACTGGTATACAGGGCCAAAAGAACAAAATTTCTGAATTCTAAACAAGATTCAATAAAATTAAAACAGCAATATGTATTAATAGTACATATACTTTTCTTTGACCATTAACTTTTGTACTCTTTAGACATCTAACAAGGGTAACATCTGGAGAATGTGCATCCTCTACATATCTCTTTCCTTTACATTAGATAATAAAATATTAACTTAAGTCATAACTCCCTGAAACGAACCAAGTAATGGTTACAACAACGATCAAGTTCTAAGGGAAAACCAGACACAAGTAGTCTAGGCATTTGTCTACAAAGACCACACTTTCCAGCAACCTTATCTATGAAACAGAGATAGGCTTAAAAGGGAATAGTGTACTAAAGTCAGCTGAATGTGCTGCCCCCAGTATAGAGTGTATGGTGGCCTTCAGCTACTCCACTTATCGATGATGCTGGTTAATATAAGGGTCAGACATGCTACATTTTTGCTGGATGACCCTTTTGTTTTTGAAGGGATAAGCCAGTGCCAGCACTGTCAGGCTGCTGCTTCATCCAACACGCCCTATAGGGATTATAAAGACGTTTGGCCATGCCAACTGTTCATGTGTATGGCTGAACAATTGTTTGGCCGATAGTTGTATGGACACTTTTATGTATAGAGAAAGATAAAACCTTGTGTATCCAAATAGAGTTGAGTTGGCATTTGGCTCTCTGGAGCAATGCAGGACTGGTAAGTCAACATTAACTCACGTCTACAGTGTGGAAATCCATAGTAGCCAGTAGCACAGCGACTACAAGTTCTTCCAATGATGTTAGGTCTGCAACTGCACTGCCCTCCAAATGGATTGCATACTTGGCTTGTGGATCCTTCAGTATGACATCTACATGGTAATGCCCCATCATTATAATATGCCACCAAAGATCTTGCAGAATCCTTGCAGAAGTCAGGAGAGGAAAGCGGACTAAAAAGGGAAAAAATGCAATTATTTATTTTAAATTAATATCTTTCAATTAAAACCATCTGCTAAAGTCTCTATATGGTGAAGTGGTGTATGTAAGCAGCTCCCAAACAGACACTGTAAAATAGAATACAATGAATACAAAGAACACAATGTGTAACATGACATTGTCTTCTTATTGCCCACCATTAGTGGCTACCACTAACCCCATGCCTTATTGTTCATATTTATCCAAAGGATTCTGACGGCCATGCTATATTGCATAGGATTATCCAAACAGAGCAGAGGTCTGAATGAAATCAGAATAAGCAGCAAAAGAAAGAGGACAAACCAGACTTCTAAGTGTCCGTGGGAAGTTATATTTCATTTTCCATCAGTTACATGTGGACCTAGTTGCCGCACCATGTCACCTGGCACCCACCTACCCTCGCTTTACTAAAGAGCCCTTCTATACAATGCTGTGTGATATATAGGGCTTGTACACCTGTCTGTATTAGGAGTCTGCATTCTCTCTAAAAACAACTGACCAGAAAAGATCTTGAACCCCACTCATAACTGTAAATTCTTCCTGTGAGTACCCACAAGGTGGCAGCAGCGCATTACATTTGGTGACTATACTTCTGCTAAACTGAACTGAATACAGAAATGGTGTTATAAGCACAAGACACAATACCATCTAAGGCTATGTTCACACAATGTATATTTTCATAAACCCACGGCCGTTGTACAACGGCGGTGATTATTACAGAACTATACATTACCCTGCTGTCTATGGGATCCCAGCCAGAGTGTATACACATAGTCAGTGGCGGTCTTTGGCACCAAGCACACCAAGCGATCGCTTGGGGCCCCCAACATCCAGGGGGGCCCCCACGCCCCGCTCTTGCGCTCAAGACCGCTGGACATGGCCGCTGCCCCGCTCGCTGCTGCCATCTGAACTGTAACTATAAGCACTCGTAATGAGCGCTCATGGTTACATGCAGCAGCACTGACAGGGCGGGAGACATTGGCCCCCTTCCTGTCAGTCACTCTTGTGGCGGCAGGAAGGGTTTTCCCTGCGGTCACAAGTGGAAGCTTTGTCCTTGTGGTGCCGGCGCTCCAGTGACATCACTGGAGCATCGGCGCCAGGACAAGGGGAGTGCGGCCTCTTGTGATCGCAGGGAAAACCCTTCCTGCGGCCACAAGAGTGAAGAGAAGAGGAGACGCCCGAACCCAGGTGAGTATAAGTGTTTGTTTTATTGTGTTATATACTATATGGGAGGGGGAGCACACAGGGGCCTGTGTAACTGGGGGACCGCACATCTGGGGTCTATATAAATGGGGGAAGCACACAGGGGGGCTATATAACAGGGGGAGCACACAGGGGGGCTATAGACTACTGGGGCTTCACAGAGGGGTCTATATACTACTGGGGGCAGCACACAGGGGGTCTATATACTACTTGGGGCAGCAGAATGAGGTCTATATACAACTTGGAGAGCACACAGGAGGTCTATATCCAAGTGGAGGAGCACACAGGGGGGCTATATACTACTGGGGGAGCACACAGGGGTCTATGTACTACTCGTGGGGCATACAGGGGGTCTATATACTACTGGGGGAACATACAGGCGGTCTATATACTACTTATGAGGCACACAGGTGGTCTATATATAACTGGGGGAGCACACATGGGTCTGTATACTACTGGGGCAGCACACAAGGAGACTATATAATACTGGTGGGGCACACAGGGGGTCTATATACTATTGGGGGAACCACACAGGGGGTTTATATACTACTGGAGGAGCACACAGGGGTCTATATCCAAGTGGGGGAGCACACAGGAGGTCTATATCCAAGTGGGGGAGCACACAGGGGGGCTAAATACCCCTGAGTGAGCACACAGGGGGCCGATATACTAGTGGGGGAGCACACAGGGGGTATATACAACTGGGGGCAGCACACAGGGGGTCTATATACAACTGGGGCAGCACACAGGAGGTCTATATACTTCTGGGGGAGCACACGGGGGGCTATATATAACTGGGGGAACACACAGGGGTCTATATACTACTGGGGGCAGGACACAAGGGGTATATACTATTGAGGGCAGCACACAAGGAGTATATATTACTGGCGATACTATACTACTGGGAGCAACACACAGTGGTCTATTGTTTTGGAATGCGTGTCGAGGGGGGGGGCCCCAGACATAACTTCGCTTGGGGCCCCAGAAATGCCAAGACCGCCCCTGCACATAGTATACACTCCGGCCGGGATCTCTAGTGGCACCGCAAACAACTGACATGTCATTGAATAGCAGCCACAAAAAACCCTGTCAGTGCACACAATAGAGCGAGCAGCTCCGGCCGCACGCTCCATAGTGTGCTGTGGGGAGTGCACCCACATCAGGATTCTGTGGCTGTAAAGATCATCTTTTCAGAGAACGTCCGTTTCCGTGTCCTATACGTAGCCTGCACATAGCCTAAGGCTTAACTTCTTTTTAACCCCTTAACGACAAAGGGCGTATAGGTACGTCCTATTGCCGGTAAGGGAGTTCAGAGCGGGGCCGCGCCACGCGGCGGTCCCGGGTGCCGCGTGTAGCCCGGGACCGTAGGTATTAGCGGCCACGGTCTGATCGCCGTGCCCGCTAATACAGTAATCAGATGCAGCTGTCAAACATGACAGCTGCATCCGATTACCGGATCCAGCGTCTCCCTGGTGTCTAGTGGCGGAGATCGCTCCGATCTCCGTTTCTGAAGCCGGCCGGGGACCGCTCCAAGATGGCGCTGTCCCCGGCTCGGCACTCGTTTGTTTCCGGCTGCAGCAGCCGAAAGCAAACGAGTATCGATCTCGTGGATCTCTGCAGCATATCTATGCTGCAGAGATCTCTATGAAAGATCAAAGCACTTATACTAGAAGTCCCCCGGGGGGCTTCTAGTATATGTGTAAAAAAAAAAAATAAAGTGTTGTTGTCAATAAAAAGCACCCTCCCCTAATAAAAGTCTGAATCACCCCCCTTTTCCCAGGTTATAAATAAAAGTAAATAAATAAATAAATAAACATGTTTGCTATCGCTGCGTGCGTAATCGCCCGAACTATCAATTAATCACATTCCTGATCTCGCACGGTAAACGGCGTAAGCGCAAAAAAAATCCCAAAGTGCAAAATTGCGCATTTTTGGTCGCATCAAATCCAGAAAAATTGTAATAAAAAGCGATCAAAAAGTCGTATATGCGCAATCAAGGTACCGATAGAAAGAACACATCATGGCGCAAAGAATGACACCTGACACAGCCCCATAGACCTAAGGATAAAAGTGCTATAAGCCTGGGAATGGAGCGGTTTTAAGTGACGTATATTTGTTGACAATGGTTTGAATTTTTTACAGGCCATCCGATACAAGATAAGTTATACATGTTACATATCGTTTTAATCGTAACGAATCGGAACGTGCATAACAAGTCAGTTTTACCCCAGGGCGAATGGCGTAAAAACACATTTCCCTCAAATAAACAAAATGCGTGTTTTTTTTCAATTTCACCACACTTTTTATTTTTTTCTGGTTTCGCAGTGTACTTTATGCAAAACTTCAGCCTGTCATTGCAAAGTACAATTAGTGACGCAAAAAATAAGGGCTCATGTGGGTTTCTAGGTGGAAAAATGCAAGTGCTATGGCCTTTGATGCACAAGGAGGAAAAAACGAAAACGCAAAAATCGAAATTGGCTCTGTCCTTAAGGGGTTAACTTTATATTCACATATGTTATATTAGTAATATGTTACTGACACTATGGCCCTCATTTACTAACAATGCATCAATTATAAGCCATTATGCTGTTGTTTCAGTTTTTTTGCGCCAAATTCATTAATGTGGTGACTGTCCTTAATAAATCTGGAAGGTTTTTCACAGGACAAAACTAATATCCGATCATCCCGCCACTCTAGAAGTGGCTGGCTTTAGAATAGAAAAAAATGCCGGTTAATTTAGTAAATCTGTTGGTTGTGGCAGGTTTTAAAAGACACACCCATTTTGCAGGTTTTTGGACAATAATTACAGGTTTGTTGAGTTTTTGCCGCACACCTTTAGTAAATATGTCGGCACACTAAACCGACCGGGAAAATGGACAGAAACCTGACAATTTGCTGCTGGGAACATGTTAGTAAATCCGTCCCAATATGTTTTTCGTATTGCATGTTGTGAATACTTTTGGGAAATTAAAGCAACTCTGTACCCACAATCTGACCCCCCCCAAACCGCTTGTACCTTCGGATAGCTGCTTTTAATCCAAGATCTGTCCTGTGGTCCGTTCGGCAGGTGATGCAGTTTTTGTCCTAAAAAAATACTTTTAAACTTAAAGCCCCGTGCCAAATGGGAGTATCTGTGCCCCAACTTTGCACCAACCCTCCGTCCCTCCTCCCCACCCTCATCATCATTAGTAATGCTCCAGGCAGATTGCCTCCTATTCCCCACCTGTGGCAGCCCAGCACATGGACCTGTGCAATGTTCAGCATGGAGAAAATGTTTCAGTGGCATTCTTAATAATGAAGAGGGTGGGGAGGAAGGATGGAGGGGTGGTGCAATGTTAGGGCACAGATACTCCCGTTTGGCACAGGGCTTCAAGTTTAAAAGTATTTTTTTAGGACAATAACTGCATCACCTGCCAAACGGACCCCAGGACAGATCTTGGATTAAAAGCAGCTATCGGAAGGTACAAGCGGTTTGGGGGGGGGGTACAGAGTCGCTTTAAATGACTATCATCTGAGGAGTTATCTTTTTTAGTTAAACACTTTCCATGTTAAAGCGACTCCGCATCTACAATCTGACCCCCCTTAAACCACTTATACCTTCTGCTAGCTGCTTTTAATCCAAGATCTGTCCTGGGGTCCATTCAGCAGGGGATGCAGTTATTGTCATAAAAACAACTTTTAATCCGGCAGCGCTGTGTCTAACGGCCGGGGCTTACATTTGTATATGCATTAGGCTGGCACACCCTCTCTGCCCTTCCTCCCCACCCTCCTCATCATAGGAATACTCCAGGCAGATTGCTTCCTATTCCCCACCTGTGGCAGCCCGGCACATGGGCTGGATCGTTAATACACCTGTGCAAAGCTCAAACAGCAGTAAATGTTCCTGGATCATTCCTAATGATGAGGAGGGTGGGGATGAAGGACAGAGAGGGTGTGCCAGCTTAATGCATATACCAATGTAGGCCCCGGCCGTTAGACACAGAGCTGTAGGACTAAAAGTTGTTTTTATGACAATAACTGCATCCCCTGCCGAACGGACCCCAGGACAGATCTTGGATTAAAAGCAGCTATCTGAAGGTACAAGTGGTTTGGGGGGGACAGATTGTGGGTACAGAGTCGCTTTAAGAACCACATCACCTGCCCAGCAGTAGGAACACAGTTACACTATATGACCTTTTACCACATCTGACCACATATAACCTATTTACCCATATGTAGCTGTGGCTTTCACCAAATATTTCATTAAGCAAAAAAATCTCTTCTGAGGATCATTGTTGTTGGTAATTTTTCAGAAGACATCGGTAAGTACCTCAGGCTAAGGCTATGTTCACACTACGTAAAACTACGGCCGTAGTTCTGGACGCAGAACTACGGCCGTAGTTTTGCGGGGTGGAACATAGCCTATCTTCAATGGGATCCCGGCCGGAGCGTACACACATAGTATATGCTCCGGCCGGGATCCCATGCGGCGCCGGAAAAAACTGACATGTCAGTTTTCTGCGGCCGGAATTCAGTGAATTCCGGCCGCAGAAAGACCTGTCAGTTCACACAGTGAAGCAAGAGGCTGTGGGCTATGGGAAGCTCTGATGCGGGTACACGAATCAGAGCTCCGTGGCTAGAAAGATCACCCGGCCGGTACTTAAGTACCGGCCGGGATGATCCGGGCTAAGACTGGCCGTTCCGTGACCCGGCCGGGGTCACGGAACAGCCGGATGTTCACGTAATGTGAACATAGCCTAAAGATGTATAAATGGTGCATATGGAAATATGTGGATCACACAGTGAGAATAGAAAGGTAAAAACGGGGAAAAAAAATGTCTGAGAAATATTCTTACTCAATATAGAAACTGTTTTCTCCGCATATATTTATGAAGTCAAATGATTTATCCAGCGGTTTCTCCTGCAAGATGTCATAGGTGAAGTTGTCTGCTGGCACAAGCTGGACGGATTCCTGAAAGAAAAAAATGTTTCATGCTGCCCTAATATTGTCTGCAATTTGTGTCTGTGGAAAACAAAGCATTACAAGCATACAAACAATATTTTTATTCAAAATCGATAAAACCATCCAGGCCTTAGTACAGGGAACATGTAAAATTGTTAGTATAGGTAAATTTAAGACATATAAAAGCGAAGGACACCCTCACCCAGATTACACATTCTTAGTGTTGTGTGCCACTTTGAGGCTATGTTCCCACTATGGGAATGGGACGTCATTTTACAGGGAAAAGCGGACGTCTATTGATAATGATAGCCGCAAATAAAGGTCATAATCATTATATGCGGATGTTATTATCAATTATCACACATAGAGAAAAAGGAAGTTAGGAGAACCTCAAGGTATACAGCATACTAAGTCTAAAAAATTTTAAGTTTAATGGTGAGGATATGAAATTAGTATAAAAATAATAATAATAGTAACCTTATGTATTACTTATGCACAGTAAAAGCAATAATGATTAAAATCAATGAAGATGATAGCACTATAGACTGTAAAAATAGCCCAAAGAATACTCCATAGGAGTGTTTTGTGGCGGGACGCCACTTTTACCTTTTTCTACCTCTTCTATGTTCACACATAGTAAGAGACTGGCCGTTCCGTGACCCGTGTGAGCCCGCATCAGAACTCCCCATAGCACACTATGGAGCAAGCGGCCAAACCCATTCGCTCCACAGTGTGCACTGACATGGTCTTCTACTGGTATTCACTGAATAGCGGCCGCAGAAAACTGACATGCCAGTTGTTTGCGGTGCCGCTAGGGCACTATGTGTATACACTCTGGCCGGGATCCCATAAAAGGCAAGGTAAGGTATATTCTCGTAGTAATGGTTTTACTAAAATATATGTTGTGTGAACATGGCCTAAAGATGGAATTAAATATGTACTCTGTGAGGGAAGTAGCTTTCCAACATGTCACATATAAATTAACAGAATTATTATACAGATGGGCAGCCTTGTCGCATGAGATGTTAGTGAAAAAAACAAACAACAGATAATAGATTAGGTGCCAGCCACTATGATTTATCAGATGCGCGCTAAAAAGCAAATCCATGAAATTACATTCTCACAGATGACACATTTACATATAGTTTTTTTTTTTTTTTACAAAAAAAAATATTTTTCTTTTTAATTGTCATTTGCAATTTTTTTTATCCTGGTTGGGATTCCACTAGTGGCCCTGTTCACACCTGCATCTGTGGTTCAGTTAGGGGCTTATGCTGAAGGCGCTAGCAAAAGGCCTGGACAAAATAATGCACAATGCAATACTACATTTTCTGGTAAAATGGCGGACATGTGCTGGAAAGCCGACAAACTATATTGTAGTCAACTGCTAAGGCCACCTTCACATGTCCGGAAAATCTGTCCGGATTTCCTATCAGGAAATACATCTCCCATCATGTCCTGTTTTTTCTTCTGATCAGGAAATCCTGAAGGTTTTTCCTGATGGTTTCCTGATGGTAAAAACGGATTACTGTCAGGAAATCCTGATACTTTCCTGATGGCTTTTGAGGTCTCCTGATCAGGATTTCCTGACAGTAAAAACTGACACGGACGTGTAAATGGGGCCTAACTGTGTCCTTTAATAGATCACTATTTTGTTGTTCTGCTCCAATGACAAGGCAGCACAATGGAGATGCTTAACACAGATGTGAATGGGGCTTTATGTCTCTAAAGTTCTGAACTACGGTTACAATTTCTTTTTGGAATTTACTGTTAAATTTATAAAAATTCCCTAATGTTTTCGCTGCCAATAAAAAAACAACCCACCAACCAATCAAAAAGTAATCCAATGTCTCCACTCACCAGGAGTAGCAGCTTGTCTGGAGGAGTTGTCACAGTTACTGACAGATCTGGATTAGTGACATCAAGGCTGATACGGTTACCAGCAACCACCAGACCTCGACACCCAAAAGTGTGAGGACAGTATAAAGCATTGAAGGTACCTGAGGGAATTACATACATTCATTAAGAGAGCTTAAAAGAATATAAAAAAGGCAAAAAAACTATTTATGAAGTGGTTTCCAGCATCGTACCTGACCACTGCGTTCCACCATCAACCAGCACTGACACAGGGAATGCAGGGTTCTGAGTCTGGTAGTAATGGACAATGAAGACATACCTCCCTGTATTAGGTATTCTTCTGCCAAAAGTGATCTCATTCTGTGTGATAAAAATTAATATAGGTATAGATAAAGTGCACATTATTTGAGTTTCTCTCATTGCCATTACTGCATATAACTTTTTACTTAACCCTGTCAAAGTCCACCTGAATGCCCTTATGCTGTTTTTTCAGTTTTATAGTTAACAGTCAAGTTTCATAATGGGGATCACTAAGCCACTATGTTTTCAGATTTGGAAACGTTCTCTATGAAATTAAAGGTCAGGTAGGTAGGTAGGTCACATGACCAGCAAAATACCTGTTGTGAAGTAAGCAACACTTTTTTGCCCTGGTGCCAAGGAAGGCCTGCTCCATGTACAGGTTCTTGCTCTATGTTCTTCTGTCCACCAAGATCTATAGCATCCTTGACAGGGTCCAGCAGTAAAGACAGAGGTGGATTTTCGTAGATTGAAGACTGGATACATGAAGGACTTCAAAACAAGAACAATTTATGTTTTATATATATATATATATATATATATATATATATATATATATATTTACATTCTCTTATTAAACCTTAGTGTTTTGCTGTGAACTGCATATAGAACTGCATATCACTGCATTATATGATGTAGAGTTGTACGTAAGGGGACTAATAATTCTTTATATAAAATAAAGACATACTATGGACAAGTTACTTTTTGCTAAATGAGTAGTTGGCTAGTTTAAAGCCCAATTCTGACCTAAGGAAATGCTAAGGATATACATTTACCTTTGACCAGGAGTCCGTCCATAAGCTGCTATACAGTGCACCTTTGGCTCAGCATACTCAACACAGAACTCTTCAACAGGAACCATACATATAGTGTGCTAAAATAGAGGAGATAATGGTTAACAGAGGTAAAATAACCTACTTTGTGTACACTATGAGGCCGCGTTCACACCATGTATAGCACTGGCCGTTCTGTGACCCGGCCGGGTCACAGAACGGCTGGTGGTACTGAATATCATCCCCGTCGGTACTGCAGTACCAGCCAGATGATTTTCATTTCTGCTGAATTCGGATGTGCGCCCGCATCCAAATTCACTGCTGCACACAATGTAGCGTGGGGCTGGAGCCGCACGCTCCAATGTGTAAAGTGACATGTTCTGTGCGGCCGCTATTCAATGAATAGTGGCCGCACAAAACTGACATATAAAGCAAAGCAAAGGTCTTGGAGAATATTGGGGCAGAATTCTTAGGAGTTGTATAGAAGGTTAATATATACAATGACCAATGGATATCTGTAAATATTAAAACTCACCAACAGGAAACTGACTGATGATGCTGTCACATAAATTTCAGCATCGGAAAGTATCTCAAACTTTGCAATGCGATTCAAGTTGTCCACTACAATACTGCGGCAGAGGAAGCTGTAATACAACATGTACACAAGAAATGAGCATTTACAAAAAGGAATATCTTTCTGCCCATAATCCTTAATAAAGCACTTAGAGCCTTCATTTTCATAAAAGGGACAAAAAGTTGTTGTTTTTTCCAGTTAAAGCATTAATGTGCATTTAAAAGGGAAAATAATAGTAGCTAAGAAGAATGTACAGTAAATAGGTAATTTTTATTACCTTTATCCTTAGCGTCGCTCTTGTTAAATCTTCTGTTTTTTTAAAGGAAATTTTCCGCCAAAAGTATTTTTTAATATGTTATTACTTATGGAAAGTTAGACAGATTCCTAATGCACATTAATTATGTAGATCAAGCAGGCTTCAGAATCCTATGGAGTGTCCAGCAGGGGGCGCACTATATATAGAAGTCTATGTAGTGTATTGTATATGCAACTGTATGTAATGTAGTGTTAGTGACACTATCACAGTGACACAGGGCATCTCCCTCTATCCCTGTGCTGCCGATGACCAGGCTCACACCAGGGGAGAGGTAGATAGATGGCACCAAGCAGGGAGGGAGAGAGGTGCCCTTACATCTAACTACCTCCCCCCTCCCTCCCTGCTCGGTGTGTGGGACACATACACACTGTACTACTCCTCCCATCATCTGCTCATAGTATGAGCAGATGATGGGGGAGTAGTACTAGGCCGATCCCTATCACCATAACCACCCCACATTCCGTTAACCAGCATACATCCCTCCATCCACCACCCACCTCAATCATACCATGAGCAGATGATGGGAGTAGTACTACAGTGTGTATGTGTCCCCCACACCGAGCAGGTAGGGAGGGGGTTTGGTAATTAGATGTACGGGCACCTCTCTCCCTTCCTGCTCGGTGCCATCTGTGTCCCTGTGATATATTACATACAGTTGCATAAACAATACAATATGTTATAGGAAAGGTACAGTAATAAGATTTTATATTTTGCTGGGACAGGGATCAAAATGAAAAAAAAAGGAGGGATACTTACCCTCCTATTCCGGTCCCCCTCTGCTCGTCTCCTCTCCCTGCTTTCAAGAGAGGATACTAGAGCAGTACCTTCTCACTCTGCCAATCACTAGCTGCAATGGTGTGCCATCTTGGCCATTGATTGGCTGAGTAGACAGGTCTTGCCGAGACAGATCCTTCGTTGTCTCGGAAGTAGGGAAGAGACATACGCAGTATCACCTCTGTACAAATCTGACTGAACAATGGCAGACACATATGGACTGACAGCTCACAGAGGTATACTACTTTAAAGACATAGGGGGAGATTTATCAAAGGGCGTAAAATTTAGACTGGTGCAAACTGCCCACAGCAACCAATCACAGCTCAGCTTCCAGCTCTGGTGAAAGGAGAGAGGAGCTGTGATTGGTTGCTGTGGGCAGTTTGTAACAGTCTACATTTTACAACCTTTGATAAATCTCCCCCATAGAGCATTTAAAGAAGCAGTTCACAAAAAATTATTATTGGCACCCCCAGTAGGCGCTGGCACATATACTCACCACAGCTGATTGGTGTCCCGCGGCGCAGCTTTGTTCTGGTCCCGCGGTGCTGTTCAAATCTGCCTGCTCACGTCAGCCTCTGCTGTGACTCCTCTTTTGTCTCCTGTGATTGTATGCTGGAACTCACACGCTTCAATGCATTCTCTATGAAAGAGTTTGACTTCCGGCGTTCAATCACAGCACACAGAAGAGGAGTCACAGCAGAGGCTGAAGTGAGCATGCGCCGGATTTGAATGGCGCCGCGGGACCAGAACAAAGCCGTGCCGCGGGATACCGATCAGCTGCAGTGAGTATACATGCCAGCACCTACCGGGGGGCCAATAATAATTTTTTGTGTCCTGCTTCTTTAAGAGCCTGTACAGAAGCATATAGAGGCCATACAGAGGTGAAATAAGGACCTGTACATACTCTGTACCCACCGCTTTGCCAAGCGCATGAGCTCTTAATGAAAAAATCTTGTGCAGATCCTCAATAAGTATTACATTGAGGGACGCATTGAACACTGTGTTTACCTTTCTACTCCCAATCATGAACAAGCTGGCAAACACCTTCATACAAACAGGAGACACATGAGCACAGGTAAAATAAACCAATGAATGGAAGCTCATGAAAATGCATTCAGGTACACAAATAGGACAAGGCTCTTACTGTACCTGTATTTACAACTGTACAAGTTGACTCTGCCTGAAGTGCTGGGGTCATTCCTTATCATCACATTCAGTACATACTGCTGGGCGTCTTCATTGGCATATTCAAAAATAAGAGCGTAAACTCCAGCCCGAGGGGCTTTAATGCTAAAATGTAACTCTACCTACGGGAACCAACATAGTAGAAAGAAAGTTTCCTTTAGAGAATTATATCCTGTGTAATAACCTGAATACATTGACCGTATCAAAGGCAAAGAAAGCTGAAAGGGCATCTGTCAGACGTCTGGTAAATTGCATGATTAGGCTCTATTCATGTTATGTACTGGCTGTATGTTTGTCTGTTAGGCTACAGAAGAGTTACACTACTAAATGTGAAATGGAGAGAAGAGTGCAGCTGCACCTCACACCTATGGCTGATAGTAAAGTCGCTAAACTACTTTAAAAACAAACACTACTAAACTACATGTGAATAAAGTATATGCCACAGGGCGTCCTTTTGGAATAGTTTTGGCTGATATATATAGTATATACTATATAAAAATTATAATAAGAAAGTCCAGAGCCGCCACCTCAAAATGGCAGTCTGGAAAGGTATCTATTGACAGCTGTGTCCTTCCAAAACCACCAGCAAAAGTCTGTATTCCAATGGCAGCATAGTAATGTATCTCGCATACATCCCCACTTTAATGACTTGCCTTTCTGCCATGTCATCCTGTAATGGCACTGTATCATGACTCCATGTTCAGCCCAACTAGTGATTTTTAAAATAGTCTAAATCTCTTCATAGATATGTTAATACACATGGCCATTATTGGTCGTTAAATAACAGATGTCCATATAAACGGCAGCATTTCAGCAGTGTGTGAATATAGCTACAAATTGCATCCACACTTCTATTATGCGCTACATGATACTTGACTGCTGCCTGAAACTAGTTTCCGAAGCTAAATGATATATAATATTATAATGCAAATTCTTTACAGCACAACTTTTTCCCAGTTTTATATAAGAAAGTAGTTGAATTTGCACCTAATAAATGATTCCTGGGTGCATATAACTATTTAGTCCCCAGCTTCTTTAGCAGCCACTGCTGGTTCTCCTTCTGTTTCACCATGGAAGACATCCCCTCCAGTCTCCACAGAGGAAATGCTCTGCAGAACATACAGTATTTTTCTCCTGCTCTGTATCAGTGCATATACCCATGTACCCCCTCCCAGAGCGGCCATGAGACTATAGGAGTGTCCAGTTTAGCTGTAGGGCAGACATCCTGAAAACAAAGCATTAAATTGGTAGAACAATGGAATCTATCCTAGGCTGCGTTAGCTGCCAGATGGATTATTGTCAAGCCGTCCACACAACTGTATCTATTTTGCTCAGATTAGGGAAAACTGGCTGCAAGTGCAGAATGGGACATGTTCCCATATAAGTGCATGTGAAGCCTTTCGGAGCTTACAAGCAATACACAGCAACCCACTGGATGCACTAGGTTTACTGGGAATGTTTCATACTGTCCACTGAATAGAATTTGCATCAGCAGAATTTACTGGCATATATATATCAATCCTACAGAACGGTTTTAAACACATGATGTGTGTGAAAAGTGTATTCTATTATATCTGTGAGGTAAAAGCTGATTATACCCAGGGCTGTATTAACAGCTGCTGCTGCCCTAGGCACTAAACCTGAAGACGCCCCATCTTCATGCACCTGTTGGTGATACCAGACCTGACCAATACCATTATACCCCCAACCCCCCTGGAAAAGACACCAGATTTACTGGCAAGTCTGAACGGGAGGAGGGAAACTAAAAAAATAAAAACAAAAAAAGTTGTTTTTTCCGTCCCCCTGCTCCCTGGTGCTGCCCCCCTGCAAGGTGCTGCCCTAGGCACCGGACCACGGGTGCCTAGTGGTAAATACGGCCCTGATTATACCTGTCTTCCTGAAATTGCTGCCATTAGAGGATGCCCATGACCTGGTTGTCGAACAATTATTGGGCGGTTTTCTCCATCCTGTTTGAAATACTCCATTTCTGTACCATGTAGGCAGGTAAACTTCTCCATGGGCAAATGCTGAAAAACTAAGCAGCTAAACAAAAAAGTGGAATAACACTACATTAAACACTACATTAAAAAAAACAACAACAACAACAAAAACAACATATAAACAGCCACCTTTAACATACTAGAGTACATTCACACAGTACTGGTAGGAATGGAGTGAAAAGGTGTACCATTTCTGGCTGTAAATGGCCATGGCTGGTTATTACTTTATGTGGGTTATGCACTGGTGTTGCCAACACAAAATGGAACATTACAGTTTCGGTGCAAGAATTCAAAGGAGCGGAAAGTGGGATTTTGTTTTTGTTCCCATAGGTATGGTGTAAAGGGGTTGTCTGGGAAGCGGAAAACATAATGGGGGGAGATTTAAGAGAAGTAAGAGCCCCTGCCATATGCCAGGGGGAAGACACAGATTCTTTCCTTCTCCCTGACATATGCCAGCCGTAACCACTGCTCTCCTGATAGACGGGTGGGGAGGAGAGGCAAGGTGGCCTCCTCTCGCAACTTTATCATGATTTAAGCCTGTAGACTTGCACCGCAATGACTGCGCCAGGTGCAGGGCTGGCCAGCTTCACTAAGAGGCGTACGCCTCTTAGTTAATCCGTCCGGGGAAAAGGAAATGGGGTTTTACTTCTTCTCTTCACACATCTTGGAAAGATATTGTCCAGAATAAGAGGGGGTGTTCCGATCATGCCCACATGAGACATTTTCTAATCCCTGGACAACCTCTTTAAATGTCCTGATATGTTGCTGTGACAGAACAATTTTTGAAAAAACAAAAGACAAAAATTCAATTGTTAAATGTAAAACATGTTCCACGAAGTGCTGCTCCCTGTGATCACATTTTTAAGTTAAGGGGGCCATGCACCTTCAATAACTGACAGCTGATCTTTCAGCAGTCAGTTATCTCCCCCATCTTGCCCCCATCCTCTCCATACACAGGAACGTTCAGCACAGCTGAGTGATCCAGCGATAAGGCTGACAAAAGTATAAGGTGTATAGGGACCTTTAGCAGGGTTAAAGAGATATTACAAAGAAATGGAAACAATGGGTTTTGAACATGACGCTGACTTCAGCCCTAGACTTACTTTGTCCCAACTGGTCCATTATAGTCACATGGCTCTGTAACTCTCAGCTGTAGAATGGAGGCTTCGTAATAATCACTTGGCAGCAGCACAAGGTAATCCTACAGGGAAATTTTATTACACAGATAGCCTCAGTAACAGATTTTATAAATTCCTTACTGCTGTACTGATTAATAAAAGCAATAAAAATCCAAAAGCATATTATTGTACACGGTATATTGTACGTCAGTGTATGTTCATGGTATAGGGAGATTGTTATATATGGCTACATAGAATAGAAAAAAAGCCGCAGGATGCTGAGCCCTGCTGTACAGATATGTACACTACTGCAATGTGTGTGGCTTCAGAGCAATGATCTTACCAAGAGGATTCCTTCTACAGAAATTGTAATTATCCAGTTTCCAGGCACCAAAGAGAAAGGCTCGGCAAAGCTTTTTCCTGGCACAGTAAGGAATGCTGGCTCCGTGCTCGGAGGGAACACAATGTCTTTCACATCTAAGGAACCTATACATTGTAAACAGTCACAATTTTAAGAACAAACAGTATTTCTATAGATTAAACGACACAATACTATAATCACCTGGAATATAATGTACAGACTATTTTCTTTCTGACAGTTGTATATAAAACATACAATAATTATAATGTGGTCAATGTAACGTTAACATAGCTGAGATCATATAAATGACTGCATACATAAATTCAATGTAAAATTATTTGGACTTCAGGTAAAGCCATGTGTCTCATAGTAATACACATTATTTATAAACGACCCATGAAAAAATAAAACGTCACTGGCAACTTCTTTTATTCTCTCTTGCACTTTAAAAAAAAATCTCCCTTAAGGACTTTGGTAGGAATGTAGCAGGATCCATATGCCAGACTAAGGGTGGTATTACACGGGCCGATGGGGGCCCGATAATACCTGTAAACGAGCAGCGATCTGCTAGATCGTCGCTCGTTTACTGGACCTATTACACGGCCCGATAATCGTTAAACAAGGGCTGCAGGGACATCGTTACCGATGTCCTTGCAGCCCTTGCATAACTATATAAAGCACGCAGGACCCGGGGAAAAGAAGACCGCAGCAGCAGCCCTGGAAAGTGGATAGGTATTGTATATCGTCAGTCGCCGGCCGCGCACCGCTATTACATGTAGCGGTGCACGGTCGGCCCCGGACGAAAATAGGTCTAAACAAGTTCTGCCTCTCCCACCCATGCCAGGCACACACTTCTACATTAATCTTGGGGTATTTACGTTAGCTGTAAGCTGGTGTAGGTTTATATTACAATTTACACCTGCGTACCAGGCTAAGCCCCTCTGCCCACCCACCTGACAAACCCACCAAAAAGATGCTTAATATTGTGCAAATGCAATTCTGCAACTCCACGGCTTTTAGAGCAGAGTGGTGGTTGGTAACCTAGAAAACGAAAACGATAAAAGCCAAAGAGCAGCATATCAGGAGGAGGCAAGTTTACTAAATTATTGTATTTGCAAAAATGTTTAACTTGACAAACCTTATAAGTCATACAACTATATTGGCTGAGGTGGGAATACCCCTTTAAAAAATAAGAGGGGCCATACTTTTTTTACTCTCTTTGTGTTGAATGCTTAAAACAATGGAAATATATTAGTATAATGAAAAAAATATATAAAAAATTAAGTGAAAGCTTGAAATACAATTGGTTTATGAAGTTAAAGTCTTGGCATTGCAACTTTTATAGTGTAAGAGTCTGCCAATCCTAATCTTTGGCAGCAGCCTATATGCCAGCATTTATACACCCTTATGGTACTGTGGACTATTTTGCACTCACCTTTGCTTGAGCGAGATCTGTGTACTGTAATGCGTCCAGTTATTGCATTTGCTTGAGGATTAATGTATCTTAATATAATACGAAACAGGTTGAGATTGGATTTGCCCACATGAACTGGTACCCTTACTTCATTCTGTAGAAATGTAGATAGTGGGATATAAAAACTCATCACTTATTTAAATATGAGGCAGGAGCATGGGAATTATACTTTACCTGCATATCTTTAAGAGAAGAAATATACATACCCATATTGCCATTATTATTTCTGAATAAATACTATATTGGCACTGTAAAGCACACTTTAGCAGGTTTCACACACAGAACTTTCCTTAAAGTGTCACTGTTGTTTGGGAAAACTTTTGACATGTCATAGACACATGTCAAAAGTTTTTATCGTTTCAGGTTTGAGTGTTCAGACCCGTCCCGGTCGGGAGAATGAGCGGGAGAGGCCCAAGCTCCAGCACATGCAGAAAATAAGAGTTGGGTTCCATTGACTTACATTATAAGCCCGACTCTTTTTTTCTAACACAGAGCGGGGGGATGTAGCGTTGCTGCGTTTATTTACAGCGTGAAAAAGGCAAGGCCAGGAAATATACAATTATTGCAAAATACTTTGGGTTATGGCGACAGTGGACGTTTCAACCCTGTCCAGGGTCTTTCTCAACGTCGCTGTGGAGAGAAAATACGTGTGTAAGAGATTTAAAAAAACAGAGAATCTGTATGACGGGTGGATGTAGTATCAAGGTAAGTGTATGTAGAGTCCTAGATGGAGAAGGGGTTGTCTCTACCAATGTGTATCAGGATCTCATGATGAGTCATGTAATGTCTTCCTGAATTATGGTTGTATCGAAGTATATGATGTATAGTGTGTGAAGGATATAACCAACTATAGGAAGGGTAACATGTACATCACATGGGGAGAGCACACGTCCATGGTGTGGGGTGTAATGTAGCTGTCATAAAAGACTAATTTAGACCAGGTAATGATGTGAATCAGCCGGCTATGTATGAGGACTGTGGTGACATATACTAAATATGTGGCATAAAGATACATGTTGAACATAGTAAAACATAAAACTCAAACATAAATTGGTAACATTAGAATAAAGCAACAAAACTAAAACATCAAAATTCAAAATCCCCCCCCCCACCCCCATCGTTACTCTCTCTCCACCATACTGGACCCCTGCCTCCTATCCCCCTATCCCTGCTACTCTACCCTGCCTCATATGTCCGTATACATGTTTCTATATGCCAGAATATACAGAACTATAGCATGCTTCCTTCTGGCTTTCCTTATGCATGTTACTGACTATTGTCCATTATGCTTTATCTTGATGATGCTTTATTTTGATGCTTTATTTTGATGCTTCATTTTGATGTTTTATTTTTGTTGCTTTATTCTAATGTTACCAATTTATGTTTGAGTTTTATGTTTTACTATGTTCAACATGTATCTTTATGCCACATATTTAGTATATGTCACCACAGTCCTCATACATAGCCGGCTGATTCACATCATTACCTGGTCTAGATTAGTCTTTTATGACAGCTACATTACACCCCACACCATGGACGTGTACTCTCCCCATGTGATGTACATGTTACCCTTCCTATAGTTGGTTATATCCTTCACACACTATACATCATATACTTCGATACAACCATAATTCAGGAAGACATTACATGACTCATCATGAGATCCTAATACACATTGGTAGAGACAACCCCTTCTCCATCTAGGACTCTACATACACTTACCTTGATACTACATCCACCCGTCATACAGATTCTCTGTTTTTTTAAAATCTCTTACACACGTATTTTCTCTCCACAGCGACGTTGAGAAAGACCCTGGACAGGGTCGAAACGTCCACTGTCGCCATAAACCAAAGTATTTTGCAATAATTGTATATTTCCTGGCCTTGCCTTTTTCACGCTGTAAATAAACGTCTGAACACTTTGCATATGAAAACGAGTGCTACGGAGTCTTTATATTGGATTATATTTGGATGAAGATCCATCCGTAACCAGCACCACCCAGTCCTGCTGTGCACCCCTATCTTTTCTACTATACGTCTTCTTATATAGCTTAGTCGCTTTTCTTTTTCTTGTTTTAGATTGTTGTTATGGACTTGCTGTTTGCACCTCTAGTATATTATAGATATATACTGTGCCCGCCACTGTCTTGCATTTATTGAATTGATGTCTCTAAGACATGTCAAAAGTTTTTCCAAACGACAAAGACACTTTAAATTTGTTTTTCACAGCATTTTACTTGTTTTTTTGTTTTTTTCTTAAATGGGTATTCCCATTTAGAGTAGCTATGCATTGACAAAATGACTCTAAAAAGCCACCAAGAGACTTATCAAGAAATTTCTTTGTTGAGTCTGGGTGCTAAAACCCCCACCAATCTCTAGAACAAGTGTGGAGTGGCGCTCAGTTGAGTGTTATCTAAAATAGTTGAGTGCTCACTAAAAACAGGCACATTCATTTTATATGGTGCTCACTGGGGTCAGACCTTTTCATAGGTCTTTATGACATATTGAAAATGTTGTGAAATGACACACATTTTAAGGCTATGTTCACACACATGTTTTATTGGACAAATATCATTGAACGTCAAATACCGGCCATTATTATGTAACAATGGCTGGTATTTTTGTAACAAAATAATAGCTGTTAAAAATAAAATAACGGGAGTTATTTGTCGTTAAATGATGTCTGTCCAATAAAAAACGGACAGAAGGTGGTTTATAAGCCATAATAAGGTTTGTATATTATTATTATTATTTCTTTTTAAAGCGCCCTTGATTCCAGAACACTATACAAGCAATAAGGGGGTGACAAACAGAAAATAACAAAATCAAAACAAATTGTTAGAGGACCCTGCCCATGAGGGCGTAAAATCTAAAAGGTGTATAGAATTCTGTAGGGCCCTAACTATAACCTTTATAGTTGCGATGTATCCTACATACTGATTGACAGTGATCAAAACCTCATACAGATGTAACAATGGTTAACATGATAATTGTGTCATGGAGCCAAGTCAATTACAACATCGAGATAAATGTGTCATTGTGATCACATAGTTAACACAGGCTACATCTGTATGTACACCTGAACAGTATAACAGTATTTATACAAATATGAAAAGAAATCCAAGAATTCTCCATCAGATGCAGGATGTACAAAGGTGCTGCACCCTGGAAACAATGTTACTAAGGGAGAATTTTACTGTATATGTTGCACAGAATGGAGCCTGCATGAAAATGTAACTAGCTCTGTACTGGGGAGCAAGATGACCTCCAAGTACAGCAGTACATACACAGTATATGAGCCCACACTGAATTTCTAAATTTTATTTAAAATAATAACAGTTCTAAAAGCTGTCTGGTAGCCTTATCACATTAGGAGGTTTACTGCAGCCCTTTACTTCCTCCCTGCCGTTGTCAGCTGCAGGAATCAGACAGACATACAGTAGATTGATCACCGGACTGTAGCTTTACTGTATGTATTCTAGACAATGGCTATGTTCACACAACAATAGAGAAAAGGCGGACGATTATGATATTTAAAATAACGTCCATTATTGCCGCGATTTCACTGACTGCAATGGCAATGCATTGAAGTCAATAGAAAGACGGACGTCCAATGCACACAATGTATTGAATAACGGACATTTTTGCCGTGGACAACAAGATAATGAGCAAGATCATTATTTTCAGACGCCTTTTGCAAATAGCGGACATTTTTTATTGGTTGTTCACACACAGATTTTCTTTTGTCACCATTCTTTCTCCGTTTTTCAATGGAATTTTCAATAAAGACACACCCAAAGGCCAATTATTAACCCCAAACCAGAATAATGTACCAACAGCCGTCATTGCACTAAGGGGAGGCCAGGCTGCTAAATGACGTCCGTTATTTTACACTCAAAATGACCAACGTCATTTTAAACGGAGCTTGAAAAACTTCGATAGTAGAAGCATCAGAAAAAGTAATGGCAGAGTGAGAGAGTGCTTTTACAGACATTTAGGAAAGTGAGCAGAACATTGTAAGAAACTGAAAGAAGGTAACACAAGCTGCCACGACCATAGCCAGCCTGGCTGGAAAGAAAGAAAACTAGAGACAGATGTGATTACCTAATCCTCTCAATGAGCAGCATGTATAGAGACAAAAACAACTGGAGGGTTCATAAGGAGTTAGCTCGGCTGCTTGTTTCATTGTCAGGTACTATATATTGTATGCAGTCAGAAGTGGCTGTTAGTGAACTAGAAATTACAACAGTAAGACCTGTGTACATAAGATATACACCGCTAAGTGACTGTGACAGCAGTATTGTTCTGCATGGTAAAGTTTCCCTGTCATTAAAAAAAGCTTTTGACATCACAGAAACATGTAAGGCTGACTTTACATATATCTGCCGATCCGGCAGCCTTTTTTTGTGACAACTGATGCGACAACTGATGGCAGAAATGCATCAGTAGTCCTATTATTTTTATACATTAAACATCAAGCAGTGTTCTGATGTTCGGCGTGTCCGGATGCTTTAAACCCATACTTAGAATGGAGCTGTCTGATGAAGCCCTCCCCGGCCATGAAAAAAATTTATAGTCCAAAAAAAAAACCACATTTCACCACTTTTTTCATTCAAACTTTGGCATAGGTTGTACTTCCACATTAAGCTAAATTTGTAAGCCACTTTAATTCATCCGTGACCTGTAATATGATTAAACCATTTACCTCACACACTAACAGTCACTCTTTTTCTTGTACGTACTGTATACCAGTCTTCACTCGGACTCAAAAGCGTAGCAAACCACGCTTCTGAGTCTGTGTCTGGGGGCACCCTAAATTATTAAGGAGGGAATGGGGTCAGTCTGTGCAGATATACGTCAGCACCATATTCTTAATCCCATATCCTATCGGATGGAAGAACCCTCATGTGAAAACAGCCTAAGTAAATGGCTAATTTTTAAATGTCATCCACTGTGCTACCACTGTATTGCCTGTGAATTTTTATACACAGATATTTCATGTGGAAAATCTAAGGCTGGGGTCACAGGGCAACTCCGGTTGCTCTGCCTGGCTGCACGACTCCATTAATCGTAGAAGTGAATGGGGTCACGTTGTGACTCAAAGTAGCGATAGCTGCGATCCTTCAGTCCCAAAAAATCCACCATATTTTTCTGATTTTCTCCTAGAACGTCCACTAGCAATGGCTATGATCATGCCAACAACATTCTCTGTCCACTGGCACAGATTTTTCTCACCAGCACTGGGGCATAAGGAGGACGTTCTGAGAGGCAAATGGAAACTGCGGACCAAACAATAAATATAGCGAAGGTAGGGGGTGAGGGAACATAATGACCTGTCCCAGTGCAATGCAGAGCTACATAATAGGCTCACTGACCACCACCGGGTTCCAATTTCTCCCACATTTCGGTGTCCTCACAACATAGAGGGAAGGGCACACTTGGCCAGTCAGTGACTGCAGTGGTGTTCTGCCACAGTCACTGACTGGGTGAGCGGAGTGCAGGAGGGTGCAGAAGGGTGGCAGGGGAACAAGAGCGATTAGGCAGTGCTGCGGAGGCACAGGGACAGGTAAGTAGAGCTTCTTTTTTATGTCCCCCCCGCCTGCACTGTATTTATTGTGCTGGTCGGACTTCTCCTTTAAAAGAACACCAGGGGACTCATAAGATCTAATTTCTAACACAATAAAATCATTTTGTTTTGATCTCACATTTAGTATTTAATTGTAAGCCTATTTTTTGGCTTACTAACACTAATAATGTGGGGTTTCAAGTGGTTTTCCATTGTATCTGAACAAATTTCCTATTTTTGGCATTAAACCTATATTTGAGAGTGCATGATGTTGTGTTGTTTTTTATGTATGACTCATGTTTAGCTACCAGCTTTGTAACATATTTCCTATAATTATTATATAGCCCCATCTCGGTATGTGAATATAGCCTCGACCTGCTGTTGCAGATAAGGAAGATACTATCTGAACCAAATGAAGTAAATTAAAGGAGCCCAGACTAATATAAAACCGTGTTACTACATGTGAACACATGTACTTAAAACTACATTCATAAAAAAAGACATAGGCATAGAGTTTATAGCCTCATTTGTGCTGTAAAACCTGCCTAAAGTGTTTTTTTTCTAACAAAAGGCACTGCCAGATGTTTGCTGAAAGCCAGCAGTGAGATATAAAACACAGTACAGTTTTTTCTTTGCTGTTTTTTTGCATCTATGGCAGCATGCTCTATAGTTTTTTTCAGCCATTTTCAGACTAATAATTTATAATTTCTTTGCAGGTATTATTCTACCGTACTATTTCGACATACTAGAAAACTAGGAAATGTTTTATGGTTGTTTCTGCCAGTCCTAAAGACTTAGTGGGTAACAGACCATTTCTCTCTACAAGAGAAGTCTATGGGTATGTTACAGGTTGCATTTATATATATTTTACAGCTATATTTGGTAAAAAAAATTAGTCTGCCCTTTACTAAAAGGGCAGACTAGTACTAAGAGGGCAGACTAGTACTAAGAGGGCAGACTAGTACTAAAAGGGCAGACTAGTACTAAGAGGGCAGACTAGTACTAAGAGGGCAGACTAGTACTAAAAGAGCAGACTTAGGCTGGGTTCACACTATGTATATTTGAGGCTGTATTTGTGAGGCTGTATAGCAACCAAAACCAGGAGTGGATTGAAAACACAGAAAGGCTCTGTTCACATAATGTTGTAATTGAGTGGATGGCCGTCATTTAATGGCAAATTTTTGCTGTTATTTTAAAACAACGGCTGTTATATTGAAATAATGGCAGTTATTTACCGTTATATGACGGCCATCCACTCAATTTCAACATTGTGTGAACAGAGCCTTTCTGTGTTTTCAATCCACTCCTGGTTTTGGTTGCTATGAGGACCTGACTTGAGGCCAAAATACTGCCTGAAGTATACAGTGTGTGAACCCAGCCTAGTACTAAAAGGGCAGACCAGTACTAAGAGGGCAGACTAGTACTAAGAGGGCAGACTAGTACTAAAAGGGCAGACTAGTACTAAGAGGGCAGACTAGTACTAAAAGGGCAGACTAGTACTAAGAGGGCAGACTAGTACTAAAAGGGCAGACTAGTACTAAGAGGGCAGACTAGTACTTAAAGGGCAGACTAGTACTAAGAGGGCAGACTAGTACTAAGAGGGCAGACTAGTACTAAAAGGGCAGACTAGTACTAAGAGGGCAGACTAGTACTAAAAGGGCAGACTAGTACTAAGAGGGCAGACTAGTACTAAGAGGGCAGACTAGTACTAAGAGGGTAGACTAGTACTAAAAGGGAAGACTAGATGGACCAAAAAGTCTTTTTCTGCCAACAATTTTCTATGTAAGTGAAAAACAGGAGTGGGTGCAAAACATGAAACTGTATAAGCTGTATTCCCACTTTTACTCACTAATACAGAGTTCTATTACATCAATACATCAAAAGTGCGCAGAACCGTAGATTAGTGTGTGAATTATTACAAGATATCTGTCTCAATACAACTCTCTTACCTGTATGGAAGACATCTGGGCATATCCCCGCCAGCTGAATCCTGGAAACTCTTGAGAATCATATCCAAAGCGAACAGCCCTCCCATTGGCTGTGGTGCCGTCCTCAACTTCAAATTTCATATGATGTAGATCTGGGAAGTAGTAGTTTTCTTTAGGCCTGGAAAAATAGAAATATATTCTTATTTAGTAGACATTAAAACCATTATTGAACAGAATATAGAGAATATGTGCCCCATCCACAACCAACCATCCTACAAGTGCATGAATAGGAACTGACAATTACTGGATAGATTTTATATTATGAATTGATGCCAGAATATGACACTGAGTTCATTCTGTAGTACAGTTAGATATGATCCCTATATAAAGGGAATATGAAAAAAATATTAAAGCGAATGTACTACCAGTACATTCGCTTTAAGTTTTGCACATGGATAGAATGGTGCCAGTGCAGGGAAGCCAGTATCGTGGTCCTTTTTTTGAATCGCGGCCCGCTTCCCGCGTACGCCGCCATTCTATTCCCGGGCACCAGCCAGGGGTGAAGCATTGGAGACAAGCCGGCCCGTCCCCAGTGGGAGGAAACCCCGCCCCTCTATGATGCGGCTCCATTGATACTAAGGCTGGGTTCACACACAGTATTTTTCAGGCAGTATTTGGTCCTCATGTCAGGTCTTCATAGCAACCAAAACCAGGAGTGGATTGAAAGCACAGAAAGGATCTGTTCACACAATGTTGTAATTGAGTAGATGGTCGTCATTTAATGGCAAATTGTTGCTGTTATCTTAAAACAACGGCTGTTGCATTGAAATAATGGCAGTTATTTACTGTTATATGGCGGCCATCCACTCAATTTCAACATTGTGTGAACAGAGCCTTTCTGTGTTTTTATTCCACTCCTGGTTTTGGTTGCTATGAGGACCTGACATGAGGACCAAATACTGCCTGAAATATACTGTGCGTGAACCTAAAAGTGTAAAACAATGAAAGGATATTATTTAATATAATACTGGCACGAAAACATAAAAAAGTGATAAAATATAGTACTGTGATGTATTTTTATTTTAAATATCATCTGCGGGTTCAGCTGTGATGAGGTATTATTACACTTACTGGTTACAGCTCTGGCCTTCAATATTATTTCTGCAAGTACATCTTCCTGTGGACTCATCACAGCGATGACTGACAGATCCCCCAACATCGCACTGACAACCTGTCATAAAATATAGTGGTAAATTTTAACAAAACAATATATAATCCTCATGTCATCTGTCATTGTGAACATCATAACCTGTATAGCTTTGTTTTACAGACAGTATCAACTATTCATGTTAGAGCATGAAAGTCATCTCAGCTGCCATTGCAGTCTATTCCAGTGAATATACTGACCATCATTTGTTTCTTTCCCCCTTGTTAACAGTGTGTGTCCCTATATACTGTGTAACTACTGTGTGTCTTTTTAGCTGACTGGACGGTGTCACATGTCATGTAGAGACACTGCGCATTAAGAAAGAGAGGGAAACCACCCAGTTGTAATAATAATAATGCTTTTATTTGTATAACGCACATCTAATCTAAATTCACCTGTCTGTATGTTTTGGGTGTGGGAGGAAACCAGAGAACCCAGAGGAAACCCACCCAAACACAGACAGAACCTATAAACTCTTTGCAGATGTTGCCCTTGGTGGGATTTGAACCTAGGCCTCCAGTGCCGCACGCCTACAGTGCTAACCACTGGGCCACCATGCTGCCCAATGTCAGGTTATTCACACATTTTAAGAAAAGATAAAACTGGGTTCCCACCATATTCAGGCTGTATGTTACTGGTGTACATTGGGATACTTCCAAAAAGGTATGTCAACACATATAAAGTCTTAGCCACATTGGTTCAATAAAATAAATGGGCCACTAGAGTGTCAATAGTTCCAGCAGTTCCAGGGTGCTGTTCATATGATAAGGGGTTAAAGTGACTCTGTACCCACAATCTGCCCACCCAAACCACTTGCACCTTCGGATAGCTGCTTTTAATCCAAGATCTGCCCTGGGGTCCGTTCGGCAGGTGATGCAGTTATTGTCCTAAAAAACAACTTTTAAACTGGCAGCCCTGTGTCAAATTGCCGCCGCCTAGAGCAATGCTTCTCAATTCCAGTCCTCAGGCTTGAGGATTTTCTTAGTATTTCACAGGTGATATAATTATACTCAGTGCATCACGTACTAGCACAGGTGTCCTTCGTATGGGATAGCCCTTAAAACATGACCTGTTGGTGAGGCCTGAGAACTGGAATTGAGAAGCACTGGCCTAGAGTGTCTGTGCATTAGGCTTGCACAACCCCTCCGTCCCTCCTCCCCGCCCTCTTAATCATTAGGAATGCTCCAGGCAGATTTTCTACTATTCATCACCTATGTAAGCATAGCACATGGGCTGGATCGTTAAGGCATCCGTGCAATGTTCAGCATGGAGAAAATGTTCCAGGGCCATTCCTAATGATGAAGAGGGAGGGAGGAGGAACGGAGGGGTGGTGAAAAGTTAGGGCACAGACACTCTAGGCCACGCCAGTTTGACACAGGGCTGCCAGTTTAAAAGTTGTTTATTAGGACAATAACTACATCACCTGCCGAACAGACCCCTGGACAGATCTTGGATTAAAAGCAGTTATCCGAAGGTACAAGTGGTTTTTGGGGGGGGGGGACAGATTGTGGGTACAGAGTCGCTTTAAAATAAAAAAGGTCAGGTAGATGATTTATGGATGGATTGAAGAGAAGTAAGAGTGTGGAAACATAGCCTTAAAGTGTAATATGCCTTTTTAGGCCGGGTTCACACTGTGTCAAAAACACAGCCGTATTTCATAACGGCCGTATCTGCGCAAACAACGGCCATTATTTGCAAAACAATGGCAGTTGTTTGCGCAAACACGGCTGTTGTTATGAAATACGGCCGTGTTTTTTATGTGGTGTGAACATAGCCTTAGATTGTTTTTAAACTATTTTTTAAAAACTTAGATAACATTTTGTATGTGCGGCTATTCTGGTATTTTTCAAGTGCTACAGAAACACTAGAAACAAGGCCATAGCCAAGTATTCAAAAACCATCCAGTCACCCACAAAATGTCAGAAATAAAAAGTGTATGTACTCCATTTTATATTTACAATTACAGTAAAATCTGGCCGCAAAATAAATAAAAAACATGAAAAACTCAATAATGTGCAGACTGAATTTGCATTAAGTAATGTTCTTAGGACTCAAAATACCAACTTACCTTTACACCCAAAATAGTTCTTGCCATCTAAGTAGAAATAACCGTCTTCGCAGGTATCACACGATGTGCTGCAGGTGTTTGGCTTACAGTAACAATCTCCTTCAGACTGCAAAGAAAATTGGCAACATTTGTAGAATTTATAATGAAATGTTAAACCATTCCGTATTGATTAGTAAAGATTGTTTCATAAAGCTCCATTAGTGTAATGAGGCTGAGTTATAATACAGGTGCAGCCCATGGACAATAGTGGCACTGTTCTGGTGGGGGGGAAAACACGCTGTTTTCTAATGGACCCCATTAAATATATATGTATTATTACCTGATGACATTCAGCTATTCCACTTATTGTTCCTTCCACATCGCAAGCACAGTCTGAAAAAAAGATTCCACATTAGTTTATTTATTATAGACTCTACATTGTAATCATATACTGTACCTAGAGCTGCAGGCACACATCATGGGGTCTTACCAATACAACCTTGAGGATTGTCGTCATCTAAATTCCAGAATAATGGTTTGCAGTGGTCACAGGTTATTCCATCCACTCTTGGCAGGCAATGGCAGATACCCTGAGAAAAACCCATTCAAATGTATGAGAACTCATTTATAAAATAATTTTCTTTTCCATCATCTCCTTTAAGCAACATGTGCTGTATTTCAGTTGGTAAAAGAAAAAATGGACAACTGCCCACCCCCCAATATATGTCACGGTGGAAAACAATTTACAATGGAGATGAACAGATTTATCAAATGTATCCTAATACATCATGGCAGATCAATTATATCAGAAGCCATGACGCCAGTGTGAACACAGCTAAGCTAATGCAGAAAGGCATTCAAGGAATTACAGAAAAGGGTAGAATAACATTTGAAAAAATACTATCTAGAAAAGTTAAAGATCAATGAATTCTAATATACTTTCATTTTATTTTAACAAAGGAGTATCACCAGAAGGTTGTCTATTGTTTCAAGCTTTTATGTCAAGCTTTTATGTTTCAAGCTATTTTTTATGGGTTTTCATTTTCCACATGACTACTTAATAAAAAATCCTGACATTGTGTATCATGATGACTTTTCAGTAGTCTCCTCCTTATCATTACAGGGAAGATTACAATGAAAAGAGGCACCTGTTATAAATAACACAGGATCCACTATTCACCAAGCCCAGAAAACAACCCTATAGAAGTCAATGAGTTCCAGACTATAATTGCCTAGGCCATGTTCACACAATGTAGGTTCCGTACTAATCACGGCCATTGTTGCAACGGCAGTGATTGGTACGGAACCTACGTTGTGCTGCAGGCTGAGGGAATCCCGGCCAGAGTGTATACACAGGGTATACATTCCGGCTGGTATCCCTAGCGGCGACATAGAAAACTGACATGTCAGTTTTCTGCGGCCGCTATTCATTGAATAGCGGCCGCAGAAAACCCTGTCTGTGCACACTATGGAGCGAGCAGCTCGGGCCGCACGCTCCATGGTGTGCAGTGGGGAGTTCTGATGGGGGCGCGCACGGTTGCACCCGCATCAAAAGTCAGCGGCACTAGAGATCATCCGGCCGGTTGGGATGACCTTTTCTGGGACCAACCGTTCTGTGACCCGGCCGGGTCACGGAACGGCCGGTCTCATACTACGTGTGAACATAGCCCTAAAGTCTACGGATGAGAAGACCTTTAAAGGCATAGTCTTATTAAAGGCAACCCCTTACATACTTCAGGGGTAAAGTAGTATTACATGGCAGCCATATAATAGATGGACAGATCAAGTCCACCAGTGCGGAGAATCCCCTTCTATGGTGTGCATATTCCCTACATGAGTGTACATATATCCTGCATGAGATAACCCCTGCACTACATAAACAAAGAAAACAAACTTACTGCTTGTGAGGTAAGGGTCCCTAATGGATCACAGTCTTCATTAACATCTATAATAATGAAAAAACAACAACACAATAATCACTATTCAATACCAAAAATACAGTCTAATGCCTACGACCAACTTAAAGAGACAGATCTTTTTTTTAACTGTGCTCCAACTTAAAGCTATTAACTTGTAAAGCTCTAAACACATCACATTTGAGCCTTTATAGTATACATTAGGAAATCTCTCAGCCTAAGGGCTCGTTCCCACTGAGCAAAAGCAGCTGAATTTCTGCGCTGAATCAGCGCTGAAATTTCAGCCGTTAAAATAGGTGCAGAGCTAATTTCCATTGTGTTGAATGGAAATTCTGCTCTGCAGTTCACACAGTGGAATTTCCGCACTGAACTAATCCGCTTTCCGCCAGAAGAATGAACATGTTCATTCTTCCGCTAGCGGAAGCCTATACAAATCAATGGGGCTCTGATTTTCTGTTTCAGCGCGGATTCAGCGCGGATTCAGCGCGGAATACAAGCGTAATACAAGCGGAAATTACTCGCTGAATCAGCGCGGAAATGGGGAAAAGGGGGGGGAGGAGGATTCTAGTATATGTTCTGGTATAGTCTAGTTTACTCACCAAATACTCGCTGAATTTCAGCGCTGAATGCATGCGGATTCAGCGCGGATTCCTCGAGTATTCCGCGCTGAATTTGTCAAGAGCTGATTACAAGCTGAACACTTTCCTAGCAGAATACGCAGGGATTCTGCTTGCATTCTGCTTATATTCTGCTCGGAATTCAGCGTCAGTTGATTTCAGGCGGAAATATTTCCTTGCGTAATCCGCTCCTTTTGCTCTGTGTGAACGTAGCCTAAATGTCAGATGTATCTATATAGCTCTATTCATTTAATGAATACCAAAAAGTATTTAATTTACTGGATATATTTTTGAAAACCATGGGAGGGATTTATCAAAGGGTGTAAAATATACACCTGGTGTAAACTGCCCACAGCAGCCAATCACAGCTCAGCTTTCAGCTCTGATAAAATAAAAGCTGAGTTGTGATTGGTTGCTGTGGGGAGTTTACACCAGTCTATATATTTATACCCTTTGATACATCTGGGCCACATGTATAAACCAAGTGGAACAATAGCCTGTAAAACAGCTCGCAACTTTTCTAAAGAACAGGCGTTTCTAGATGTCTTATCTCTGACATTCTTTGACTCTCCCATTGAATTTATTGTGAGCTGCCAAGCAGATTTAATCTGGAAAAGTAACATATCCTATCTTTTTTCAGTGCTGTTTTCAGCATTTCCCTTTAAAGTCACTGGGAACTGGAAAACCATGCATTTTTGGGGATACTTTTGAGACATTTCTGGGAACTAGAGTGACACTTGTTTGCCATCTTTTATGCCTTTGTGAACATACCTATATAGATTTGTATTATACAAATTCAGGAATACAGGACCCATGGAAATCTATGGACGTATACTATACTTCACCATGCTCCTGATTTTATAAAAAAAAAAAAATTATGAAGATCTATGGAGAATTTTCTCTTGTGCAATTTATAGGGGGAAAAGTTGCATGCTTTCTTATCATAGTGATGCTTTTTGGGAATAGGGTGCTTTACAAAAGCACAAAGTAGCATTTGTGGCTAGTAAAACATGAAATCACTGCTGGAGAGGATGATGGCAGAGGGATGCTCAGTGTCCCTCCAGTGCCCTGTGTCCCTCAGTGTCCCTCTGCCATCATCCTCTCCAGCAGCCACAGCCCGCACAGCTCTGGGAGTCAGGTCGTGACATCACCATTTTATCCAGGAAGTGACATCACCATTTTATCCAGGAAGTGAAGCCTTGATGCAGTAGTAAGTGCAGGGAAAAAAGCACTTTATAAGTTTTTCCCATTATAAGTGTATATTGGTGATATTTGTATAACTTTTGGGGGGCAATATAATACTTTAATAAAATTTTTCTCTGGACTTCTCCTTTAAGCCCCTATTACATGGGGCAAGTTGAGGAGCAAACGAGCGCTGTCAGCGCTGCTCCTCTTTCCCAGTTCACTGCCACCGCTATTACACGCAGTGGTAGCGAGCAGGTAAGTGCAGGAGGGGCCGCAGAGAGTTGCGGGGGCGGGGGGGGGGGGGGTCTGGAAAGTGTTCTGGCTTTGCTAAATCACCCAGTCATGTTTTAAGGATTCTAATTAGAATGAAGCACTGACCTGAAGGGAAATCTACCTCCAAAAGATGGTGTCGGAGAGCTGCTTTGCTTATCCAACACTTATTGACGTTTGATACAAGATATTAAAGGGTACCCCTCATAAAACAACTGACATACACTGGTAAACACCTATTTGCATTTATAGAATATAATTTACAATAAGGTCTACAGATCAGTGGAATCAATCCAAGCTCATCTGGTCAGTTTTAACAAACGGGCCTTCCATGATGGTTTACAGCACGCTCCTAATATTGTAGACTGGATTAACAATCTCTACAGATCTGTGTCTTATAAAACAAGCAGCCAACGCTGAGCTCACAAAAGGTCTTTGTCTCTTGGTTGTTTCCCCTGGGACTGCACCTCAAAGCTGAATAAAATGTCACACACTCGCATCTTCTTAATAATACTTGGGAACAAGAGAATCAAATAGCTGGATAGTAAGCGCACTGGATGGGAGCCCAGATGTCTGAACCACCAGGGGAAACATGCCAATGGGCCTCTTCTATAAAATAAGTTATAAGGTCTATGAAAGTAAATTACCCAGAACATGGTTGTTTGTTTTAGGGAATCGTACAACGCTGGACAAAGGAAAAAGATATATAATCACTTCATGGTTTAGAACTGTGGTTGCTAACTGGTGGCTTTCCAAATGTTACAAAACTATAACTCTCACAGCCGCAGACTACTAAATAGTCTCTATCACCGAATCAATCAAGAACCAACAACTCCTAAGAATCCCGCTATATAACTATTCTTTATATAATCCAATGGTTTCATATGACTGTACGGAGAAGATGTAGAGGATTCCTTTACAACAAGGACCACAGTAGGATGACTATTGGGGTCCAGTCATTTATATGCTGTGCATATAGCCGACATGTAAGGAGCCATAATACGGTGCTTGTACATGTGCTTGAAATATCACTGAATCTCTTTAAAGTGACACTGTCACCCCCTTAGTGCATTCTGACATTTCTACACAGGTGTAAAGGGTAAATTTAGTGTTTTTCATATCTTATTTCATATCATACGTCATGGTGCTTGTTCAAGTAAAAAGTGTCCTTTTATCAACTGCAGATTGTATTAAGTGGGCGTGGCCTCGTGGGTCTAGCGCCACATAACCCCGCCCACAACGGCACGGTTGGCCCCGCCCCCTTGACGCCCATTGGTTGTCCAACGTAAAGGGGGTGGAGTCTAGACCTTTCGGCCAGCCTGTTCCAATGGCCGGCGAGGGGGCGGGCCAATTGTGCCGTTGTGGGCGGGGTTATGTGGCGCTAGTGCCGCGAGGCCACGCCCACTTAATACAATCTGCAGATGATAAAAGGACACTTTTTACTTGAACAAGCACCATGACATATGATATGAAATAAGGTATGAAAAACACTAAATTTACCCTTTACACCTGTGTAGAGATGTCAAAATGAACAAAGGGGGTGACAGTGTCACTTTAAGCCTCATAACTTCATATAGAAGGTGCTAAAAAAAAATCCCAGATTTTTTTTTACAAACCTGAAAAATATTCATGGAATACTTTCATAGGCATTGCTAGGGGGAGAACAACTTAAAAGGTGAAGCACCCAAGGGGGCTGTACATATAGGAGTTGATGACCCATATTCTATTGAAACACCCAACTTCTCCGCCAGGGACACAGAGTCCAGATGAATAAATGGAACATGGCCATATGCATGGCCTGTGCAGTGTATCCAGATCATAGATGTGCACTGCTTTAGTGTCAGACACTGTGCATAAAAGCCAAGTGCCCGATTCTCTTCATACTACAGTCTGTTTGGCCAGCTGCACAAATAAAAGATTACATCAAATGTAGAAATCCTATAACCCTTTCTTTCCTGGCTTGTGTAATGTCTATTGCCTCATCTCTACAAAAACAAAAATAACATACCTTGACAATATGGGTAGTTATCCAATCCAGATGAACACCTGTCACACCTCTGCCCAGTTACCCCTGGTCGGCACTCACATTGTCCAGTGCTGGGATCACATGTGCTCTGATAGGAGCCTTGAGGAGAACACTGACAAGCTGTATAATAATAATAAAGTATATAGTATGAAAAATATTCATATAATAGAAAAATACTGGAGGGAGGCTCCTAGTGTTTTATCCTAAGTGTGTAAATTACAGACATAAATCAAATAATAGGGGCACTAACTTGAATAGGCACAACTGTACAGTGACCTCTTAATTACAATATTAATTGCTTCCAGGGCATTCATTGTATGTTATTGAGACCAAAACTCTATGGAAAACTAGTAAGTGTTTCTGAAACCCCCATAATGTCATCCCAAAATGAGAAAAAGATTCAGTAATACAGGAGTTTTACCAGTGAAAAGGTAAGTCAGTGGCTTTGTATATTGAAAATAATTTTAAGTTGCAATGGTCCAAAAAAGACAGTTGTATTGTTGGACATCTAGGGAAGAATGAGGGGAGGTTATAGAATGCTGTTATGGGCTACAGGCAGAGGAGCAGACAGGGAATGAATACAGCAGCTGCTCAAAGAACTAGCAGGAGTGCTGTGGGAGGGGAGTAGGAAGGACTGTGATAAAGCGCCTAGAAAAGGAAGTGCATTCTGGGAGTTGTAATACTGATCAGGTGGTCCACCAAAAAGTACATAGTAAGGGAAAGGACTACAAACCCACAAAACAAATGGAGTTTTGGTAGTTTTAGATTTGGGGCATACAGGTAAGGAATGCTAAATGCTTCTGCATAATTTTTACCTGACGTTGGAATACTCCTTTACTGGGTTCACACTATGTATATTTGAGGCTGTATTTGGTCCTCATGTCAGGTCCTCATAGCAACCAAAACCAGGAGTGGATTGAAAACACAGAAAGGCTCTGTTCACACAATGTTGAAATTGAGTGGATGGCCGCCATATAACAGTAAATAACGGCCATTATTTCAATACCACAGCCGTTGTTTTAAAATAACAGCAAATATTTGCCATTAAATGATGGCCATCCACTCAATTACAACATTATGTGAACAGAGCCTTTCTGTGTTTTCAATCCACTCCTGGTTTTGGTTGCTATACAGCCTCACAAATACAGCCTCAAATATACATAGTGTGAACCCAGCCTTAAAGTAGAAAGTTATTGGATTGATACAGCGACACATTAATGTCGAGCATCAAAGGGCATCATATATTTAATTATCTCAATGTGCTGTGGTACTGGTTCCATATTTACTGTTATCACATGATGCAGTATAACTGGGCCTCCCATATTATTATACATACCCTCACAGATGGGATAGTTGAAAAAATTTGGAGCACATTCATCACATGTATGTCCAGCAAAGTTATGGCGACAAAGACATTCTCCCTTAAGTCCACATGAGGGGTCTGTGGCACCATTCATATCGCAGTCACATTCTAGGGTAAAAAGAAATATACATGAAACACTGCAGATGGTAGAACAACTCAAGGCACTGCAATATGTTATCTGTAGAGATGAGCGAACCGGGTTTGGGTTCGAGTCGATCCGAACCCGATCGTTCGGCATTTGATTAGCGGGGGGCTGCAGAACTTGGATAAAGCTCTAAGGTTGTCTGGAAAACATGGATACAGCCAATGACTATATCCATGTTTTCAACATAGCCTTAGGGCTTTATCCAACTTCAGCAGCCACCGCTAATCAAATGCAGAACGATCGGGTTCGGATCGACTCGAGCATGCTCCAGGTTCGCTCATCTCTAGTTATCTGTGATATTCCATAGGAGTACAGAGTTATAGTACCTTAAGGTGTTACTATGCTTTATGCTGATTGGTCAGAGTCTGGCTAGGACCAGCCAGGAGAGGTGCTCAGCTAAGCATTTCTCTCCCCATCTCTATCCTTGCTGCAGTATGTCTATGGGGAGAGAAGCACTTAGCTTGGCCCTTCTCCCTGCTCATTTTAGTGATTGGACCCCAACCGTTCAAAACTTTTAACATTTCTTTATCATATTTCTGAAGTTTTAACACTTTAAAAAGGACCCGTCAGCATCTATCTAGGGGTAAAGTAAGACCATTGCTAGACAGAACTTTTCATCAAGATTCAGGGCACACAGTAATTTTTGTTCTCCATAGTCATTTGTAGCATGAGATATAAGCCTTTATGATAATATGTAATGAGGGGGGAGGGGGGTCAGCCCATCTTCTCTTACCTCTTTGATTGACAGCAGTCTTAAATAAGAAGAGATGGCCTGGCTAAAACTGGGCTCTTGCCATGCTAGCAATCACCAACTGGGCACTAGAACCTTATTTACATTATCTCTGTCCTGGAAAGGGCTATGGAAATTTAAAAAGTTTGCCAGGAATCCAAATGAGAAGCCCTACTGAGTCATGAGCGGTATTATTACCCCCTATAGCTACTGATAGGTCTGCTTAAAGCGACTCTTTACCCACAATCTGTCTCTCCCAAACCACTTGTACCTTCGGATAGCTGCTTTTAATCCAAGATCTGTCCTGGGGTCCGTTCGGCAGGTGATGCAGTTATTGTCCTAAAAACAACTTTTAATCCTGCAGCACTGTGTCTAACGGACGGGGCTTATGCTGCGTTTACACGGAACGATTATTGGTCGAATTTTCGCAAAAACGATCGCATTGAGCGATAATCGTTCCATGTAAACACAGCAAACGATCAAGCGATGAGTGAAAAATCGTTTATTTTGATCTTTTAACATGTTCTTAAATCATCGTTCGTCGTTTGCTAAAAATTCGCAGATCGCTTCGTGTAAACAGTCTTTCAAAGATTCACCCTATATAAAAGATGGGCTTAAACGATCTTAAAAACGATCGCAATGACGATTTTTCTTACGAATTTTCTTACGAATTTTCTAATGACTTATTCGTCTAAACGCTGATCATTATGAAAACCAAATCGTTGCTACAAAATCGTTAAATGATCGATTGGGCGAATTATAGCTTCATGTAAACGTAGCATACTGCTACGTTTACACGGAGCGATAATTCGCCCGATCTTACGATTAATGATTTCGAAGTAACAATTTTTTTTTTATATTGATCAGCGTTTAGATGGAACGATATATCGTACAGAAAATTCGTTATGTGATCGTTTTGCGATCACTTAAGCCTATGTCACACATAGGTAAAATCAGTGAACGACTGTTTACACGGAACGATCTGCGAATTTTTGGCGAACGACGATTTACGAACATGTTTAAAGATCAAAATGAACGATTTATCGGTCATTCGCCGCGTTTACACGTACGATTATCGTTCTAATTCGATCGTTATTGCGAAAATTCGCCCGATAATCGTTCCGTGTAAACGTAGCATAAGGGTCCATTTACACAGAAAGATTATCTGACAGATTATCTGCCAGAGATTTGAAGCCAAAACCAGGAATGGATTTGAAAAGAGGAGAAATCTCAGTCTTTCCTTTATGACCTGATCTCTGTTTAAAGTCTGTTCCTGGCTTTGGCTTCAGATCTTTGGCAGATAATCTGTCAGATAATCTTTCTGTGTAAATGGACCCTTACATTTGCATATGCATTAGGCCGGCACACGTTCTCTGTCCTTCCTCCCCACCCTCCTCATCATTAGGAATGATCAAGGCAGATTGCTTCCTATTCCCCACCTGTGTGCATAATGAACATGGGCTGGATCGTTAAGACACCTGTGCAAAGCTCAAACGGCAGTAAATGTTCCTGGATCATTCCTAATGATGAGGAGGGTGGGGAGGAAGGACGGAGAGGTGGTGCCAGCCTAATGCATATACAAATGTAAGCCCCGGCCGTTAGACACAGCGCTGTAGGATTAAAAGTTGTTATTAGGAGAATAACTGCATCCCCTGCCCTGAACGGACCCCAGGACAGATCTTGGATTGAAAGCAGCTATCCGAAGGTACAAGTGGTTTGGGGGGGTCAGATAGTGGGTACAGAGTTTAAGGGAGCTGTTCAGGGGTTTGGAATTGATAGCTTACCAAAAGGATAAGTCATGAATATCAACATCGGTGGATACAATTCCCATATCCCCCTTTAGAGATTAGCTGAGTTATGGGGTGACAGCACTCTGTACATTTAGTAGGAGCTGTGTCTGGTATTGAAGCTTAATGCCACTGATGTGAGTGGGACTGAGCTGCAGTACTAGGCATGGCCGCTACAAGATGTATGGTGCTCAGCCTTATAATAAGGAGGTTTAGTGTCTGCTGGCCACCTCACCACCTCAGTCAGCTGATATATATATATATATATATATATATATATATATATATATATATATATGTGTGTGTGTGTGTGTTCTGAATAGAATAGCTATAAATCATTAGGCTATAACTAACCTTTACAGCTCGGAAATGAGTGGTAGCCTGGCCGGCACTGGTCACATCGTGCTCCCTCGACTCTAAGCTTACACAGGCACCTTCCTGTAGAACTGCATACCTCAGGGAGCGTCCCAGCAGGATTGCAATCACACACTAAACAATCATAGGAAATAGTCTTTATACATTGAATAAACCATAAATTATTTCTAGGGCACTGACAGGAAATGAATTACAATATCAACAATAAAGAAATTCCATGCTATAACTATGCCCATTCTGCTATATCATAAATCCATCACTATGAAACTGGAAGAACAGAAAGGAAAACATGCCAGTCGTATAATACATCACACCCTTAAAATACATCCGTCATACAATACATCACACCCTCATAATACATCCGTCATACAATACATCACACCCTCTGCTGTTGGACTAAAGCAGTCTCTTTGTATGTTATAGTGATACTAGTGGATATATAGGTAATAGGTATATTATAATATATTGAAGATATATGTTTTATTTCTGTTCTCAATTTAGTTAGCTACAAACCAAATGTTGTTGAGTAACCAGCATGGGGATTCACGCCCAGAAACAGGCCACAGTACAAGACCATAAAGAGGGAAGTTAGATAACCTTTGAACAATACGATATGTGAGGATTCCATGGCCGCCGCTCACATGAAACTACCGCTTGACTCACACCTTGCACCCGGCTATAAATCAAATCCTATCAGAGCTGGAAATCAAAATTCTACTTTTTATACTGTGATAATGTCTTTATTATTTGAGATCCTGACAATGGAAGACTAAAGAAGGGTGAAGCTTGTTTTCAAGAATTTTATATTCTTTTAATTGGGGCGGAGGCTCATGCAAATAAACATATTAGAGCCACATGCAAAGGACAATGAATTGCAATGCTTCTAGGTAAGAATCCTTCTGGAATATCAGACCTTATGGACCACAACACTGCTGCACACTAAATGGTAATAATGCAGTAGTACAGAACTGCAGAGGACACTGCATAGCTGCACTGCACAAAGCTATAAAGGTGTTTCTGTCTGAATATTAACCTGGAGAAGTCACTATATCTTTTCCGGATGGCTAAGCCTGAGGTTCAGATACACAGCACACTTATGCTTGTCGCCACTTCGGTATCACCCATCTAGCCCATTGGCCTTGTGTCAGATCCTTTTCTCACCTTTATTTCTATTTATTCCCTGCATGCACATACCTGGAATCTCTACTGTTTCTGACATCAGTGGTGAGACTGTATGTTATATGTATGATACTGTGCATTCATGTGCATTTCTCTATGGTTAGACTTACTTTGACAGAACGGATAATGGAAGTATCCAGGAGCACATGTATCACAAGCTGTTCCTCGGTATCCTACACGACAGGGACACTGTCCAGTCAGTGTGTCACAATTCTGACTTAGTGCTCCAGCTCCTGTACAACTGCATCCTATAAGAAAGAATAACATAAAGTATACTGTACTTAAAGAACCAACCGACCACTGACCTACAGCTCCTATTAAATGCAACAATTACACTCATAGGGTTCTTAAGTTAGGGGACTCCCTAGGTAATGGGGCACCAGGCAATTGCCCAATTTGTCATCCCCTGGGTACAGCATTGTAAATGTGTGGGATAAGCCTGACTCGACAATGGTGATGATTCTGTGAGTAGTTTATCAGTCACATCATCAGCACAATCCTGGCAAGCTACTTTACGCTACTGTAGCCAATGTATTTTCCTGTAACTTAAAGCCGTTGTATTCTAAAGACACTGAGACACTGGGAAGGTTAACATCTTACCCTTTATATTTCCAGCTGTTGGTTTCACAGGAACAGGTGAGCGGGTAGGAACAGGATAAAAGGGAATTCCTAAATCAAAAAATAAACCATCAGAACCATCACCAGTTCCAAGAACAGTGGTATCTAGAGTAAATGGAAAGAGGCAAATCCCCATCTTGCCTGATTTTTGAACAGTATTTATAAGTATAATTTAGCAAGCCCCATGAACATAGGCAACAATGGACAGGACCTGTACTATTGACATGAATGGCAATGCTAAGCCTCCTGTTTATCATCACAAACAGAATGAGAAGACTCAGCTTAGTTTTAGGCATAGTGGTAAGAATGAAAACTGCACGACTGCAGAATTATTTTAACATTTATGTCGCAGATGCAGCTGCTGACTGAATTTTGGGCTTCTATGGAAGCGTCCTAAGCGTTGGCGAGTTTCTTGCACAAGCCCTAATGAGAAGAATAGGACTCATTCATGGAACTCATTGACACTTAGGCTGGGTTCACACACAGTATATTTCAGGCAGTATTTGGTCCTCATGTCAGGTCCTCAATGCAACCAAAACCAGGAGTGGATTGAAAACACAGAAAGGCTATGTTCACACAATGTTGTAATTGAGTGGATGGCCGTCATTTAATGGCAAATATTTGCTGTTATCTTAAAACAACGGCTGTTATATTGAAATAATGGCAGTTATTTACCGTTATGTGACGGCCATCCACTCAATTTCAACATTGTGTGAACAGAGCCTTTCTGTGTTTTTAATCCACTCCTGGTTTTGGTTGCTATGAGGACCTGACATGAGGACCAAATACTGCCTGAAATATACTGTGTGTGAACCCAGCCTTAAGGTGTTTCAACAGCAACCCAAATTTCCCTCAGCAGCTGACAGGTATGCTTAAAACTATATGAACACACCTATTATTACTTTCTGTTAAACCCCTTTAAGCTCTGATTTATCAGTGATACACAGTCTCTACTTTTTATATTGCCATACAATGAAACATTAGCCGTGCAGGAAATCTTGATAAGCAATCTTGCTGTTCAGCCTAACTATCCTAATATATTTTTTTTTTCATTAATGTAGCCAGAGGTTATATTCGGAGAATGATTCATGCAGTTTCATGTTGCCTTTCTATTCCTCCCTGATATCAAACACAGCTTTTCATTATCAATATTTACATCGAGTTCTGGTTTCATTAAGCGCTCCTGGGCAGCAGTCACAAGAAACATGTCATAATGCAAACTCTAGATTAAAGGAAAGCCGTTTCCCCGGTACTTAGCAAGCTGATTTATTACATTGGTTAACAAAAAATAATGCAGATGATCATTTATAGACACAGCTTTGGCTATCTGTAAAATTATAGGGGGGGCTACCTATCTACTGAGGGACTGACCTATCTACTTAGGGAGCTTACTTACCTACTGGTAGGACCTATCTTTCTAATGGGGGCCTATTTAGCAACTGGGGCAACCTACTTACTTGTCAAAAAGACCAACCTACTGGGGGGGGGGGGGCTACCTGCCTAATGGCACCACCTGCCTATCTACTGGTGGAATCTAGCTACCAAAGTATCTACCTTGCCACTGGAAGGGCCGAGGTACCTCCTGGGGAACCAACCCAACTATTGGGTGCTCCTTCTTATGTAATAGGGGGTAAAGATTTTTTTGGGATTTTAAGAAATTTTGAAGCCGGAGGACATCTCTATCATGTTTTTGTATATGTAATAGGGGTACTTACCCTTGTACACAGTATATGGCCATGTTTACACAACCTAAGTTATGTATTATTCACGGACGTTGTTGCCGGGTCACAGAATGGCCGATGGCCTATGTGTATATCATTTCTTTTCTTGTTTGAATAGGGTGCCAAAATACCTGTTTAAGCCCTGACCCCCACATTCTCCTAAACAGCTGTCTTAACAAAGTGCAATTTTCAGTTGTTTTTATTAATATTTTTTTTTTCATTTGTTTTCTCTATTTACACAAGAAAATGGCGGTGTCTGACATTTATGTGCATGGTATGTCATGAGATAAAAAAAAAATTCCCACGGAGTAGCTTTATATATCTCCTTATCATACAAAGGAGTCTGCAGACTGAACCCAACAAGTGGAGTGATTCAGGTGAACTGAATTTTTGAGCACATTCTATTAATGCCGCTGCACTTGACAGGTCTAGTGGTATAAACTGGTTTTCCTCCTCCAAAGAAATACAACTTCACAGAAATTTGAAATGTTCATGTACTTTATTTCCGTGTAATTATTTACTCTCTGAGTGTTTGCTTCTTGTACAGACATAGGACCCTTTGTATTTTAATTCATTGCTTTTTGTGGGGAAAAAAATCTGTGTAAACATAACTTGTTCCATTATATTCAACCAGTATGAAGCTTTTTACTTCAAAGGTTTGTACAGTGGGTAGTGGCTTGTTCTTGTATGGTCACACGTAACTTAAAGGTGCATCGGCAGCTGTCTCTGAATCCTACTTTATCTTGGACTAAAAGTTTTCTTTTTCAAGAGGACTTCGCTGCCTCCATAATGGTTAAGGGCCTATTACACGGGTCGTTCCCCGCTCGCTGCTGCCGCTATTCAACGCGGCAGCAGCGAGCGGGTGAGTGCGGGAGGGGGCGGCGGGGAGCTGCCCGGGTGATCGCTGATCCTCCGGACAGCCCATAGGATATAGCAGCGTCTGCTGCCAATGCTCCTATTCAACGGAGCGACGGCAGCTGATCGCTGCTATATCAGTCGCTTGTTTTTCAACATGATGAAAAACAAGCGACTGCAACGATCAGCCGACATGAACGATGTCGGCTGATCGTTGCACTCTATTCCACGGGATGATTATCGTTCTTAGCGGCCGATATCAGCCGAATACATGGAATAGGGCCTTTAGTCATAGCAACCAATCTGCAGTAGAGAAATGCTGAGAATGGGCCTGCACTGGTGATCAAGGCATCACTTTACCATGTATTTAGTCACCAGGGTAAGAAACTGCGAAGAACACTTAGTTCTACTACTACAGCTACACATGATGGCTTCTCATATTTATTATACACTCTTATTGACTGACTAGAGCCAGATACTGGAACACAATTTTTATGTTTTGTAAAGCTAGGTTCACACTGCTTTTTTGCAATAGGTTTGTTCATCCGTTTTTGCAAAAATCAGATGAAAAACCGATGAAAAATGCAGATGCATTTGTGTGCATCCGTTTTGATCCATTTTTAAAAAAAAAACGGATCAAAACGGATCAGTTTTTTTAACGGACACATAAGTAGTGTCAGCTACATTTTTGTGTCTGTCAAAAAAAAAACACGGATCCGTTTTGATCCGTTTTTTTTTTTACAATGGAAGTCAATGGAAAAACGTATCAACGGATGCACACAAATGCGGATGAAAAAAACTCATTGCAAAAACGCAGTGTGAACCTAGCCTAATTGGTTTCTATTTTCTAACATTAGGGTGCCTTCACACACACCAGATCTGCAGCAGATCCGCAGCAGATTTGATGGTGCAGATTTGATACTGTGTTCAGTTATTTAGGTCAAATCTGCTGCGGACCTGCTGCGAATCCGCAGCAGAAAATCCACTGCAATACGGTGTGTGTGTGAAGCTACCCTTAGGTTTTTTATTCACTGGTTGCGGCACTTCCCATCTCAGTCAGTGATTGGTGGAGCAGGCTGTCACTCCCGAGACAAGTTCATCTCAGAAGTGGCGCCGGCTGGAACTAGTGGAGGACACTGGAAACACAGCAAAAAAAAATGTTGGGGGAGCGTGAAGGGGTAAGCATAGGCTCTTTGCTATTACAGCAAGCCCAATGGACATATACAACAATAGACAGCAGCTGTTCCATTAATAGGAATGTGAAAGGTTTCTGGGCATGTTCTGTGATCACAGGGTGGCTGAACTGTGGACATCTATTGTCTTGTCTGTATACCATTGTCCCCTTCTGCTATTTCCATGTTTCCTCCTTATCATCACAGGTAAAATAGGAAGTCTCCACTTAATATTAGGCCTAGTGGTAAGAATGAAAACTGCAAGATTTCAGGATTTTTAAAATATAGATGATAGAATGGAAAATTACAACAAACAACACAAAAAATCTTACTAAACATGGTTAACATAAAAACTTTATTTACACAAGGGCATGGCATTATGGAACTGGGCTGGTAGTTTTCCTTGTGTCAGTGCATGTACAGAAACGTTTAGACAACATGTGAGGACTTGGTAAGGTGGGCTCTTATGTTGTTCAAAACCAATGATTATTTATTAGTGGTCAAAAATTTAAGTCCTTCAGTGTAAATGTGCTGTAAGTCAGACAAAGACTCATTAAGAACACCAACACCTACCATTACTTACAAAGCTGGGCAATCTCCCTCCCTACTGTGGCAATGAACAGGAGAAGGGAAAAGGGAAGGAGTTCAGACTTAAGAGGCTGCCATTAGCTGGGGCATGGGAGTAGAAGGACAGAGAGATGGCTGGAGTTGTTGAAGATACTTGTCTGGTAAGAGATGGTTCCATCAGCAGCAACTGTAAGTATTTTTATTTCTCCCCCTCCGACCCCTTGACACCTAAATTATGTCCCCTCTTCCTACAAAGCCCAGGTAGCTTCAACCATAGAGCCCCTGTTTAATGTCATCACCTCCAACTAAAATGAAATTAAGGGCACGCTGCTATAGTGCCAAAGCAAATACAAACCCAAAAAATCTTACAGCAGTGCTCTGTACTCCTTGCCAGTAGAGACCTTGAATTGTGCCCCTCAATTTTTCTGTGTACATATAGAACTCACATAGCACATGGGTTTTCCAGTTTTTATTGGTCCCCCAAAAATAAATGAAGGAATCAATGCCACCAGTCTAACATTTAGTTCATTTTGTGTTTAAATGTTTTTGTGTTTTATTATACTCTTTACATTGTACTGCATATACTTGCATTGTAATCTAATGAATAAAAAAAAAAATAGACAGGAAGGCAGTTTTTCATTACGGTACTTACTCAGACAGACTGGGTACCCGTAGTAGCCTTCTGCACACTTCTCACAGCTGTTTCCACTAAAGTTAGGCTTGCAGTAACATCTTCCTGACCCTTCCTCACATCCATCTGAGTGTTCAGGGTTACAGCTGCAGGCTTGGTCAGGAATATTAAGAATTAATTTAATGTGGAGGCAATCTTCATGTTAACAAAGGTTTCATAGCTATGCTACACTTAAAGCGACTCTGTACCCACAATCTGACCCCCCCCCCCCAAACCACTTGTACCTTCAGATAGCTGCTTTTAATCCAAGATCTGTCCTGGGGTCTGTTTGGCAGGTGATGCAGTTATTGTCCTAAAAAATAACTTTTAAACTGGCAGCCCTGTGCCCAATGGGTGTGGCCTAGACTGTGTATGCATTAGGCTGGCACAGCCTCTCCGTCCCTCCTCCCCACCCTCCTCATCATTAGGAATGCTCCAGGCAGATTGTCTCCTATTTTCCACCTGTGTGAATACTGTACATGGGATGGATCGTTAGGCCACCTGTGCAATGTTAAGCATGGAGAAAATATTTCAGTGGCATTCCTAATGATGAAGAGGGTGGGGAAGAGGGACAGAGGAGTGGTGCAAAGTTAGGGCACAGATACTCTAGGCCACAGCCATTTGGCACAGGGCTGCAAGTTTAAAAGTTGCTTTTTAGGACAATAACTGCATCACCTGCCAAACGGACCGCAGGACAGATCTTGGATTAAAAGCAGCTATCCGAAGGTGCAAGTGATTTGGGGGGGTCAGATTGTGGGTACAGAGTCGCTTTAAAGATATCTATGAGTGAGGATGGGTGTGAGTAATATTGTAATGGCTAGATATACCCACGCAAATACATATCATATGCTCTCAAAACTGCATGGAAAAGCTGGGAAAGGGATCAACATTAGAGAAAGCAAAGTACGGCACCTTGAAAGGAGTAAAACTTCATGACTTTCTTTATTTCACATGGGGTAACACAGAAGAACAGACAAAAAAACTAATCACCGACTTATACTTTGTGGCTTGAATACGTTTCTGCATACTGACTTCCAATTTGTTTTTAACATGTGTATGTCATTGTTTTAATGTGTCATGCAACCACTATTTGCATGTTATGTTTCATAAACAGAAGCTGTTACCATTTATCACTAGAGGTTGTGAGCAAAGCAAGCGCCGCCAAAACACGTCAAGCAGTGCTTTTACTTGTTCCTCTGTATAAAGGTATGTTCATACTACACAATCCGCGTGGAGACTTCAAGTGGATTCTGCTGCATCCTCCCGTCTCGAAGACTCAATGATATTCACCTGCAAATTCTGGCGTCTGCCCAAAGAATTGACATAATATGAGGCAGAATCCGCTTGAAGCCTCCACATGGATTTCCGTAGTGTGAACATAACCTTACCCCGTGTGAAAGAAAGAAAGCTGTGTAGTTTTTACTCCATTCAAGGTGCTGGACTTTATTTTCTCCCACACAAATACATGTTGCAAAAGTAAAGACATCTACTAAAATGACTCCTGATACATAATATAGCAACATCTTCTAGATAAATAATTAATGCTAAGAAAGGAGACATTTATAAAAACTTACGTATGCAGCCATGAGAAACTTCTTTTAGGACCCCATAAGGTCTAAAATATCCTACAGCACATTTCTCACAATTTATACCTGCTGTGTTGTGCTGTAAGTGAGAAAACACACACAAAAAAAGATTTTATTATCCTAGCCTTAGCGACTTGTAACTGCAATACTAAAAGCCATTTCTATTAAATATTTTCCTTGTATGAAGGAAATGAAGCCGAACAATAGGAGTAAATCTATATTATATATTATATCATATACTGCACTGCTAGATTTCATGAATATTTCCTAAGCGAAGACAAGCTAGGTCACGCCATTCCTTTGTAATCCATCCTATCCATCATCACAAATTGTACAGTAAATACAGCCTTGATATAGACACATTACCTAAGTAACTACTTCAGAGAGTCGAGCTTTCTCAACTACTGACTCACTCACTAGACAAGACATTACATGACACAGTCTGCCTTATTATTTATATGTATTGCAGAGACAGGGAGCACGTCAGTAAAATATCTATACATCACACTTTATGTTATATGACAGTCAGGCACATACAGAGCCCAATCTCCATCTAATAGTTCATCTATATACTATTAATTCTAATAGGCATGCTGGCTCTATACCTCTTCTCTTGGTAGTAAACCAGGAAGGCAATCTAATTAGAATACTAGTAATTCTAGCTCCAGGAAACAAATAATAACCACACGATCCAGCCACCCACACAGACACATGCACGGCATGGAGGTCTAGAAACGTGCAAATATACAGTAGGCAAGATGAAGGAAACGTTTATCATTGTTGGGCTACATTCACACTATGTAGGCTCTGCAGAAATCACGGTCGTTGTTACAAGGGTATACACATGGTATATACTTCGGCCAGGATCCCTAGCAGCGCTGTAGAAAACTAACATGTCAGTTTTCTGCGGTCGCTATTAACTGAAAAGCGGCCGCAGAAAACCCTCTCAGTGCCACTATTGAGCGTGCGGCTTCGGCCGCTCGCTCCATAGGGTGTTGTGGGGAGTTCTGATGCGGGCATGCACAGATGTGCCCGCATCAGAACCCAGCGGCGCTAAAGATCATCTGACCGGTACTGCTGGCTGGATGATCTTTTCTGAGACCGGCTGTTCTGTGACCCGGCCTTAGGCTATGTTCACACTACGTATATGTCCGGCCGCATATTTTTCGCGGCCGGACATATACGTGTAAAACTCCGGCCAGAATTTACGCAAGTTGCGTCCGGCTACGTACGGTCCGCGAACTTACGCCCGTAAGCTACATACACTTCCCGAGCGGCGTACATAGCGATCTGACAGCGGTATTTTACTGGGATATCTTTGCCTAGCCCCGGACACCCACAGAACCTTTTGGATCGGCAAAACAAAGTTGAAAAAAGAAGAAATCACCACTCCGTACGGGACCGCATGTTACGCTACGGGCGTAAGTTACAGCATTTCCGTCCTGAAACAATGGTCTGGTTCATTTTTTACGGCGCCGCATACGATCCGGGCGTAAGTTCGTACGTAGTGTGAACTGTGCAGCCGTAGATTGTATACTTTCCATTGTACGCAAACTACGTAAATCTCCGGCCGCTTAATCACGGAGCGTGCTACGGCCAGAAAGTTACGTAGTGTGAACATAGCCTTAAAGTGTATATCCATCCGAACAGGACCGAGCTGTATATACTGTTTTGATGCATTTGCTATTTATAGCCGGTCATTTAAATTTGCTTAGTATCTTGTATCAGATCTTTGGTAAAAGAAGGCGATACTCTTCCAAGTGTCTGACAAGATTCTGTGAAGTGTTAACTCCTTCACTGCCATTACCAAACTGGCCCAAAAAAAGGACAATACAAGATGCGTGGCGGATATGGATGTTTCCTCATCTCCCTCTTCCTCTGATTGTGTTTAGTTAAAATTAATATCAAGAAGAAATATGTTGTTACAAAGTACAAATATGAGGCCATTGATTAAAACCATTATACCTCTCCCCTCTAAGTACCTGCCTGTACTGAATTAGGCTGGAGTTTAAGGGAAACTGTACTCCCTGCAGCCGTGTACCTCATGTTTCTGGCGATGGTCTTCTTTCCTTAGTCCAAAGGAACTAAGGAAACTAGGAACTAGGTAGGTGTGACCAAAGGAGGAGGTGGGTGGGCCGAAAAGTGCTCTGGGGGGCCGAGAAGTTCCCCCAGTGCGCATATTGGGCTAATTTACATGTTTCTGTTTGTTGATTAAGTTATTGAAAATGGTAAGGAAAGAAGACCGGCGCCAGAAAGATGAGGTACATGACTGCAGGGAGATGTCAGCAGGTTAGTGTGCACAAACATGCTGATAGTTTCTCTTTAAGGTATTACAGACCAGACAGATAAACATGTTCTAGAAGACACACAGACAAAGTCAAAGCCAAATGTATGGTAAGAACAGGTACCTGGCAGTTTATGCAGACTCCTCCACCACTGTACTTTCCATGTATGTCAAGACTTGCCTGTCGATTGTCGACATCGCTATCATAATAACAATCGGTTGCATGTCCGTGGCAATTGCAAGCTATTCGGATATAAACAGAGCATATATTTATGATCTTAAGTGTTGTTTGCAGTATACTTTATATTGTATTTATCAAAATGGGCTTAATAAACTAGAGTAAAGTAGATAAAGGTGATGTAAATAGATGCAATATACTTAGGTAGAGATACACAGCTAGTTAGAGTTAATTACCTCAAAGTAATAATAAATGCAGTGAGGCAAGCATTAGGAAGCATTAGGACCAATGCAATATTTTCTTATACTTTGATAGATGGTAGAGTGAGGGGACTGACTGTGCCAACTAGGAAACTATGTAACCTCTGAACAGTTTGTGTGCATATATATGGAATGGAATTTAGATGTAACATTGATAACTGTGCTCCAGCATGTTTATAGCTACCAAGGCCCAGAGAGGCTTTTCTGTTCTTAAAGTTAAACAATAATGGAACAACAAATATTCTGTATAACTCAGCAGTTAATATTTTATTCTTCAATCTATTATATAAACTTGGACTGGGAAACAAAGATGATATGTAAGCTTGTAGGAGGATTTAGGGGATGCCTGTCTGAGATGATGCTTGGCAGTGAGGTGCTACTACTCCTGGTGGATAGAATAGGACTGCTGTAGCATGGAGATGCAGGGCTTATTTCCTCAAAGATCCCAATGTGGCCCCTGGCCTGTCCTACCTTCCCCTGGACCTCTGATTTGTCTATTTCATTCTGAGCAGATTTATTTATAATGTGGGAAAAGTGTTAGGATAACCCGTTATTTATATATGTACATTTCTGCCCACTTAAAGGGAATCTGTCACTAGGTTTATGCTGCCTTAAATGAAGACAGCATAAACAGAAGGTAAACCAGAATGATTTAAGGGCGTACATAGTTGATGCTTCTAATTGTATTATGATAGAAGAAAAATAACGGGGGTATTCAGCATAGAGGAACCTTCTCTCTATTGTGGAAACAGCTATGTTCTGTTTTTGAGCTAAATAGATACTATCAGTTCAAATAGTCGCTGTCTGATCCACATATATTCTCTTCTCTCAAGTGTGAACAAGGTACAGTATGACATAAATACCCAAGTTTTGGAAATAATATTAGAAATCACCTTAAAGCGAATCTATCACTAGAATCGCTGCAATAAGTTTTTTACATTTACAGACGGACGCCAATGTTAAATTAATCGGTGCCCCTCAATATAAACCGTTTCCCCATAAAAAAGTTATTGTAATGATTCTGGTGATAGATTCATTTTAAAGATACATAAAACCTAGAATAGAAGTGAATGTAAGTCTTTTCACTATAGAAGGTAGTTTATTGAAGAAGAGAAGTTGTAAGTAAAAGTACAATCACAGGGTTCTTAGAATTCCCCTAGAGGTACGAAAATAAGATTATTTGTTTCACAACACACACACATACTAGAGGTAATCTGTTTCCTATTCTGCACAGCTCATGTTCACACTGATAACATAGAAGCACTCACGTTCACATTGATTGGCAGCGTCAATACTGGCAGGACGCCAGGGCTTCTGATTATAGCCTGGGCAGCAGCGGTCACATATTTCCCCACATGTGTTGTGCTGACAGTTACACTGATACCTTCACAATGAAATGATTTTAGGGTTAATCATAGTTTTAGATGTGGTATCTTAAATGTAAGGATTCAGTTTCACTTTGACATTAAAGGGGTATTTCACAAAAAAGTTCTTTCAAATAAACTGGTGCCAGAAAGTGCCAGAGATTTGTAATTTACTTCCATAAAAAATAAAATCTCAAGTCTTCCAGTACTTATCAGCTGCTGTATGTTCTACAGAAGGTAGTATTTCTTTCAGTCTGGAGACAGGAGAGGTTTGTAAGGGGATTTGCTACTGTTCTGGAAAGTTCCTGAAATGGACAAAGGTGGCAGCAGAGATCAATGTGTCAGACTGGAGAGAATACACCACTTCCTGCAGGACATACAGCAGCTGATAAGTACTGAAAGACTTGAAATTTTTTAATAAATTACAAATCTCTGGAACTTTCTGGCACGGGTGGATGTTAAAGAATTACCCCTTGAAGGCTATATTCACACATAGTATATTGGTCAGTATTTTTGGTCAAAACCGGGGGTTAACCCACCAGAGAAAAACTTTGATGGAAAGATATGCACCTTTTCTGTGCCCTTAACACAGAATCACATACATGTACATCTGGGGTTGCAGGTTGTTAACGCAACCCCACATACATGTACATGAATGATTCAAACTGTTGTCTGTGTGAAATTGTGCAGCGACAGTTAAACCCTGAGTGATATCACTAGGTGGTGACAGGTCCTGTCAACCAGCCAGGGACCTATCATCATTCACCTCGACTGGTGACCAATCACTGGTCTGTCTTTAGAGGCAGACCAATCGCAGCCAAGACTCTTTTGGCCCTAATCTTTTTTGAAGTGTGTGTGGGAGGAGTTCAGAGCTGGGATACAACAGCAGTGCCATCACAGTAAAGTAAGGATAAACACACACACATTAACCCCTTCCTACCCTGATCGTCCCGTCCACTGTTCCTGTATCTAATCGTTGCCCCTGTCCCTTGTTGCTGTAACTAATAGTCATCCTTTTCCCCAGTTGATGTACCTAACAAACTACCTTGTCCCCCTCCATTATCCCCCATTACTGTACCTATAGTCCCACCTGTCCCCTGTTGCTGTACCCGATCTTCACTCCTGTTAGTGTACCTAACTGCCATTCCAGTTAGTGTATATGATTGCCACGGCTTTACGACTTGTACGTGATCAACGCCCCTGTTATTGTAACCAATTCCAGGCCCTCTTTCTGTACATGAAATTTGCTGCTGAACTTCTAAGCCATATAACATCCTAAAAAGTAAAAGGACCAAATAATAAAGACATAGGGGGACATGTATGAAAAGGCGAAAATGCCTTTTTTTGGCGCAGATGTTTTTTTTGGGCGTTAAAATATTTGCAAAGGGCATTTTTGCTAATATTTTTTCTGCATCTGCCCCATCTGCGCCACCCTGGCCAGTGGGGCGGAGAGGGGGCGTTATGGGGGGTGCGGCTGCACGCAGAGGGGGCGCGGCTTCTGCGTGCACCTCATTTATCATTTTTTCTGTGGAAAAATGATACTGAAACCTACGCCAGTTCTGAGCTGGTGTAGGTTTCTAAATTTTTGCACGGACGGGCTCAGTGAGCTCGGGTATTATGTAGAGGCAATGCTCCTCTACATAAATTCCCTGAGCTCGGGAGCTGCGGGGACATTTGTAAGCCCGGCGTAAAAAACGCTGGACTTCATAAATCTCCCCCATAGAGTAGATATATTGTGAATGTAAGTTATTGTTATGTCATTTGTGTTGTGTGACTGTCTTGGTTATTTTTAAAAATTGTTATGATATATTAGAATTTTTCACAAAGAAAAGATTAATGTTTTTACCAAAATTTACTACTAATATGAAGTACATTTTGTTACGAGAAAACATTCTGACAATCACTTGGATAAGTTTAAGTTTCACTAAATTATTAGCAAATAAAGAGAGAGATTAGATTTGAAAAATACAGCCCGGTCCTTAATGCCAAAAGTGGCTGACGAGCAAGGGGTAAAAGCTCTAAATTTTGGCTAAAAATACTGACCAAGCTCAGGCTAAACTGGATTTGCTATGAATATAAACCCAAGGACAGCCTGGGGAAAACTGTAAGATGGGTAAAGACACTTTTTTTTATTGTTGGATGTTAAAAGAGTCAAAATAAATTCACTGAACAACATTGTTATAATATAAAAAACGCACAGTAATGCATGGAATATTCTGCACTATAGCCATCTTGTCACCCCCCCTAGAAAACCACTTTCAAAGCAGTTTTTGGTAGTCCTCTAAAAGAGGTTTTGCTATACATATACACATACATGTCCAACGCCATTGTAGCAACAACTCAGTTTAGGGTAAAGTAAAAATACTCAGCATTACTTACAGGTTCTGATTCCCAAAACTTCGCACACTGCAAATGTTGGCATGACCATGGCATACACAGCGACCTCCAATACTTATATCCTTAATACTATAGTAATACTGGGAAAAATAAAAAATCTATTTAATATATGAAACTAATATCAAAAATAAAAATATTTCAAAAAGCAGTAGACTGAATTATAATGGAGCCCTATAGAACTTCCGGTAGATGCGATTGACAGAAGTTCCACGGATTCCATTATATTTCTGTTCACTAATATATTACCACTGAGAGCAGAGATTAGGGCAGAGTGCATGCTGCAAAGCACTTCTTCCCCTTTATTCTAGCGATCAGCAGGGGTCCCAACACTAGGACCACTGGCAATACATACGTAGCCGCTGGGAGCTCAGAAGACAACCGGCGGGATCCAGGAGCAGGACACGGTGATCTGCACGGGTGCCGGGACAGGTAACTATAAGTTGTTTTTTTGATTCCCCGCCACCCCCTGTCCATAAAGATATACTTCCTGGTCAGACTTCTCCTTTAAAGTTACTTATCACCTTTCTCAACATTCATAGACAGGTAGATGCTAAGAAAAGAAGTTGCATATTGAAGTGGACCTTCCAATTTTCTATGAAACACTGGGATTTAGTGAGGACTGATCTGAATACATTCATACTGTTGGACTGCTGACAGTCTGCGGCATCCAAAAATAACATTTTATTACAGCACAGTTTACAACTCCCTTCAGTAGGCCTCTAATAGTAACTTTGGGGAAATGTGCTGAACTCTTATATCCCTTCTGTTTGCATGTGGCTTACCGGCTGTGAGTCTGAAAAACCTTCTAGGAGGTTTTAAAAACTATACAAATAAACACTGCTAAAACCTGTGTTTCCCTAAGTCTGGCACTGGTTTGTGTAATGTACCGGACAATCGGCATACACTTCCTTTAATAACATTACAGTCTTTTTATCTTAATATATACAGAGGTAACAATACAAAATACATATAACGAATAGTGCTTACCCTCCGTGTTACGGTCTGGTCGTTTTCTGCCTTAGATATCAAATGACCAAGAAGAGTGTTTGTTCTGAGGAAACGCAGCCGAATGTTTGTAGCCTTTGTAAACTCTCTGAGTACAGGAGAGTCCATAAAATGCTTAGCCCCCGGCCGTCCACTAACCAACCTCACCACCACCTGAAATTTAAAAGAACATTAACTGTATTAATCTAAAGACCTATTCTGGTTTATACAATCCATGATTAAAAACCATATTAAAGAAGTTAACAGTTGCAGATCCTCATCTACTAGGCAGTGAGAGGCTACCTGGAGGACCCGATGTGTCTATGTACTACTCGTGTCTATGTCTGCTGCATAGCACAGCTGTGGTGTCCCACCACGGGTGCTGCTATTGGTTACACCTTTGCAGAAGTCTGTACTCATTTGTGTAAGTGGTAATTTAGCAGTACCAAAGTTTTACCACTAGATGTCGTTATTGCAAGTATGTATGCCTAGATATTGCACAGCTATAGAAGCTAAAGGGTTATTGTTTTTTTTTTGTGTGTCACATGGATCTGTACACCAATGAGAGTTCTTTCTTCTTCTTTCCTTTCATCTTTCTCTTTGAATCTTTCACATGCACTCCTCACCCACTCACAGCACACCTTACATGCGCTGTAGTAAGGAAGTCACATGGGTAGAGAAAGTGTAGGGTCTATCTACTTTGGATTCTGTAGAGGAAGGACGCAAGCTAGGATGCTCCCTGCAGCAGTCAAGTTGGGTCCTGGCTCCTGCCAGGTCCCTCAGTCAGAGGAGTTGTGGTCCAGACGTTGAGCAGAGCACATAGACACGCTAGACCCAGACACAGTTTCTCTCAAGCAACACTACTAAACACTATGCGGTGTTAAGTCACTACTAGAGAGGACAAGTCAGGGATCATCTCAACCCATGCCAAGAACCAATAGGAACACAGTGCAGGACAGTATCCATAAAAAGTAAAGGAGGTCACCACATCAGAGGTCACCACACAGCCACCCTCCGCCACACAGTAAAACATGATATATGCTTTACACTCTCCTGTTTGCTAATGTCAGATGTGTAATCCTGCCTATCTGCAGTACAATAAATCTCAAATTCAGAAATATTACCGCTTCCACTAGGATAATGGGATGACCCATTACCAGTGAAGGAAAATGTTATATTAAAAGGGGTAGGCTGATTGTAGGCTATCTTTTATAACTGGTCCTACATTTACAGTAGGATTTGAGATTTGCTATTTTTGACTTTCCAATAGAAGAGATTATCAAGGTTCTTTACGCTTCATTTAGGGCCTTATTACATGGGGCATGTATCAGCTGAACAGGCTAATAATTGTCCTGTGTCATCGGCTTAACCTGCAAAAACAAAGCTTGCTCACTGGCCGCACATCGCCCTGTGTAACAGGTAATGTGAAGCCAATGAATGATAACTGAGCCATGTAGTAGGCTTCTTATACATATTGGGAAGGGATGGGGCAGTGTAATACAGCCCTTACTAAGGGCATGGTGGTCTGTGGTAAGAGAGTATGACATTCTCTTCTTATAACCCAAGTTTACGTGGTTGTTGGAGGACTTGTACAGAATGTATCAGAAGATCGTTTCTTATCAACTCTCTCACTGGGCCATATATCTAAAGTTATAGTGGACACCCCTGGCAGGTGCCAAATGTAGAGGGAGAGGGGCTAGGGAGAAGTCATGAAGATAATAATTGGATAATACATGGAGGATGCATAAGACTGGAAGTTTCACTGCCCTTGATATCACAAATATATAACTGCTAAAACTTTTGGCCCTAACTCTGGAACTGGCTTTGTGTAATGTACTTCACAATTACTACTATTACTTTAAGAACTTTGTTGATGGTGCATAAATCTAGAATTTCAGAATTAATAAAAATCCCTTGAGGTTGCTTTTACACGTAGTGGGACAGTGCAGTGAGTGGGGACCCGGAGACCAAAGCAGGAGGAAGACAAGGGAGCGCAGGCAGGTAAGCATGGGCTGTTTATTAGTTTTAGCAGTCCGGCAGCTAATTAAACATGGCTGTCACTACATTCTCATAGTGGAATAAAAATCTGCGGTGAGAATGCAGGGCCATAGGCTATAAAGTTACTGAGTATCGCAACAGATTTCACTGCAAAGCTTGCAACGTGAAATCTGCTGCAGACTCGCTATGTGTGAAGGCACCCTGAAACCGAATCTGGCGTGTTCTGGGTTATCCTAACCCTTACCAATAACTGGAGTTTCTTTGAGGTATGGTACTGTATTTGAGCAGCATGTTTCATTGATAGGAAAAAAAAAGCTCTAAAAAAGACTCCACTTGGCAGAAGCGCTGTTTCTCACAGCAGACGTCTCTAGTATTCTTACTAACGCAGCATGTCCTCTCCAAGTACAACTTAACTAGCAGTGTCAGAACTCGCATTTGATCTCCCTACACGTGATGCTTATCTTAGTGCATACCATTACAATAAAATTACTTTATTACTGATCTAGCGGCAAGGATGGAAAGGTAATCATTTCCTTCTATAATTATCCAACACATAGGAGTGGTTTCCAAGTTTTGGCAAGTCGTAAAAGTGCCATAAAATCAATTTATTTTACTTGGAACAGAAAGACATGAACAGATGTTTTATTTCTCCAGGAATCTCTTCAGCTCACCATCTGCTTCTTCACCTATTATTTATCCTATTATCTGAAAACAAAACAAAGGGATTTTTGTGCGATAACCTTGTCCCTGGTATTACACCTCAGAGGGAGGGGGGCTCCTCAATGGGGTCAATAGGGCCTTTCTTTAGGTGGCCTTTGCTATAATTCCATTCACAGCACAATATGAAAAATATTTATAGAACTTTAAAGGAGTAAGGCTATGCCAAGTAGCCCTCCCACACCACTTTGAAAGGTTGCTTTCCTTTTTATTCCAACTAGGAGTCTTAGAACATGACTAGGTATACAAGACAAGCCACAAATCTCTCCAAAAGAAAAGACTACCTATCTGCAGACGGCTGTTTCAGGGTTACTGCCCCTCATCAAGGTGGCGTGAGAGAGCAACTTTGCATTTCTTCTGTTCCCAGAATTCCCAGTGGAGCATGAATGACCTGTAAGTCTCCATAAGTCTTTATGGTGCTCTCCTCAAGGTGAATTAGTATCCATTTGGTCCTAAATCTTTAAACACATTATTGACAATGAAGCTTGATGTGATTAACCCAAGCTGCCTTAAGCACTACACCTGAACACGGATGGTTCAAGCTTTACCCATCCTCCCACTACTGTATCTCTGTACTCTTCAAACTCCAAAAATTTTCCTTTTAGTTGGATTCCTACAGAATAATCATTCATACATGTTTCCTGTTCCAACATAACCCCTATTTGGTGGCACACATGTGCGTGGCCTAGATTTTTGGATGCTCTAGCAAACCAAAGTTTAACTGAATCTGACAACTGACACCCATGTGGTCAATGGTTAGTATTGGTAGAAGCATGAAAAAAAACTATATACCTGCATCTCTGAGTGTCCAAAGTATCCATAGTGTCCATGCAAGATAAATCAAGGATTTCCTGTCATCTCAGCAGCTTAGTGCTTAGTGTAACCCTTTCCTTGCTGCTGTTTCTTTCCCTTCTCCCTCATGCGATTTATAGTAGTGTACTGTATAGGTCACCAGCACAGCGTAGCCAGTGCAGTTCCACCAGTATGTCAGGGTAGAGCAGTGAGGAGTATGTGATATGTTGTGCTGTGACTGACTAGAGAAGTAAGGCTGGCAAACAGCCCAGCCCTTGTCCAACCACATGGAGGGGACTCTCAAGGGAAAAGTAACAGCATCGGGAGCCAAAATGACCTAGTCACTATGAATTATTTAAAAGGATAGATATGCATTAAGAGCCTAAAAACATAATAATGTAATATTCACAGTGAATCTTGTCCTAAAAGGAAAAGATAGATATATTGCTATGATTAGCTGTAAATCTTCTACCTGCAGGAATCTGCGGGCAAATTCATATTTTCGAGCCTCGCGTTTCTCATGTAAGAAATGATGTGACTATTTTATTTCACTGTCTGGCCTCAAAGAATTTTCTTCAACCACTGTATACTTTTACACATGTCACACCATCCCAAACAAAACAGCTATTGCCAAGAAGAAAATGCGAGACATCCTCACTACATACATACCTCTCCATTTTCAAGTGGAACGATGCGTGAGTACTCTGTTGTGCAGATAACATCATCATCGCTAGTAATAGGCTGCTTTGCGTCCTTTCCAAAGTGATGTAAGCAGTCGTGTTTAGAATCTGGAATAGAAGACAATGTCATTATCAAATCATATATAGGTGTACATAAAGGGGTCAATGGCAAAAATCTACATAGGATTGTGATTCTCTTAGTAGACTACATACTGTGATTAGGAGCAAGCAAGATGGAAAGAATTATATGCTAACAATCCAGTGCAGATAAAAAGAGAGCCATTCCCAGGTCTACTTTACCCCTAAGGAAGATGTACAGTAGGTTGGGGGTAACCTTGCCAGCCAACTGAATATTCAAATGGACTCAAGCTAACCTGCTGACTGACACAGGCCTAGAATACATATATATGTCTCTCATCAGGTCTTCTGTACTGATATACGACTGTGATACATTTTAGGCTATGTAGTATTACCCCTAAAACCAGGGCCGTTTTAATACATTGGTGGGCCTAGTGCACAGCCCTAAAGAGTGCCCCCCCCCTCCTCCCTTTCAGTGCCATGCGCTTAAAATTGATCTGTTCTGATTCTCATAACTGTAGGGCTGTCTGAGAGTCATTTTTGTGCACCATGATCTGCAGCTTTGATTGGTACCATGTTTGCATATATGACTTTGACGTTTCTTTTTTTTGGCGCAAACATTGTATACTGTGCAAGATCGGGAAGGTGATAATTCCTTTTTTTGGTTTTATTATAGTAGTTGGAGTTAGTAGTTGTATGGCTGACACACAGTATAGTATGTTGGGGGTAGTAGTTGTATGCCTGACACACAGTATAGTATGTTGGGGGTAGTAGTTGTATGGCTGACACACAGTATAGTATGTTGGGGGTAGTAGTTGTATGGCTGACACATAGCACTAGCATAGTCAATTAAAGATAGTAGTTGTATCGCTGACACATAGCCATACAACTAATATCCCCAATATACTATACTAGTGCTATTTGTCAGCCATACAACTACTATGCCCAATATACTATACTAGTGCTGACACATTGCACTAGTACAGTATATTGGGGATAGTAGTTGTGGAGTTGTCAGTACCTCTCTGTGCAGTCCTGCTTCCGCAGCAGAACCCTCACCTCGCGGCTCAGCCAAAGGTTACAGTCCACAGGCCAGAGCCGATAGGATTAAAACCTGAAGACTGGACAAATGTGTTTTATCAGCTCCTGCACTGATAACCTCCGATCTCTGTACTGACCCTACCGGGCGGCCCCCACAGCTTGCAGAGGAGTGTAGCTGAGGAGGGATCAGCCAGTGAGTAGTGTGGGGTTAACCCCCGGCCATGCTGTCCTTGTGCAGGGGGCGCCATGGATGGTTAAGTAGATTACCCATCCATGGCACTCCCCCCTGACAGGCTGGTGGCCGGAGCCCTGTGTGACCGTACTGGTCGCACAAAGTAAAGGCCGGCCTGCTTGTAATACACAAGGGATAATCAAAAAGTTAAAGGACACTAGGTGTCTCCCTTCCTGTCAAACTGCTGTCCATGCTGCCTACGTGACATTTGGTTATTTCTCTGTTCAAAAAAAAGAGTCCAAGTCCTTTGTGTGTTCACAGACACAGCTTTGTATTGATTGACAGCCATTCTTTAGCACGCACGGAGCAGGACAAGTCTTCACTGCGCATGTGTACAGCTGCTGCGCGTTAACATTTAGTAGCAGAAAATCCTTGGGGTGCTCGCACTGTATGGTCGGCTCTCCTGTAACACAGCCCCAAAACCTCTGTAACCACAGGGTGACATTATACTGACTGACTTGTTGCATAATAAGGAATATTGTCTCCTAGTAAGCTGCAGAGCTGATAATATAAGTAGCAAAAGTTAATAATATAGTTAGCCTAAATTAATTGCCCTCAGTTGACTTACAGCAAGCATGATGAACAGGTGCCTTTCATTGTGTGAGAATTCCAAGGACTGGGACTTTCTGTGTTTGGTCTTTTTTTTAACAGAGAAAAGGCCAAATATCGGAACTGGGGAAGCATGAGCAGTTTGGGCGTATGCATAACGTTGATTTAAATATAGAAAACATTAAACAAAAATAAAGTGAGTCTGTTGCAAAACCGATTGTGATCACAACCCCTATTGATTGCTAAAAAAAAGATTTCCACAACAGTGCCTCTTTAAGGCAACATACATTTATTGGAAGTGAAGGTAAACTATCAGCTGGTTTGTGCAAACAAACCTGCTGATATCTCCCTGCAGCCGGCTACCCCATCTTTCCAGCAGCGGTCTTGTTTTCTTTGTAGGTTCCTTCGTTTTGGAGAACTTTAATCCAAATGAAATATGTAAATTAGCTCGTTTGGAGCACTGAGGGCGTTCCACGGCCCCCCAGTGCACCGTTAGGCGTACCTTCCTTCTGTCACACCTACCTAAAGACCGGCCTACTGCATAATTAAACATGCATAGGTAACAGTGACCGAGGGAGGCAGCGGGCCCAATGATAAATACAATACAATCTACAGGCCCTTTTTTAAGTTGGACCAAATATCTTGGCATTGCTATTTCTGAAACTGAGTGGTGGTCTTATTTTACCTGGATCCAAAAGTCTCTTACATGTGTCCAACACGTGGAAGCTGCAGTGAAAACCAGACTTAGATGCCATCTAACCCCAGATAGAACACATGCCGACAATGAAAATTACCCTTCTAGATGCTGAAGAAACTGTACAATGAATAATACACTACCGCATATTCTTTTGTTCTATCCAAAAATAACCAGCTACTGGGATGCCAGTGACCTTAATAGATTCTGTTTTCCAGTGACCCATTCTTTTGTCACCCCAGCTAGCTTTGTTAATCATTGATATTTAAACTATTCCCCCACCATGTAGAATACTCTTCTGTAAACTTCCAGTTATTGCTAAGTTGATACTTCTGAGATATTGGAAAAGTGACTCAATTCCCCAACTCAGGGAAGCTACTTCTTCCATTCACAGTTCCTACATCTACATCTGTGAAACCTCTACTCTGTGACCCGAATCAGGAATAAAGGTGTTTTAAAGGTACATGTGGTGAGTGCCGCATCTATCTTCTATAATGCACCCTACATCTATGAACCAGACACCTGGGGGGAGATTTATCAAAGGGTGTAAAATTTAGACTGGTGCAAACTACCCACAGCAACCAATCACAGCTCAGCTTTAGGCAGTGCTGAAAGGAAAGAGGAGCTGTGATTGGTTGCTGTGGGCAGTTTGCACCAGTCTAAATTTTACACCCTTTGATAAATCTCCCCCCTGGTTTCTCCTGATAGAAAGTCCTTTTTTTTTTCTTTTTCTCTGTAATGATGGGAGGCTTGCTTGCTCTACTAAACATATTTCTTTTACTCCATCTATATTTGGTAAGTTTCTAACGTTATATATTTATCTCCTCTTTGTACCTTTTATTGACCTGATTTGCTTTTAAGTTTTTTGCTTTTGTAAAACATATTTTCAGCAGTTTCTATTGGTTCCAATTGCCATGTTTAGTTCCCATTTGTAAAAATCCAATACAAACATTGAAGCATAAAATGTGTCACAGTGGGATACATCAGCACAGCGGGCTATCTACACTATATTGTGTCACATGTCACATACTGGGGTTTGTGAACTGCCTGGCTTTGGGAAAAGTTCCCAGATCCCCAATCCCCAGTCATCAGCCATGAATCATCTATAAAAGGGGTTGACTTCTTGGGACAACAAAAAAGAAGAGGGTACCCCAGCCTGGGACAGCACAGGCCCTCCATAGTGAGAGACTCTCTTTGTAACCACTTTCTACTCTGGCTATCAAATAAAGTGAATGTACCACTAGGTACATCCCTTGTGTATTTTACATGTAAGCTCGGCACTGGCGCGAGCATGCCGGTGCCATGGTCCTTTTTTTGAACCACCACCCGGTTCCCACACACAGTGCCGGTCTATTCCCGAGCACTAGCCTGGCATGAAGCACTGGGGTAGGCCCACCGATATCCTCTTCCCTGTGTGACGTTGCTCCATTAGAATCAATGGAGTCGTGTCACAGAGGGGAGAAGGTTTCCTCATTCTGTGATAAAAAAAAACCCAAACCAAAGCAATGTACCTGATGGCAGATTCGCTTTAAGATCCTGAGTAGAGGAACCCCCTTTCCCTATTAACTCCTAATGGGTGTTGGGTGTATGATTTTATTATTTTTTTCAATGGACAACCCCTTAAAGGGGTGAGAACACATGACCAATCTAAAAGTAAAAGTGTATGAAGAGTCAGGAGGAACAGAAGGTGTATGGCCCATTTAGCAGACAGCTATCTCAAGAGTATGGTCAGTTTTAGGGGGATCATCAGGTGTCAGTACAGAGGTGTGAAATTTTTCAAGTTCTCACATATTATTGGTTGATCCTTTCTAACAAAGCATTATAGACTTGTCATTTACAAGCTTTTCACACATTCAGTCCTCCCTCTCTTTGATCCATTTACCATTATATTGTTGGTTTCATCTATCGCCATGAATACATCTGACCTGCCTCTGTGTGAATAATGAATAGAAGAAAAAATGTTGGCGCTGAATACTGAATAGATGAACATTTTACCTGCATTCCACCTACACAAGGGACGGTAATTAACAGCAATGAGCCCTCCGAAGGCAACGTGCCAAGGAATTCCTGCTGGATTATTAGACTAGAAGGTTCAACACCTGCACCTCACGTCAGCGTATTCTAAGTCAACAATCAGGTTTTAGGATGTACATTCTACTCCTTATAATGTAGACTTGGCTCTTGCATGTTACTGTCTTAGACAGGTTTGTAAGGAAGAGTCCTGTTGCATCCTATGAGGACCTTTCTATATGACATCATCTGTCCATTAAAAAAAAATAATATATAATCAAACTATAATGAAAATTAAAATGACTTACTAGCAAAATACTGCCAAGGCGTGTAACTGCTTCCAAAGTCAACTGACCGCTCGAGTACCCAAAGATCAGGCCGCGGAGAGTTGGCAAATTTGATGAGGACATAAGCAACATGGAAAACCTAGTGACAAAACCATAAAGATGATGATACTAAGAGAAGGCAAATGCAATGTGGACGATACATATATCATCAAATATTACAGGAAGTGGTGCACACTGTCATACATGAATGTTAATTTACTGTATAGGCACAACAGAACAATTTTTCAAATCGAGAAATGTACCCATATGTAGAAAATTTTAAATGCTTGTTACAATGGCCACTGATGTTCTGGAAAAAAATTATATCTCAGTCATCTAACCCTTTAAATTGGGAATGGGAAACCTTCGGTCCTTTAACTGATGTAAAACTACAGTTATTCTGCTCAGTCATAGTAAGAAGTGGCAGCACATTATGCTATAATAGTAGCATCTTATGGTAGTTTTCATTCATTCATTCATTCATTCATTCATTTAGTAATAACAGTTATTAGTAGATTGTGCGAAACACCCTGACAAATGCTGCATTTATAATCTATGCATTACTTGAGTTCATAGTCTAATGTGGGCATACTACAATCACACCGCTCCTGACCTTCATGTCGGCTCCTACTGCCAGATTATAGGCCATTTACAAGGGCTGAGAATTTACTACTGTTCCCTGGCAGGAAAAACATTGTGAGCTCATTGGGGAAAAATTTCATTTTTTATAAATTACAACACAGTGAGTAGAAAATAGAGGGCATTGCCAGCCAAGACCTGAACTCCCTGCACAAGCTATGATAAAACCATTACTACTATAGAGAGCTCTAACATATGTTATGGAGCACAACCCTCCAACAGCAACCTGCACTCTGCTCCCCGCTCAGGGTAATAATTCCATTGTGTATAGTGGTAGTATTTAATTGCTCTTTGACTATCATCAGAAGAGGACAGGGTACCTGCAGGAGATTATCATCATATACTGCCGCACTGTCACAATGATAGGTATGGTTTAACTTATAATAAGGATAATATTTATATCTAATAATAGAATGCTAAAAAGCACCAGAGGTCATACTTTGCACTGACTTCAATGAAAACTCAACAATAAAGTACTAAGGTCAGTAATAAGCTATTTCTTATTTCCTGTGATGATCCTTACCCAGTAAAATATTATAACCTAGTAACACATAGTTATCCATAGAGTAATATATCTGTCCCAAACACAACATGTATAGAGAGATATGTATCATACACACAGTAGACTCTCTATATCACTCATGTATACAGCAGCATCTATCACTGTAATGAGGGAGCCTGGGCCGGCTTATTGCTCCCCATAATTCAGATTTAAAGCAATATATCTATCATATACAGTATGTTTAAACCTATAGTTTTCCGCTCCACGAATTCCGCTTTCGGACAACTTTAGTTTTTGCATTGTACATGACAAACACCAAGCTTACTGTGCCTTTAAATATTTTCAAATTTCAAGATGGTTTTAGAAGCTTTTGGCTAACTTACATACTTATCAGCTGAGGCTATTGGCAGTGTACCTGTGCAGTTTAAAGAGTACCTGTCATTTAAAAAAACTTTTGATGCATCAGAGAGACATGTCAAAAGTCTTTATCCGTCATACCCTGATCAGCCGGTAGAATGTGTGGGGAGACAACTGCCTGTCGTGCGCTCCTCTCCCTCCTCTGTGTCTGCATCCTAGACAAACCCCCATAGACTTACAATTAAAGTCAATCTAGGTCAAGAGACATGGAGCCAGGAGTGAAAGCGCTGTGTGCTCCTGGGTTGTTCTCCAGATCGGTCGCGGGCTCAGACTCAGACCCCAACCGATCATGTCTCTCAACATGTCAAAATTAATGGTAAATTCAAAAGAAATCAGCCAAAACATCAGAAAAAGAACTGCGGACCTCGGCAAGTCTGGTGCATCCTTGAGCACAAATTTAAAATGCACAAAGGTCCAATGTTCATCTGTTGAAACAAGTTGAAGGAGCAGCAGCCACAGCCCGCATAGCTCTGGGATTCGGGTCATGACATCACCATGTTATCCAGGAAGTGAAGCCTTGATGCAGTAGTAAGTGCAGGGAAAAAAAGCACTTAATAAGCATTTCCGTAATAAGTGTATATTGGTGATTTGAGCAGTACAATACTTTAATAAAAGTTTTTGCATTATACAATACTATTGATATGTCGTAGGGACATTTCATAGGAACATTTCCAGACAGAGCCGAGCGAGGTGTGCAATAGCAATTTTCACTCCCCGGCCACTGACATGAAGTGATATGAGATGTTACTCTCATTAAAGGAGAAAATGTTTATTTAAGTATTGTATTGCCCCCAAAAGTTATACAAATTACCAATATATACTTGTTATGGGAAATGCTTATAAAGTGCTTTTTCCCTGGACTTACTACTGCTTGGCAGAGGGATGCTCAGTGTCCCTCCAGTGCCCTGTCTCCCTCAGTGTCCCCCTGCCATCATCCTCTCCAGCAGCCACAGCCCGCACAGCTCTGGGGGTCGGGTCGTGACATCTCCATGTTATCCAGGAAGTGAAGCCTTGATGTAGTAGTAAGTGCAGGGAAAAAGCACTTTATAGTCTTAATAAGTCTTAATAAGTCTATATTGATGATTTGTATAACTTTTGGGGGGGCAATACAATACTTTAATAAAAATGTTTGCTGGACTTCTCCTTTAAATATCTTCGGCTCTCCTAATTACACACTTTTACAGTTTCTTAATATTCCCATTCCCCAGATATGTAGGTATACAGTTTTCCTGACAACTCAGTTAATAGTTAAGTGGGTGTGAATTTAATTTTAATAATGAGAGTGAATAACACGCGATGGGTATACACTCTTCTCAATGTAAAACATTCACATTATTTCAGGAATAGGAAGGCATCAGGAAACTGAAAAAGATGTGTAATCTGGGCTCTGCAAGCTTTTCAATGATGGTGAAATCAGTTTTTTTTTAGGTTGGCTACAGGTCCTTTTTAAAGGAAAATTCCAGCCTTTAACACATATCCCCTACCCATATATGTAGATAGAAAATTTGTACACACATACAAGTTATTTATCATTGAATGTGTTTCATATATGTTGCTGTATGTATGAATATATATATATATATATATATATATATATATATATATATATATATATATATACTGTATATTTATATATAAAATCATATATACAGTGACATATCTATGATACAGACAGCAAGATATTTGCAGTATCATGTCTCACAATGCAATTCAAGAAAATCAATGTGCTTTGATTCATGACATTTTCTGATTGATTTCTGAGTTAATAAAGTAATAAATACCAATGACCTTCACATTCCTTTCACACTGATATGACTAGTATATGAGTCGTATACAGTAAAAATCACAAACCCATTGGTTAATAATTATTTCAGCATAAAATTCACAAATACAGCAGTAACCAGAGCAGGAGATGATGAAGGTTTATTAACTGACATTGAGGTCTGTGAATACAGCAACTTTATTCATGTAACAAATCAAAACAACCTATTAGACAGCAAACAGGAGCACCATAATGTCATTAGGTTGTACAACACTACTATCACCATCAGCACCACGGACAGAGGCTTAGAAATGGTAAGCTGGTGGTGGACTGATAGCAAGAAGTGATCACTTATACAGGGATATCACAAGGCATAATAATAATAATAATAATAATAATAATAATAATAATAATAATAATAATAATAATCAACTCTGCTTACCTGTCCAAGGTCAATAGTGACATTGACTTCATTGTATTTTAAGCCCAAAGATAACGGAGGACTTTGCCACCATCGCTCTGTGCCATCAATGGCATTGGAAGCAGGATGTGCTTTGTTGGGGTCAGAAGAGTCACAGAAGTCACAAGACTGCCCCTGGGAGGAGAACAACAAATTTTTAAAGGAAAAATATAATTTTTTTTTCCTACCGTGCAGCCATAATTATTAGGTAAGTCAGCACTAGGACCAGAGCATTTTCTCACCTTAAATCTACATTGAGTAAATACATTTTTTTACAGGATACAATTGCTTAGTGGGAAAAAATATGTGATTACTGATTACTTTAAAGGGTTAAAGGGTTCATGCTGGCTTAACATAGGTGATACTACTACTCTCAGGAGGAAATTGGGACAACTAACATTACTGTTTATAGTCACCTTTACCCTTAGGGTGTGTTCAGACATCACAGTCAATTTACACACCCTACCTTGCCAGTTTTAGTTGACAAGCAATGAACATCCATAGGAACAGAAAACAATCCAACCATTCCATCTGCAAATCTATAAGCATATTGATTACCTGACATTAAGGATATGTGTATACTACAATGTTTTTTTTGTTTGTTTTGTTTAGTTTTTTAAGGCTGGGTTCACACACAGTATATTTCAGTCAGTATTTTGCAACCTCAACCAGGAGTGGATTGAAAACACAGAAAGGATCTGTTCACACAATGGTGAAATTGAGTGGATGGCCGCCATATAACAGTAAATAACTGCCATTATTTCAATATAACAGCCGTTGTTTTAAAATATAGCAAATATTTGCCATTAAATGACGGCCATCTACTCAATTTCAACATTGTGTGAACAGAGCCTTTCTGTGTTTTCAATCCACTCCTGGTTTTGGTTTCAATATGAGGACCACAATACTGACTGAAATATACGGTGTGTGAACCCAGCCTAAGGCTATGTTCACACTACGTAAAAGTACGGCAGTTGTTGCCATCAGCAACAACGGCTGTACTTAGTACAGTGTGGAACTACCTTTTCTTGTATGGGATCCCGGCCGGAGCGTATACACATCATATACGCTCCGGCCGGAATCCCGTACGGGGCCACAAATAAATGACATGTCAGTTTTCTGAGGCCACAATTCAGTCAATTGCGGTAGCAGAAAGACTTGTCAGTTCACACAATGAAGCGAGCGGCTCCAGCCGCTTGCTTCATTGTGTGCTGTGGGAGGTTCTGATGCGGGCGCGCGCTGATGCGCCCGCATCAGAACCCTGCGGCCAAAAGATCATCCGGCCGGTAGTGCAGTACTGGCCAGGATGATCCATGCAGAGACAGGCCGTTCTGTAGTGGGAACATAGCCTAAATGTGCATTCAACACCATTCACAATAGGAAGCACTGAGTACTCCAACACTGATGATAGCTACTGTACATGCAACCTCCAAGGGCTTAAATGAGTATTCTTAGTAGAAACATTAATAAAGGGATCAGTGTCAGATCACTGAGGTGGGGTTGACCTCTCTGACTTCCATGATCTCAAGAACAGGGACCTGAGTCTTATTTTGGAATAGAGCGGTGCTGCTTCTTTTATTATTTACGCAGCTGCTTGCTGAAGAGTACTGGGCTCCATACTCAGCTATGGCTGCCAGCTCCATAGACAATGAATGGGGTAGCTCTTTTGGCCCACAGCTATCTTTACCCCCCATCCCCCAACACCCTTGGCTTGGTTTTGCATGTATGTGTTCTTAATGGGTAAAGGATAGTGATGAGCGAATACTGTTCGATCTAATAGATATTTAATAGAATAGTAAGGTATTCGATAGTATTGAATATTATCGAATAGCACGTCGAATATTCAATAAATATTTGATAAGCATTCAAATCCCTTTCCCTTTTCCTGAGGTGTTATTGTGGACTTGGTGAACCTCCAAGTGGTCGAATAGATGTTTTTCAATAATCGAATACTTGTTCCCATAGACTTTAATGGGATTGAATATTCGATTGAACGTTCAAATATCTAGGAGATATTCGTACGAATATCGAATATTTCACAATTCGCTCATCACTAGTAAAGGGGAATAAGCTGCTGTCAGACACATACGGTGGTTTATTATGACATATGGCAAATAGGGGGTGTCTGGAGATCTCCATACACATTAGATGGCTGGTGGGTCCTGTTAAAATCAGCAGGTTCCACTTTTCTTTTTTGAGGAGTTTATTTTGGCTATATCATGCACACACACCATCACTGGTCCTAAAGTATTTGTTTCATTTCAGTGCACCTACATCCCTGTATTTCATTAGTTCAATGGGTCGCGTGATCAGTAACTTGACCCAAAGAAAATCAGTGATTAATGTGTCAAAAAGTTTTACAATAACTAGACATTATGGCACAGATTTATCAATTTTTCTAAAACCTGGCTGCTGTTTTATTGCCCCCAGCAACCAATCACAGCTCAGCTTTCACTTTACCCCAACTTGTTAGAATATGAGAGCTGAGCTGTGATTGGATGATATAAGCTAAACCAGACAGCTGTAGTTTCACACAGATTGATAGAAAATAATAATGGTAAGTCACTTATTATGCAGCTGGTCTTACTGTCTGGTGTTTCCAGTGTCTCTGGGCAAATCCATTATCACATCACTAATTTATAAAATAAACTATAAAGCACAAGAATGCAGAAAAGTGCTGGAAGGGTTGAATTTCCAGTGTGTCAGAAGAAAAGCTGCCTCTCTCTATTATTATAAGAGATTACATGATGAGGCATGATAGCGCTAAAAACAGAAAGAGACTGAATCACACGGTTGTTCGGCGTACACTGAGCAATGTGAGTTATCAGGAGCACTCATCCAGCCAATAAAAATACCCTTATGAGTTACAATGGAATAACTTTATCTGTTTTACCCAACTAGATCCTACTTTCAATGAAACCCAGACACACAGTGCAGCCTTATCAATGTGTCACAGCTTTATATGTGACACTCACTTGGCAGCAGGCAGAGCGGCATCACCGATGCGCAAAGAAACTCACCGCACCATAGAGAGAAGGTCTAGGAAACGTACCAAGATCTGCTTCTATGGAACACCAGGATCACAGAAACACACAATAACCACCACTACTACTGTTTATAGATTCGGTTTTTCAGCTTATCCCTAATACCCAAAATACAAATCCACATCCCCAGCATATGCTAGAATATACATGGCTCCGGAATAGAGACAGGGAATGTGGTTTAAAGGTCCTCTTACTAATAGAGACTCCTCAACATTAAAGCGACTCTGTACCCACAATTCCCCCCCTCCCCCCTAAACCACTTGTACCTTCGGATAGCTGCTTTTAATCCAAAATCTGTCCTGGGGTCCATTTGGCAGGTGATGCAGTTATTTTCCTAAAAAACTACTTTTAAACTTGCAGCCCTGTGGCAAACGGGAGTATCTGTGCCCTAACTTTGCACCACCCCTCCGTCCCTCCTCCCCACCCTCTTCATCATTAGGAATACCACTGGCAGGATTTTTCCTACTCCTCTGCAGTGAACATTGCACAGGTGCCTTAATGATCCAGCCCATGTGCCGTATTCACACAGCTGAAGAATAGGATACAATATGCCTGGGGCATTCCTAATGATGAAGAGAGCGGGGAGGAGGGAAAGAGAGGTTGTGCTAGCCTAATGCACAGACACTCTAGGCCACGCCAGTTTGGCACTGGTGTGCAAGTTTAAAAGTTGTTTTTCAGGACAATAACTATATTACCTGCCGAACGGACCCCAGGACAGATCTTGGATTAAAAGCAGCATCTGAAGGTACAAGTGGTTTGGGGTGGGCAGATTGTGGGTACAGAGTCACTTTAAAATTGCAACACTAACAAGGAAAACGCATGGAATTATGGAAATCACAGGATTAGTAGACACGTTAATATGCAAATGATGAGAAAAAAAAGGATAAAATATTCCAACAATGGGCAGTTTATTAAAAGGGTTGTCCAGAATACAACAACTGATAGGCAATCCACAAGACTCCAGTAAGAATGGAGATGGCAGCAGTCTCAGCAGTTATTGAGACAAATATGAGAAGAGTCTGCAGTACACCAGCACCGCTATGTACACAGGGAATAGAGCGAGTTGCTTTTGGCTCCGTTCTCACTGTAATGCAGATACCGCACAGCTGATGGGCAGGGGGTGCTGGATGTTGGCATCTAGCCGATTAATCATTGATAGCCTAGTTTTATCCTGGACAATCTCTTAAATGCGCTTGGACACAGCATTATGATGTTAAACAATGGCTGGTTCCACAACCAAATTAATGTAACACTGAGCTGTGAAGGAACCTGAAGAGGGGTCTAGTTACCATTCACTAACTCACACCGTATCATAATCCTGGGAGTAGGACCCAGGTGACGTTCCCTCGTGAAGGCCTATTCAATGTGTTGCCTTGGTGGTTTTAAGACCAATCTCTGGCTATGACTGCATCTAAGAACAAAGTGGGACTCGTCACTGAAGAGGACAGACCTCCAGACTTTGGGGGAATTAAAGTAAATTCCTGCTGCCATTGGTTTCAGCTGCTATCATCCTTAAATCTACCATTGTGCAGTGGTGGGCCATATGCCGTAGAGTGAAACATACACCAGCTACAATAATAATAATACTTTTATTTATATAGTGTACTACTTTATGTAAATCAGCAGGTCATAGTAAATCTGTGATGTTAATGTCATAGCTGGAATATAACTAGTTTACGGTATGGATTAATAGTATGTGTATATGACATAAATTATGATTATGTATCTTATGTGAGTTCAGAGTAATTGTAGTAAAATTTCCATTTCCACAAGATCTGTATATGTATCCTGTGCTAGTGTAAAGGAACAGGCAGGTAACACCTATTTGGATTGTGATGGCATGTGTTTGCATTTAGTCAACCTGCTTCTGACCCCAACCTGGTTCTTGACAACCCACACCTACATCACCGGCATGACACGGAAAAACTACGTCTGCCTCGGGAGACAGGTCTTAGTCATCTATCATGGAAGGATTTTTGTTCCCTTAGAATAACTAAAACCCTAGTACACTGCTACAATAAGCCCAAATATTACCAGAATCCCTGCTGAACTAATAGTGTAATCCCAAATATTACCAGTAACCCCACTGAACTGCTAGTCTAATCCCAAATATTACCTGTAACCCCACTGAACTGCTAGTCTAATCCCAAATATTACAGAATCCCTGCTGAACTAATAGTGTAATCCCAAATATTACCAGTAACCCCACTAAATTGCTAGTATAGTCTCAAATATTACCTGTAACCCCACTGAACTGCTAGTATAATCCCATACATTACCTGTAACCCCACTGAACTGCTAGTATAATCCCATACATTACCTGTAACCCCACTGAACTGCCAGTATAATACCATACATTACCTGTAACCCCACTGAACTGCCAGTATAATCCCATTTATTACTAGTAACCCCTATGTTTTTTTCCCATCTATTACTAGTAACCCAACTGAACTGTTGTTTTTTCCCCATATATTCCCAGTAACCCCACTGACCTGGCAGTATAATCCCACCTATTACCAGTAACCTCACTGAACTGCTAGTATAATCCCATATATTACCAGTAACCCCACTGTACTGATGGCATAATTCCAAACATTACCAGTAACACTATTGGAGTCTTAGTATAATCACAGAAATTACAGACTACCAGTTCTTTTGCAACTACCACTACTTTCAGTATGCAGTGCTAAGCACTTTAAAGGGAGTGGGGTCCAGGAACACCCTATCTCACACTGAGAACACATCAAAAAAGGGCAGGGCAGTATGCTGAACACAAAAGGAACTAGCCTGGATAGGACAATGCTACCGTAAAGAAGATCTACGTATCCTATCTCGCAGTGCAGGTAACTGTGACGCTCCTGGACACTTAGCTACTGCCAAGATAACCACAACTGGGGCTTTTAGTACCCTGACAGGACGGGAAGCTTGACACTGTAGAGCAGATGGCGGTCAGACCAAAGTCTAAACACAACTACAAGTAAATTTCGTACTATAAAGTACCACACCTGTTCCACACTGATGAGGGGCAACACCCCAAAACAGCTGTATGTGGATGATTACCTGGCCTTGGTTCTTCCCTTGTCATTACATTGACTTATAGGGCCACTTAATATGGTGGTTTTGGTGGTTTCCTTACAGGAGCCAACCCTTGACAGGGTCCTTCCCAGAGGGATATCTTTCTAGTCCTGTGTTTCGAGACTCTTTGATGAGGCTCCATGTGCTCTTCTTTTGCACTACCTTATATTAACCAAAACACTGCTTTACTCATGGTGTAATCCCATATATTACCAGAAACACCCCTGTACTGATGGTGTGATCCCACAAATTACCAACCCCCCCTGTACTGATGGTGTAATCCCATATATTACCAGAAACCCCCCTGTACTGATGGTGTATTCCCATATATTACCAACCCCCCCGTACTGATGGTGTAATCCCATATATTACCAGAAACCCCCCTGTAGTGATGGTGTAATCCCATATATTTCCACCCCCCCCCCTGCACTGATGGTGTAACCCCATATATTACCAGAAACCCCCCTGTAGTGATGGTGTAATCCCATATATTACCAACCCCCCCCCTGTACTGATGGTGTAACCCCATATATTACCAGAAACCCCCCTGTAGTGATGGTGTAATCCCATCAGCCTGTACCTCCGGCACAGGAGCACTTGTTAGAGATGCACCCTGCGCCGGAAGTACTTGCCCCGGCGGACACTGAGCCACTCTGAGCCCGACACCTGTGCTGCCTGGGAATCCCCAGGACACCCCCCCGGGAGAAGAGGAGAAGACAGCCGACAGGGGAGTTAGGTGAGTTGTGGTTTTTTTTATTTTCTATCTGCTTTGCAAAGGGGGATAATACAGGGTGGGGCCATCTATGGGGTATATACAGGGGGCCATCTATGAGGGATATACAGGGGGGCCATCTATGGGGGATATACAGGGGGGCCATCTATGGGGGATATACAGGGGGCCCATCTATGGGGGATATACAGGGGGGACATCTATGGGGATATACAGGGGGCCATCTATGGGGGATATACAGGGGGCCATCTATGGGGAATATACAGGGGGGACATCTATGGGGGATATACAGGGGGCCATCTATGGGGGATATACAGGGGGGACATCTATGGGGGATATACAGGGGGGACATCTATGGGGGATATACAGGGGGGTATATATAGGGGGATAATACAGGGGGCCATCTATGGGGGATATACAGGGGGGACATCTATGGGGGATATACAGGGGGGACATCTATGGGGGATATACAGGGGGGCCATCTATGGGGGATAATACAGGGGGGACATCTATTGGGAATATACAGGGGGCCATCTATGGGGGATATACAGGGGGGCATCTATGGGGGATATACAGGGGGCCATCTATGGGGGATATACAGGGGGCCATCTATGGGGGATATACAGGGGGCCATCTATGGGGGATATACAGGGGGCCATCTATGGGGGATATACAGGGGGCCATCTATGGGGGATATACAGGGGGCCATCTATGGGGGATAATACAGGGGTGCCAATCTATGGTGGATTATACAGGGAGGTATACATAAGGGGATAATACAGGGGGCCATCTATAGGGCGACACCATGAGGGGGCATTTATAAGGGGACTAAATGAGAGTTCATCTATAGGGGGACAACATGGGGGACCATCTTTAAGGGGGATGGACAACACGGGGGGTAATTTATAAGGGGCCAACAAGGGTGGCATCGGTAAGGGGGAATACACAGAGGGGCATATACTATAAGGGGATCACATAGTGTCAGGGCTATCCACTAAACAAGGGGGTAAAGGGGCCAATACAGATGTGCAGTTTGTATAGAGATGAGGATGGTGCCATAGTGAGAAGCTTAATATGTTTCTCTGGCAGATTCTGTGGATTCGTGGCTCGGAGAAGTTCTAATGGCCCAGGAAGGATGAAGAAGAAAATGAAGGAAACAACTCCGATCAGAGAAGACGTCCCCTGTGAGTCACTTAATATAACTGTACTGTAATTTATATGGTGTACAGAACCTGTGTAGAGCTGAGTGTGTTGATGGCGTAGTGGTCGATTGAGGGGGTGGGGGCCCCAATCAAAAGTTTGCTATGGGGCCCAGCCATTTCTAGTTACGCCCCTGCAGAAACCCCCCTGTAGTGATGGTGTAATCCCATATATTACCACCCCCCCCCCTGCACTGATGGTGTAACCCCATATATTACCAGAAACCACCCTGTAGTGATGGTGTAATCCCATATATTACCCCCCCCCCCTGTACTGATGGTGTAACCCTATATATTACCAGAACCCCCCCTGTACTGATGGTGTAACCCCATATATTACCAGAACCCCCCCTGTACTGATGGTGTAATCATATATATTACCAGAACCCCCCCCTGTACTGATGGTGTAATCCCATATATTACCAGAACCCCCCCTGTACTGATGGTGTAATCCCATATATTACCAGAAACCCTCCTGTACTGATGGTGTAATCCCATATATTACCAACCCCCCTGTACTGATGGTGTAATCCCATATATTACCAGAAACCCTCCTGTACTGATGGTGTAATCCCATATATTACCAACCCCCCTGTACTGATGGTGTAATCCCATATATTACCAGAAACCCCCCTGTAGTGATGGTGTAATCCCATATATTACCAACCCCCCTGTACTGATGGTGTAATCCCATATATTACCAGAAACCCCCTGTTGTAAAGGTGTAATCCCATATATTACCAGAAGCCCCCCTGTACTGATGGTGTAATCCCATATATTACCAGAACCCCCCCTGTACTGATGGTGTAATCCCATATATTACCAGAAACCCTCCTGTATTGATGGTGTAATCCCATATATTACCAGAAACCCTCCTGTACTGATGGTGTAACCCCATATATTACCAGAACCCTCCTGTACTGATGGTGTAATCCCATATATTACCAGAAACCCTCCTGTACTGATGGTGTAATCCCATATATTACCAGAAACCCTCCTGTACTGATGGTGTAATCCCATATATTACCAGAACCCCCCCTGTACTGATGGTGTAATCCCATATATTACCAGAACCCCCCTGTACTGATGGTGTAATCCCATATATTACCACAAACCCTCCTGTACTGATGGTGTAATCCCATATATTACCAGAAACCCTCCTGTACTGATGGTGTAATCCCATATATTACCAGAACCCCCCCTGTACTGATGGTGTAATCCCATATATTACCAGAACCCCCCTGTACTGATGGTGTAATCCCATATATTACCAGAAACCCTCCTGTACTGATGGTGTAATCCCATATATTACCACAAACCCTCCTGTACTGATGGTGTAATCCCATATATTACCAGAACCCCCCCTGTACTGATGGTGTAATCCCATATATTACCACAAACCCTCCTGTACTGATAGTGTAATCCCATATATTACCATAAACCCTCCTGTACTGATGGTGTAATCCCATATATTACCAGAACCCCCCTTGTACTGATGGTGTAATCCCATATATTAGCAGAAACCCCCTGTAGTGAAGGTGTAATCCCATATATTGTCGGTAACCGCACTGCACTAATAGGGTAATCCCATTTGTTACCAGAAATGTTTCTGCTCTGTGTTCATAGAAGAAAAACTAAAAATGACAGAGTGCTACAAAAGATCTGTCACATGATGGTCACTTATAGTATAGAACCCACTGTATTATTACTATGGCCACCTTCAGGTTCTGTCACAGTGTACATCAAAAAAAAGTTCTGTCAAATATGATGGAAGGGATAGTTAAGAATGGAGCCTGTACTGGTAGTGTGAACAGAGACTAATTTGATGCTGTCTCACACACCCCAGAACCCTAAGTACATACACTGTTGGCAGAATATGTCATATGTCATAGCTCTGTGACAGGCATCTGAGCCAGTCAGCTGAGTGACAACCTTGTCATAACTAGATGAGCACATAGATGGGGCTCTCTGCTATAGACAGGAGTGTGATGGACCACCCTGCAGGTGCAGGACCTTCTGTCACCTTGTTTCTCTTAGGACACCTTTTACTTTATAAAAAACGTTATGCTGTGATCACATCTGCATTGTCTACATTGCCCATCACTAGAGCAGAAAACAAAAGGTCCAGTAAATCAGATGCACAATAGGCAGCAGTACGGAATGAGCCAAAAGGGTTCCGTTAGGTTTCTGCCATGGTTCCCAGCATTGTACCAGACAGAACAGCAAAGCATGATGCACTATTTAGAGGCACCTAAAAGGTGTGAACCGGCCTTTACAGGATCCATCCTTGATAAAATTCATTAAAAAATATAGTAAGTTTATGGTACGTTTAGACAGGCAAAACATTTATGGTTTCTGATACAGAAAATGTTATGATTTTTGGATATAAAAACATAAAAAAACTCCTATTACCATCAATGGAAGATAGGTAACTACACAAAAATCAATGTCATCTTCAGGACTGGCTCAGAGAAAGTGGTGGTGCTGCCTTAGGCATGGGTATGGGTTTTGCCTGTGTAAACATGCCCTTACAAGGTACTAGACGGAGGTTATTACATATTTATATATTTATCTGTATGTGTGTATGGATGTGTGTGCATGCATGCCTGTATATGTGTATGCATGCCTGTATATGTGTATGCCTGTATATATGTGTGTATGGGTGTCTGTATATGTGTGTATGGATGCCTGTAAATATGTGTATGCATGCCTGTATATGTGTGTATGCCTGTATATGTGTGTATGGATGCCTGTATATGTGTGTATGGATGCCTGTATATATGTGTATGCATGCCTGTATATGTGTGTATGCCTGTATATGTGTGTATGGATGCCTGTATATGTATGTGTGTGTGTATGGATGCCTGTATATGTGTGTATGGGTGTCTGCATATATGTGTATGAATGCCTGTATATGTGTGTATGCCTGTATATGTGTGTGTATGGATGCCTGTATATGTGTGTATGGATGACTGTATATGTGTGTATGGATGCCTGTATATGTGTGTATGGTAGTGATGAGCGAATAGTGAGATATTCGAATATTCGATATTCGTACGAATATCCCGCCAATATTCGAACGTTCGATCGAATACTCGATCCAATTAAAGTCTGTGGGAACAAGTATTCGATTAGTGAAAAACATCTATTTGACCATGTGGAGGGTGAAACCGGAAGCTGCAGGATTTGAACGCTTATCGAATATTTATCGAATATTCGCGGGATATTCATACGAATATTGAATATCTCACTATTAGATCGAATATCTATTCGATCGAACAGTATTCGCTCATCACTAGTGTATGGGTGTCTGTAGATGTGTGTATGGGTGTCTGTATTGTCTGTATATATGTGTATGGATGCCTGTACATGTGTGTGTATGCCTGTATATGTGTGTATGGATGTCTGTATATGTGTGTGTATGGATGCCTGTATATATGTGTATGGGTGTCTGTATATACTGTATGTATATAATGTGTGTGTGTGTGTTGTGAGTATAATAAATGTCTGTGCATAGATGTGCAATTAAAGTTTGAATAGGTTTGTGTAATGAGTGTGTGTTACAGAGTGACTGGATATGTGTAAGGTGATGAATGTAGTGCATGTGTATGGTTATACTTCTGTATAAGGTGTCTGAGTACCGTGTATAGCGGCGGCTGTACCTGGATGGTGCATGTGTATGGTTATACTTCTGTATAAGGTGTCTGAGTACCGTGTATAGCGGCGGCTGTACCTGGATAGTCCATGTGTATGGTTATACTTGTGTATAAGGTGTCTGAGTACCTTGTATAGCGGCGGCTGTACCTGGATGGTGCATGTGTATGGTTATACTTCTGTATAAGGTGTCTGAGTACCGTGTATAGCGGCGGCTGTACCTGGATAGTCCATGTGTATGGTTATACTTGTGTATAAGGTGTCTGAGTACCGTGTATAGCGGCGGCTGTACCTGGATGGTGCATGTGTATGGTTATACTTGTGTATAAGGTGTCTGAGTACCGTGTATAGCGGCGGCTGTACCTAGATGGTGCATGTGTATGATTATACTTCAGTACCGTGTATAGCGGCGGCTGTACCTGGATAGTGAATGTGTATGATTATACTTCACTATAAGGTGTCTGAGTACTGTGTATAGTGGCGGCTCAGTACCTCAGTACCGTGTAAAGCGGATGGTGAACTGTACCTGGATGGTGCATGTGTATGGTTGTACCTCAGTACGGTGTATAGCGGATGGTGTACTGTACCTGGATGGTGCATGTGTATGGTTATACCTCAGTACCGTGTATAGCGGATGGTGTACTGTACCTGGATGGTGCATGTGTATGGTTATACCTCAGTACGGTGTATAGCGGATGGTGTACTGTACCTGGATGGTGCATGTGTATGGTTATACCTCAGTACCGTGTATAGCGGATGGTGTACTGTACCTGGATGGTGCATGTGTATGGTTATACCTCAGTACCGTGTAAAGCGGATGGTGTACTGTACCTGGATGGTGCATGTGTATGGTTGTACCTCAGTACCGTGTATAGCGGATGGTGTACTGTACCTGGATGGTGCATGTGTATGGTTATACCTCAGTACGGTGTATAGCGGATGGTGTACTGTACCTGGATGGTGCATGTGTATGGTTATACCTCAGTACCGTGTATAGCGGATGGTGTACTGTACCTGGATGGTGCATGTGTATGGTTGTACCTCAGTACCGTGTATAGCGGATGGTGTACTGTACCTGGATGGTGCATGTGTATGGTTATACCTCAGTACGGTGTATAGCGGATGGTGTACTGTACCTGGATGGTGCATGTGTATGGTTATACCTCAGTACCGTGTATAGCGGATGGTGTACTGTACCTGGATGGTGCATGTGTATGGTTATACCTCAGTACCGTGTATAGCGGATGGTGTACTGTACCTGGATGGTGCATGTGTATGGTTATACCTCAGTACCGTGTATAGCGGATGGTGTACTGTACCTGGATGGTGCATGTGTATGGTTATACCTCAGTACCGTGTATAGCGGATGGTGTACTGTACCTGGATGGTGCATGTGTATGGTTATACCTCAGTACGGTGTATAGCCGATGGTGTACTGTACCTGGATGGTGTGGCCCTGGGCGGGCGAGGTCACCGGTCCTCCCACCAGCTTACAGTACAGGTCCCCCCTGGGCTGCTCGCCCCCTGCCCCGCTCTCCTCCTCTCCGCAGGTCGCTGTGGCGGTGATGCGGGCTCCCTCCGCCAGGTTGAAGGACGGAGGGTGCAGGCTGAATCCGGAGCCGCTTCCCCCGAACTCCTGGCCGCGTCCCCGGTGCAGAGAGCCGAGCAGCAGCGCGGACACCAGCAGCAGCAGCAGCCTGGAGCAGCCCATAGCCGTCCTCGCAGAGTGGCCCCAGCTCCGGGCCCCCAGCAGCATAGCCCCGAGGAGCTGCCCGCTCCTAGACCGCAGCCATCCGCCGGCTCCTCCGCTCCGCCCGGCTCCCGTGCTGCTGTCAGTGCAGGAAAACAAAGCGGCGGCGGCTGCCAGTGTGCCCAGCCCCGGGTGTCAGACACTCCCCCTGCCGCAGCCTGCCCGCCCGGGTCACCTCAGCCCGGGGGGCGCCCCTCTGCCAGCCTGCTCCTCCACAGGGCAGGTGAATGGCGGCTATTGTCCCCTGTTATCAGCCAGATCAGGGTCTGACTGTAGGAAGGCTAGAAATGTGTCTGCTCTCATGTCTCTATGTTATCTCTCACAGCTCAGAGAACTTCCAGAGACACTGATAGCCACAGTGTCATACTGCTGGGGGCCTGAGGGGGCGCCACTTACAAGAGAGAACTTAAAGGGCTATCCCACTATAACTTTTCATGTGTTGCTGCCCATGATGAGACTAACAATTCCTTCCATACTTGTTGTTATCTATTCGGTCCCCTTTACCCAGTTCTAAACTTCTGCTTTATGCTGAAGACACAAATATCTGTGAGTTTTTCGATCTACCCCTCCCTTCTGAGACAGCTGATGTAAAAAAGTCCCTGGCTGGCTGTATCTGCAACATTGTAGCTTCCTTGTAATCCTGGGAGGATTAATCACAGAGAGTTCATTAATAACTTCCCAGCATTACAAAAAAGCTACAAAGTTGCAGATACAGCCTGGCAGGGACTTGTTTACATTAGCCATCTCAGAAGTGAGGAGGGGAGACAGAGAGAAAGGCTTACACACAGTTTTCTGTGTCTTCAGCAGAAAGCAGCAGCTCAGAACTGGAGGAAGAAGACTGAATATATAATAACAAATATGATTGAATTGTCAGTCTCAGCATGGGCAGCAATATATGAAAAATTATGTTTGAGCGGAATACCCCTTTAATGGGCTGTGCAGATACGACTGCTGGGTTCTGTCATACAGGATGGAAATCATCCTCATGTTGTACAATGGAAAGTGGAGGTAGAAACTGCAAATTGTAGATATTGTTGCAGATTTGCAGCAGTGAATTTTACTGTAGAATATGCAAATTTTAAAAAGACCCCTCAATGTATTGAACCCCCACCCCTATACAAGGGGTCTTAAAGGATCTGAGCAGGGTCGGCTGTGTGCATGGGGCTATATAGGTGGGGAAGCCCCAGAAGATACAGGTGTAGTGGACATGTCTGTTATTCTGAAAGATTCTTCCTCTCTAATGGTCTCTAATTCACGATACCAACCTATACTTAGTGATTATCTGTCCGTGTAGGTGTAGCCACTGATCAAACGACGAGCCATAAATCCTTATTTTTGGTCTTTCAACTTGTCCTAAAATCGTCGCTGGTCATTCGCTGATATGTCGCAGATCGGTTCCTCTAAACAATCGTTCCAAGCACAAAAGATCAGGATAACCCAACAATGGAAATATGGAGATTTTTGCTCAATTTATCTCTCTATTTAAACATTGATCTCATAAAAAACTAAATCGTCACTTCACAATCGCTAAACAATCACTTGAGCGACTTATCTGGACGTGTAAAAGGACCTTTATGTGTTTGTTCCTAAAGGGAAAATATGTAAATACGAGTGTGATAAATTAATGGAAGAGAAAAGCGAGGTAACAGAAGTGATAGAGCTGAGCAGGTCTCCATGACGGGTAAAGACAGGTAACAGGTGAGAGTGGAAGAGTGACAGGAGGGCAAAGTGCATGGGACACAGGGAGTGTGCAGACATGGAGCGGGGGGTGGCCACAGTCTTTTCCTGGAGGTGTAAGATTAGAAGTTGCTGCATCATACAATGTATTAGGCTTCTTCTATATAAGTGGAATACATCGGTTTCTGTGTCCTGGGCATGGGGGGTCCTGAGGCTATTATTATGGGATAAAAGAATAAGAATTGATTAAAGAATAAGATTTATGCTGCGTTTACACAAAGCGATAATTCGCCCAATCGATCGTTTAATGATTTTGAATCAACGATTTGGTTTTCATAACGATCATCGTTTAGACGAAAAAAACGTTAGAAAATTTGTAAGGAAAATCGTTATTGCAATTGTTTTTAAGATCGCGTAAGCCCATCTTTCACATAGGGTGAATCTTTGAAAGACTGTTTACACAAATGGATCTGCGAATTTTTAGCGAACAATGGACGGCGATTTGAGAACATGTTGAAAGCTCATCGCTTGATCGTTTGCTGTGTTTACACGAGCCAATTAGCGCTCAAATGCAATTATTGCAAAAATTCGAACGATAATCATTCCTTGTAAACGCAGCATTATTCCTTCTGATATTTGTTATGGATGATCTCATACAAAGGAGAGTAGCTATACCCCCCTCCCCCGCAATCAGGGCTTCTCCCGACCAAGAGCACTTGTATTCTGAATAGGTACAGGTGAGGTGAGGGTCGTCGTATACAGGTGAGGTAATTGCCCTCGTATACAGGTGAGGCAAGGGCCCTCGTATACAGGTGATGTAAGGGTCGTCGTATACAGGTAATGTAAGAGTCCTCGTATACAGGTGAGGTAAGGGTCCTCGTATACAGGTAATGTAAGAGTCCTCGTATACAGGTGAGGTAAGGGTCCTCGTATACAGGTAATGTAAGAGTCCTCGTATACAGGTGAGGTAAGGGTCCTCATATACAGGTAATGTAAGGGATCTCGTATACAGGTGAGGTAATTGCCCTCGTATACAGGTGATGTAAGGGCCCTCGTATACAGGTGAGGTAAGGGCCCTCGTTTACAGGTAAGGTAAGGGCCCTCGTATACAGGTGAGGTAAGGGCCCTCGTATACAGTTGAGGTAAGGGCCCTCGTATACAGGTGAGGTAAAGGCTCTCGTATACAGGTGAGGTAAGGGACCTCGTATACAGGTAATGTAAGGGCTCTCGTATACAGGTAATGTAAGGGTCCTCGTATACAGGTAATGTAAGGGCTCTCGTATACAGGTGATGTAAGGGCTCTCGTATACAGGTGAGGTAATTGCCCTCGTATACAGGTGAGGTAAGGGTCCTCGTATACAGGTGAGGTAAGGGCCCTCGTATACAGGTGAGGTAAGGGCCCTCGTATACAGGTAATGAAAGGGCTCTCATATACAGGTGAGGTAAGGGCCCTTGTATACAGGTAATGTAAGGGCTCTCGTATACAGGTTATGTAAGGGCTCTCGTATACAGGTGATGTAAGGGCTCTCGTATACAGGTGATGTAAGGGCTCTCGTATACAGGTTATGTAAGGGCCCTCTTATACAGGTGATGTAAGGGCCCTCTTATACAGGTGAGGTATGGTCCTCATATACAGGTAGGTGCTCTTACATAGTACAGTATAACAGTTTTTTTTTATTCTTTTAAAATTATATATGTCCTTAAAGGGGTGTTCCAACTTAAAACACTTATCCTTTATCCACAGGTGATTTGTTTGCTGACCACTGGGATACATACATATATTTTAGATTAGGATGCTTTTTCTTTGATGCATCCTGCTTGTATTTTGTATTTTTCAAAACTAGACTCCAGTTACAATTGTGAAAATAAAAAGCAATTTTTGTATCCTTGTCTGTCAAATTGTAAGAGAAAACAATACTATTTCTGCCTCGTGTCTGTCCAGAAGAAACAGATGTGTCCAGTGGTGACGCTCCCTCTGCTGGCTACAGTGAGAACACTTCCTACATGCCGAATGTTTGCTGTAAGAAAATCCAGGGCATTATGTCCCAGCTAACAATAGGAAAGTAGTTTATTATTAGAACAAAAAATAAATATCAAAATGGGATAAAAGTGCCTATTTAAGAGCCCTTTTAGTAGTTTTTGCCATGGTGGCCCAGGAACCAGATAAGAAGCTTCAGATTCCGACATATACTGTTATGAAAATGTTGACAATAACTCTTTACAGCACTGTGGAATATGTGGGCTCTATAGGCAAATGTAAAAAAGGAAATTATTTAAATTAATTACTTTTAATACATTACAAGAATTCCTTGGTTCTGATATATAAACGCTATAGACACCTTTGCAAAAAATTTTGCCCTGAATACAAAATAAAGCATTTTCCCACATAGTCTTCATTATCAATTTCCTACCATTTAGCTGCTACTAAAAGATAAGTTGATCAGATTGCTCTATCAATGTTAGAGACAGTGGCAGGGAAGGTAAAACGCCTGTTCTTATTGTGGATGGGCAAAGGAAACCTTGTAGGAAAACTCACGCAGGCTGGAGAGCAATAGAGCAGGTAGCGGGCAGTCTACAGAGAGAATGATATGGTCTGTATAGAGAGAAAACAGGGCTCACCCACCACCCCACAAAGCTGTTGTATATTTATGTTGAAAATGTTCTGTCTTTTTTCACCATCATTCACCATAAGCATCAATTTAAAAAAGCACCTTTCACAGGTGTCCATAGCCTTAAAAGGAGGAGTCTGGCGAATTTTATAATATGGTAGCAGGCATAGGGGACAAGTGTTACATACCTTTCCCCATGCCCCTGATTTGCTGCATCACAGGCTCCGAGATCCCTGCTGGAACTCATTATACTTCTCATCAAAACTTTGGAGAAAATGCCTGACCCAGTTGATGGATTGTCCTGTCAGCCAATCAGTGACTGCAGCAGTGTCACACCCCAGTCACTGAATGGCTGGGCGGGCAATCCAAGCCAAGTTGTGATGTCGCTGGAGTCAGGGATCCCAGAGCGGCAAGCCAGTGTCAGACTGGGGTACCTTGGGCCCACCAGGGAAACGCCAAACCTTTCACATTACTATGGGGCCCACCTTGGGATTGCCCTGCTTCTTTGTGAGCCAGTCCAAGCCTGGTGCAGAGGGTATAATAGAAACACACTATGGTTCTATTGGAGGTTGTAGCGTTGTAGGTATAGAGTATTAAAGAATTTATATTTTGCTCTTGTCCAGTGGTCGGGCCATGTAGGAGTTGTGGTGTTTTATGCAGAGTGTATAATAGAAATAGATTATGGTCATGTTGGGCGTTGTGGTATTCTATGTATGCAGCATAATGATATTTTATGGTCACATTGAGAGTAGTAGTATTTTATGTTTTTACAGAATTCATCCGGGTTTACATGCTGTATGACACCGGCCATTCTGTAACCCGACCATGTCACAGAACGGTTGGTGTCAGTGAAGTTCATGCAGTACCGGCCGGATGAACTTAATTTTTGTTAAATTGGCATGTGGGCGCATTCTGGTGTGCCCGCATCCCAATTCACCATAGCACACAATAGAAAGTGTGGCTGCTATTCAGTGGAAAGCAGCCGGAAAAAACTGACATGATATGCTTGGAATACCAGCTGGAGTGTATACTATGTGTATACACTCTGGCTGGAATTCCCTCTGACTTCAAATGTATCTTTTCTATTAATCACAGCCATTGTTGCAAATTGCAACAACGGCTGTGATTAATAGAAAAGATACTTTGTGTGAACATAGCCTATGGCCGGGTTGCCACTTAGTAAAACACCGGCCGTTCAGTGACCCAGCCATGTTACAGAATGGCCAGTGTCAGTGAAGTCATCCTGGACGATATTGCTGTATCGCCGGATGAACTTACTTTGTGCTGGATTGGGATGCGGGCGCATCCATGTTCGCCCACATCCCAATTCACCATAGCACACAATGCAGAGTGTGGCCGGAGCTGCACTTTCCATTGTGTATCCTGTGGATTTTGCAGGGGCGGAAGCCACCTAGGCCACACCTGGATGTACGGGTGTGGGGGTGCAACACTTTGCCTTGCCCCTGATGCTGCCCACACACACAAGAGACACACTGGGTTGTGTATATACAGTATGATGTATATTTATGGTGGTGTCCATGTTGCTATAATATGCTACCTTTTGACAAGCCTTGCAGATATAGGTATAAACCTTGCGATGCATGGTTTTTCTTCAAGATTTGAGTGCCCCTTTAATCCAGGGATACGCACATACAAGCTCCATCCTATTGCACTTATTGTGCAGGTGACAGATCGTGTAGCAGGCAGATGTCCGGCTCTATCACTTTGCAATATGTGACAGATCCCCAACTCCCAAGCATAAGAAGTTCAACCAATAAAACACAAAATAAAGACACAACACATTGTAATCAGGTATCAAAGGGGCCAATTTTATTTAAAATTACATGACACTGAAAATGGCAGACTCCCGACTCACGAAAAGTCACCCTCCAGCACTCAGGCAAGGAAAAAACCCCTGTGGGGGAAACCTCGAGGAAACCATAGCGGGAGAGTTGCCCCTCCCCTGGGCTTAGAGGCTAATACCATACTATAAGTATAATAAACTGGATCTGAGAGAGATGAGGCTGCAATATCTGTCACCTTATTGATGGCAAGACAGGCGGATGTATCTCTTCTACCTCACGGATCCAGGTCCACTTCTCAAGAAGGTGTAGACTCGATGAAGGGGTAGTCTAAAGCAGACCACCCCTTTACCCCTGCTAGAACCTCCAAATTACATCAAGGGTAGGGGACAGTAAAGTGGTCAAGCTCAAGGTCCTCTGGCACATCCAAGATGGCACTGATCCGGGCGCGGTGCATTGCTTTATGGAACCTTCATTATGACATAAGCGATTGTCATCACAGTGCACGGTTGCCATGGTAACTGCAGGTAAACACATCTGAAGCATTAACCTATTAATGACTGTCGATGTGCTTTACTGCAGAGGTCACTAAACACACTTGTGACCAAGCAAACAGCTTATGGTTAGGCCACACTAAGAACACTAAATAATATGGTTTGATAAGACTCATAGCAACCAATCACAGCTCAGCTTTCGTTTCTCAAATTACTCTGGCAAAATAAAAGCTGAACTGTGATTGGTTGACATGTGCAACTTAGGCAATCTAACTTGCCCATAGCAACCAATCAAAGCTCAGCTTTAATTTTATAAGAGCTTGTTAAGATATGAAGGGTGAGCTGTGATTGGTTGCTATGGGCAACCATGCATGCATTTATGATGATGATGATGATGACTGAAAACACATGACATCAAGCTTCCCTATAATGCTTTGCAGTCAGCCCTTCCCAACTCCCAACTTTGTGGAGGGACACTTGTGGTTCACAGACATTTCTACACACTACAATTCCCAGCATTTCCTGTCACTCAGTTTAGGATCCTCTGGTATACGGTTATATATGGCGGATTTGTTAATATGAAGGAGACCGCTGAAAATCTGATGTAATTGTATGGAAATTGTATGGATGTGGAAAGGGCAGCCAAAGAGTATTATACATAAAGCTGCTGAAATGAATAGAGAAGGAGGGGATCCCTACCCGGAAATCCTTCAGAGTAAAAACAAGCAGTATAGGGGGCATGTAAACACTTTGGTAATACTGTTTGGTATCAGACGGCATAGGCAAGGGGCACCCTAGGAGTACTCAGAGTTCCTTAATTATATTAAAGATAGAGATTCTTTATCTACATTTCTTTCTATCCTGTAGAGCAGCGTTTCCCAACCGAGGTGCCGCGGCACACTGGTGCGCCGGGAGAACCCGCCAGGGGTGCAGCGGGATCCCGGTGGGAAATAAGCGCTGTCTCTTTAAGCATCCCGAGAAGCTGCGGCAACGCAGCTTCTCGGGATGCACAGAGCGCTTTGATGTTCCGCCTGCACTATGAGCGGGCGGAACATTAAAGTGAGCAGAATATAGGAGCAGGAAGTGTCAGCGTCCTGCTCCTATATTCACTCCCATAGGCCGCCGGCACTTCATGCCAGCAGCCTATGGGAGGCCAAGACGTGACCTCTCCAGCAGGCGTGATGATGTGACGTCACCACGCCTGCCGGAAGTCCCGTCCCCGAGGCTCGCAACATGGAGCCTGAAGAGGAGGAGAGCTGCTTCCTGCAGCCACAGCCCGGATTAGGTGAGTAGGATATTTTTTTTTTTTAAGGGGCAGAGCAGGGGGCATTATTAGTTCATGGGGGCACCTCTGGGGGCATTATTAGTATATGGGGGCACCTCTGGGGGCATTATTAGTATATGGGGGCACCTCTAGGGGCATTATTAGTATATGGGGGCACCTCTGGGGGCATTATTAGTATATGGGGGCATCTCTGGGGGCATTATTAGTATATCGGGGCACCTCTGGGGGCATTATTAGTTCATGGGGGCACCTCTGGGGCATTATTAGTTCATGGGGGCACCTCTGGGGGCATTATTAGTATATGGGGGCACCTCTGGGGCATTATTAGTATATGGGGGCCACCTCTGGGGGCATTATTAGTATATGGGGGCCACCTCTGGGGGCATTACTAGTATATGGGGGCACCTCTGGGGGCATTATTAGCTCATGGGGGCACCTCTGGGGGCATTATTGGTATATAGGGGCACCTCTGGGGGCATTATTAGTTCATGGAGGCACCTCTGGGGGCATTATTAGTATATGGGGGCACCTCTGGGGGCATTATTAGTATATAGGGGCACTTCTGGGGGCATTATTAGTTCATGGGGGCACCTCTGGGGGCATTATTAGTATATGGGGGCCACCTCTGGGGGCATTATTAGTTCATGGGGGCACCTCTGGGGGCATTATTAGTTCATGGGGGCACCTCTGGGGCATTATTAGTTCATGGGGGCACCTCTGGGGGCATTATTAGTTCATCACAGCAGGGGATCCTACATACAGGGGGCACAGCAGGGGATCCTACATACAGGGGGCACAGCAGGGGATCCTACATACAGGGGGCATCCCACATTCCTAGTCGCTTTACTGCACATGACACCAAACAGCGCAGTTACTATGGCAGCCGACAGGAGGGAGAAAAGACAGGAAGTTGCTAGAAATGTGCGGAGCCTAAATTGTTTGTCTCGCAGGTTCTGAAGAGATGAAAAGTAGCTGGAAGAAATCATCATGGCGGATGGAGAGGAAAAGGGAAAGTGACTCCTCAGATCAAAGAAGACGTCACCTGTGAGTCAATGTATGACGGTTTTCTTATTTTGTAGAACATTATTTATTAGGGGTGCCCCGAGGTAATTTTTTTTCCAAGGTGTGCCCCGAGGTGGAAAAGGTTGGGATGCACTGCTGTAGAGCATTCATTATTGTCCTTTAGATTCTATTGTTCTTTATAGCAAAATTGTTTTCAAACTTACTATATTGTATCCTACTTATATCTTCCTTTGATATGTAACTGTATTGTTATTGATAAAATTTTGAAAATCCAATAAAAATATTTGAAAACAAAAAAACAAAAAAGCTACATTTCCCAGGCTTTCATAGGAAATCAGTGATCACCCAATTAGTTGATCACTGGAAAACTGAATTGACTGTACGAAAGGGGTTGTCAAGTTATTTAAAAGTAAAATACTTCACAGTATTATAGGGATACTCCACAAATAAAATCATTAAAAAAACTGGTGCCAGTAATTTAAAATTTGTAATTTGAAGTGGTGTATTCTTTCCAGTGTGACACAGTGATCTCTGCTGCCACCTATGTCCTTGTCAGGAACTGTCCAAAGTAAGTTCCTGACATGGACAGAGGTGGCAGCATAGAGCAATGTGTCAGACTGGAAAGAATATATCACTTTCTGCAGGACATACAGCAGCTGATAAGTACTGCAAGGCTTGAGGGTTTTTAGTAGAAGTAAATTAAAAATCTATATAACTTTCTGACACCAGTTGATCTGAAATCCTATGGGTTTTAGGGGGAGCACCTGCCCAGCCAGTGTCAGACTGGGGTACCTTGGGCCCACCTGGG